>NC_138860.1:152652266-153252266 GCF_965194805.1 Balaenoptera borealis
CTACGACAACACACGTTTATAAGTACTCAAACTTAAAACTAGAAAGTAGCAGACTCAAGAACTGAACTCAGGATTTCAGATCCCAAAGCCCTTTTATCAAGTGCCTTTCTTCACAGAGCCTCAGGCCTCTAAGGGCCTGTGACTCCAGGAGGATGGAGCCAGCATAGCTTTGTGACAGAGACTGGCTGTTCCAGTCTCTACCATACTTATTTGGAGCAAATCAAATCTTATTTTCCTCTGGTGTCCACAATCCTTTCTGAGATGATATATCCTCGGTTTTGAGGTTACCTGCTCTCGTTTTTGAAGGCTGTACAATGGGAAGAAGCTCACATATTTTAGTCTAAATCTCCCCCTGTGAGCCCCGCAATAAACAACCGATATATAAAATGCACACCCTGAGGGGACTGAACTTAACAAAAAAAATTCTTCTTTATTAAAAGCCTACTACATAGCCAGGCCCTGAACCAGGCTCTTTACATATGCTAACAATTAATCCTCGGAACAAGCCACTTAAGTAGGTATTATTAACCCCATTTTATAGACAATTAAACTGAGGCTCAGACAAGTTAGTGACTTTACAAGACCCCACTACAAGTAAGTAGGGAAGGAAAAAACCCTTGATTTCTCTGACTCCCAAGCTCGTGCTCTTGACCACTATAACACTCTTAACGAACATGAAGAATCCTATGATAGTGTCAATGACTACTTCACTTTTTAGGTCCAGGCTCCTGCAAAGAGCTATCAGGAGATCTTACAAAATTATTTGACAAAACATCCCAGCTGACCCTGTCCTTAGCTGAATGATTGGCCAAAACTTCCTTCTGACCATGTCAGGACATTTATTCCATTTCACAGCCTCAACTGTAGGGAAAGAGAGTGGAGTCTCTCCCCTATAGACTGGAGACCCCTGGCCTATTTATGAGTTCTCTATGTTGGGTTTTCCTGAGGCCCAGACACCTCAACCTAATCATTTAATTTCCTGCCACCCCAGGGATGACCACCCCACACTGAGTGCAGGTAAGGTGAGCCTGTCATCCCAAGAATCAGCAGCTGGACATGTAAAGCCCAGCCTTTCAGAGCAGGGCATGGACTGCTCCACCCCACCAAGCAGAAGCAAGACATTGGCTGAACTGCTGTGGCCTCCCTGTGTGTCCACAAACACGTACTCATTAGTGCCACTCTCCATTATCTGTATTTTTAAAATAGCATTCCAGTGCTCGCTTCGTCAGCACATACACTAAAATAGCATTTCGTTATGTGAACTAAGATATCACAAAATATATATTATCTAGTAATATCCACTTATTTATTTACTCTGTTGTCTGTCTTCCCTCTCTAAAACGAGAGCTCCATGATGGCATGTCTTAGTCACCACTGTATCTCCAGCACCTAGAACAGTATCTGGCCTATAGCAGGCACCAAACAAATATTTGAAGAATGGGAAAAAAATTAATATTGTATGATAATAATAATGATGATGCTCATTAGCACTTTATATGCCAAACACTGTTTTTAGTCCTTAATATACATTGGTCCATCCAATCCTCACAAGAGCCCTAGTTTAAAGATGAAGAAATGGAGGCACAGGGAGGGTAAGTGATTTGCCCAAGGTCACAGCTGGTAAAGCCAGGATTTGAACCCTGGCAATCTTGATCAAAACGCCCACTAGGCTAAATGCTTCTTATTAATATTAATAACCACTAGGCTAAATGCCTCTTTCTAGTCCCCACCTTTTAAGAGGTGAGTAATAGATACAGGGAGACAGAACATGAGCTTTGGAATCAAACAGAGTAGGCTTGGAATTCCAAGTCTGACATTTCCTAGCCATGTGACCTTGTGTAAGTTATGTAAGCTACATGGTGCTCTTTCTTCAAAATGGGAATAAAAATACCTGCTTCCTAGAGTTGTTGTGAGGTTTAATGAGATAACCTAAGTAAAGTTCTTTTGCAAAGTCTGACACATACACAATAAAGGGCTCTATTATTGTGATATATCATTGTTAACTGCGTGGTACAGAGAGCAAGTGACAGAAGAATTACTGAGGAATCACAGGTGAGTCATGGCGCTCAGGAAAAGTTTCACGTAAACAGACATACTCAAGACCTTCAACTTAAAAGTTACAGAACTGTGGTTGGTAAGCAACAGGAGTGTCAAAACCAGTCTTCTTGATAAGGGGGCTTTGGGTCCAACACATCTCTCATAGGCTAGAGGTTAACAGCGCACCTGGTAAGAACCCATTTATGGACAATCTAACAGACATCCAACTACATCACTCAGTTAACAATTAATTACTGAGCACCTACTGAGCCAGGCAGAGAGATAAACCCAGTCCTGACTGTTGAGGTGGTGGTAAAACAGACAAATCAACAATTGATTATACCATGTGGAAGATGAATGATGGAAGGATGCCACAGTGTTAACAGAGGAGCTCTAACCCTGCATCACTCAGACAATCTTTCCTGGGTGAGAAGTCACCTCCGATTTGTCTCATGAAGTCAGGTAAAGAAAAGCAGAAGGATGTTGGAGACCCAGGGATCGTTTGGGCATAAGTACAGAAGAGCATGGTGCAGTTCCACAGTGGAGAATGAATGGAAGGCAGAGAGCTGCAGGATGGGAGGCTGGAAAGGAGGGCAGGGGCCAGGCCATGGAGGGTCTTCTGGGCCTGGTGAAGGTGGCAGGGCTTGGTCCCGAGTCATTAATCTAAAGTAGCCATTTCTGTGATCGCATCTCAACTCTGTGCCAGTAGCAATACACTGGTTCCCCGTGAAATGTGAACAAAACAGCACTGAGAAACAGAAAGAATACATTATTTTTTTAGGCTCACTGCCGAATTTTCTTTGGGGCCCTATTTTCTTCCTGAATAGATCACAGGCATTTTTAGCACTAGTGTAGTTTATCACCACCTCATGATACTGTTCCCCCTTTGTGCTCTAAAGTCATTTTAAACTCAACTCTGTTCAGCAAATGTTACTCTCCCTTCCCCAGCACAGTACCCGAACAACTTGGTAAATATTTGCTGAATTGGGCTGGATTATTGAGTGACAACTGTATAAGGTAACATTGTACCACTGGGCAAGGCTGGGTCCCAGGGGGAGGAGGGGATAAGAAGATGACTGTCACAGCACCCTTAATAAACTTGAACTTCTAATGATGCAAATGAGGCATGCATGACAATAACATGCACGCAAAAGCAGACTGCAGGGTGTTGCGTTCTTTCAGTGGTGGCCTATTCACGAGGTGAGAGTCTGAATCCCACTCTCACAGCACTTTCACCAGATACTCAGTTCTTTGAGGGCAGTGGGCTATGTCTCCTTTACTAAGTCCTCAGAGACCACCAAATGGTAAGTGCTTAGTAAATATTTATCAAATGGATCTAGTTAATCCTCACAACAACCCTGAGAGGGATAAATATTTTGCAGATGTGGAAACTGAGGCTCAAAGAGGTAATGTGACTTGCTTGAGGTTATAAGGTTAGTAAGTGGTATAGTAAAATTAGCAACAACAATTATTATTGTTATTTTTAATTCTAAGGAAGCCCACCCTTCATTTATCATTCTCCAAATGTCTCTGTCACAGGATTCTCTTTTTACACTAAAATGGAAAAAGTTCTCTCTGCCTGAATGAAACTTGAAGTTTATAATTTGAGTTCTTGAACTCCAGTTGGCTTTCCTTGCTGCCATTCTAAGAATTCCAAAAGGCACTGAATGGCTCTAGGACAGATAGATCTGCCACTTCGCAGGTAAAGACACTCTTTAGCACAAAGCTTCCCCAGTATTGTCCCATTCTCTCCCCAGTCACCAGGTAAGAATTAATCCAATTTCAATTCAGTTTAACAAATCTTTACTGAATACCTACTATGTGCCAGGCGCTTTTCCCAGTACTTCCAAAAATAAAATACTTAGTATGAGAGTCTTTGTGCCTGTCCTCTTAGGATTAAATCACATTTTACTTAGTTTCATGCACAGAAAAATCTCAAGGGCAGGTAGTAAACCCTTAAGGGTAAAGACCAATTGACCCACCTATCTTTGTAGAGGAGTACAGTGCTAATACTTAGCAGGCATCTTAATACATCTTCATGGAACTTTAAAATTTTGGTCTGGAAGTAGACAGACCTGGGTTCAAATCGAATCCTTGCCCAATCAATTATTGGCTATATAACTTTAATTTACTTTCCAAAACCCCAGTTAGCTCATCCATAAAACAGGAAAATTAACGTTTACCTTTTAAGGTTGTTCTAAGGATTAAAAGGGATGCTGTCTGACAGTGCCTGACTCATAGTAAGAGCTCAACAAATGAAAGCTTATTTCGCTATTTCTAGTCTCACATCTAGGTCACCTCCACTACTTATTACTATCATTATTATTATTACTTTGCAGGTTCAGCTAAAATAGCTCGACCAAGGAATGAGATTTGCTAGTTAATAAATATTGTAATTAATAGAGAGCCCCAACATATATGATGCAGACATTAACTTTCAAAGATTTAGGATACAATGTTCCACATTAAATCTAAAATAATCAGAAGTCATCCTTTCTTTAATAATTTGGAAAATACTAGAGAATTTGCATTGCATAGCTCTGAAAAAAGGTGACTGTTTTTTTTCCCTTTGGATAATTCAGAGATCATTATCATCTAGAACAGTGTTTTTCAAACTTTACTAACCATGATCCAACAAAGTAACAAAAAGTAAGTAATATATTGAACACAGCAACTTCATATCACAACTCAGAACATAGGTAACTGAAACAAAAGTTTCATGAAATAATACCCTTACTAAGTACCAGCCACTGAAATTTTCATTTCTATTTCATTTGTTGTTTTAATTTTTAAAAATTCTGGTCAAGACTCAGTAAAACAGTTTTAGGCAAACTAGAACTTAGTAATTTAACTAATATTGTTATCCTGTCTGTTCAAGTGTATTAAGGATATAGCTTAACTAATCCTCCCATCAAGCTATGAAGTTGTATTAATTCTATTTTACATATTAAGAAACTGAAACACAGAAAGGTCAGGTGACTTGGACTAAACAGACTCCCACAAATTGATGACAGATCCAAGATTCACAAGTTGTCTAACTCTGCAATTCAGACTCCTTAAAAAAATTATGATAATTCAATAAACATTTATTGTACCTATCACGTGCCCAACATTGAAGTAAGAGAGCATTTGACATGATCTCCACCCTCCAGGGCTCCCAGACTACCAGTGGAGACAAGCATGCCTCGGCACATGCACTTGGAAGTCTGAAGCGGGTACTTTTCTATTCTGGAGGAAATCAGTTTATTCCAAAACCACCACCATCTTCTCTCTGGCCACACGTCCCACAAAATGAGCACTGGTACCTGTTGATGAGAGAATGCAGCAAACTCCTCTAATGGCACATTTCTTTACGATCTGAAATAAAGTCGATATTTTCCCCCCTACTGCTCTTTGGCATTGTAACCCTAAAAGCAGTCCTCAGCGTGACTGTACCAATGAGCAGTATCATCATAACATCACACCATGACCAGAAGAGTGCTTTAACGCTGATTCCCTCTAAATAACCAATATCTAATTTAGAAGCATCTTTATGGTGACTTCAACCTCTGAGAAATCATGATTCAATAAAGACAGGTCTTGACCCTGCTAAACCATCAGGAAACTCTAGTTTTCTGATCTAAGACATTGCATAGCTATCAATTAAAGTCAAAACACCCGAACCACCTTAAACCATAGCTTTTACCCGTCTCTCTAGTTTCACCTTTACACATCCTACGCTGCACTCATACCAGACTACTTATTCCTTAAGTAATTTCCCACCTCTGTGCTTTTACTCATACTCTTCCCTCCACACGGAATCCCCTTTGTCTTAATTCTTCTGCCTATCCATCTTTCCTGGCTCCACTCCAGTGGCATTTCCTCCAACAACAGTGAATGTCTCCCTCTTCTGCACATTGTACCTCCTCTGCTGAGACAATTTTCACATTCTGTCATGTCCTTACCCACTATATTAGAGTATGTTTAAAATACTGTGACATTCCAGGAGGCACTTGGAGTGTGGTTTATATGCAATAGACACAAAATTGTGTTTGCTGATCCCACACTGAAAAACTTGATCTGAAAAAGGAATTGCTCCCCCTCGCTCCCCGAGAAGTAAACTTTGGCCAAGCTGGATGTATTCCCAAACACTCTGGATCTAGGACTGCTGATATTGCTAACTATGTAACCTAAGGCAGGCGGCCGAGCTTTATTTTCTATAAAAATGGGTTAACAGTCCCTGCCCTAACTACATTAAAGAGATTAAACTGCCATCACAGGGTCAAAATTATGCAATGTTAAGTGAATATGAGAAATGATCTCCATAGTCACAGATCCATTACAGCAAAACTGTGCTGGGAACAGCTGACGTTCTAGAAATGCAAACTTGCTCCTCTATTCTTGAACAACTGATAGTTCAGAAGCAGTACTGTTAAGATTATACCAACTGCAAGTCCGTGTCTCCAAAGTTCACCTGTTCAAGAGTTGTTATTAAAGCTCTTCTAAGTTAGAAGTCTTTTTTTATCTTCTTGCAGATAACCTTAAGCCAGAGGTGTAAAGCAAGAAGGAATTGAGATTCAAATATGGGCTTAAATATGGGTCATTTTAAAATAATGCAAACCCTTATCTGGCAAGGACATCCTAAGAATATCCACCTGCCCCTTCCCTGTCCATTCACCTGCTCAAATCACTCACCCAATCATCTCTTTTTGGTCTTTCATTAATAGGTATGAGATTTTCCTAGGACAAAATATGTGAAAACGTCTTCTATTCTACCTTCTCAAATTTAAGCCCCTTTCTTCCACTGATATATTTCTGCCCATATAAACACAGTCTAAAAATCAACTGAATTCTTCCAGAGAGCTTGCATACCACATACAAGGCTGCTTACAAAATCCTTTGATGAACCTTGCTGAAGCCTTGAAATAGATACATGTGGAAAGAGAAAAAGTTCAACTGTCTGTCTGTTTCACAGTAACGGGTCTTTTGCATAAAAACATAGGACCTGCAAAATGGCACCTGGGGGATCAGATCAATTTATAATCCCTTCCCCTAGTTTTAAGTATTAAATTGAAGGGAAGAAAATTGCTCCCTTCACATCCTTCCTGTGATCATATGAAGTGGAATTCAAAATCCATGACACTAAAACAGTAGTCTAAGGTTATGTTTTCAGTTTAATTCTTGAATCCTCGGAAGGGACTACTTGTGTTATTTCTTCATCCTCACTGGTGACAGCAACAGGTCCCAATTTAAAACAGTTTGTGAATTTATTATGTGCCTATTTATTTCCCCCTTCAGAGCCTTGGGAAAAGGTATAAACTAAATTAGGCTTGGCCTAACACCAGTCCTGACACCACCCATACCCCTTCCCCCCCTGTGTGTGATCAACAACTATGTCAAAACCTTTGGGGTGATTTTCCTCCTTTCTCTTTTCTTCCTTCAAATGGGAGGCTAATAAATTGAGGGCCAGCATTCCGCTCCCATCTCCCACACCTCTCAGTCAATCCGATCACTTCTAGAGCTGTTTACTGCCAAAGCCATCCATCATCTTGCCTCACCAAGCAGGAGAAGAAAAACTGATGGCAAGTTAGAAAAACCTCATTAAGCCGGTTTCTACCTCAACCTCTTCCCCACTCCTTGAGAAACAGAACTTCAGAATTCAGCCTACTGGGGAAAAGAGGGATAGAGGAAAAAAAGCTGATGTGGTGAAGGGGAAAAATAGGTCCAAAGTAAGTTCGTTTCGGTGCCAAAGTCAAATAACTCACTCACTCACCCTATCTATCTATCTTAGACAACAAAGATGAGACCATATCAATTAACCTTAACTTCTTTTTATTTTCTTTCTGGATGAGTTATGAAGTTCCTAACAGACTCTATTAAGAAATGGGAAAACAGCATCAATTAAAATTAATTTTATGTTCACCTTTTTTCTAATGACTAAATCCCAAGTTAATTCGAACTCCAAAGGAGATCATGGATGTACCTTGTAAAAACCTAGGAGAATATAGAAAACTTAATAAAGTCACACAATTCCAGGGAAGAACTGAGGGCTTGTCTATGTTTAAAAACCACTGTGTGTCAAACACAACCCCCATCCCCATGAGTTCTGGGGAGAGGATGGAGACCGTGAGGGTAGCATGCAATGTCACTTCTCCCCAGGACATCTGGCACGGATAGAACGACTACAGACTGAAAGAGAGTGAATGTCCTCTAGGCACCTTTACTTTTCAACTCCTGTGTGTGACTGGTGCCTTCAAATACTGTTTCTCATCTGATCTTCACAGAACCCCTGTGAGTCAGGCATTATCATTCCCATCTTAAAGATGAGGTAACTGAGGCTCAGAAAGCTCAAGTACCTCATCCGAGATCACTCTATTACTAATCGGAAAAGTCAGGATTCTAACCCAAGTTCACCCGACTCAGGTCCTTCGCACGTCCTGGTTTCTTAAGACAAAGAGCAATCTTTCCAGAGGCTTGCCTGTACAGGAGCCCTGTGAAGGTCCTCCGAGCCCAAGGCAGACTCGTGGTTCCCTGGCCTCTGCTAACAAGAACATGGGAATAGTGGTATCTAGTTAGAAACAAATCTAATTTTTCTACACGTGCACCAGTTGATGTAATATGTTTTTAGCCCCATCTGTACACTGGCCCTCTGGTTTCTAATCACAATAAACAGGTTGGTTTCAGGTCTGGAACCTTTTCTACCACAGAGACGATTAAAATATAATCAAGCTAGAAAGTTATCCTCCCCCAAAGCCACCTAAAACAGAGCAACTCCAAAATAAAACCAATTTACATATTTTAGCCCAAATTAAAAAGTAAAAGCTAAGGATTCCCTTTTAATATCCTGAATAATAAATGCATATTTACGTAAAGCTTCCTTTGGGGAATGGTTACTATGAGGACAACTTTCCCAATATTATTCATAAATATCACTTTTGTTTTAGTGTTACAGTAAGAATCTGGACTTGTGGGAATTGTACTGTCTGTACCCAGTGCAACAACAGAGATAATTTATATTGAAGACATGTACAATATCCAGAATTTTAGATGTGTGGTTGGCTGTATTACAAAAAGTAACATAAGAAAGGATGAGTTAAATCTGATCAAAATCACAAATTACAGGGACTTAGTCGTTTACTCCATTTTAAGTGAGCACTTGCCTAATGAAGGTTTCATTAGTAAAGATTGCAAGTTCCCAGGCTTTCCACTACAGACTTTTAAATAGCACTTAGAGCCAAAGTTTATCATTAAAGCTGTACTTACTACTGTTGTATCTTCAAATGGGGCACTAGAAAAAAAAGTTCAACTCAGTTATTTTTCATGTACAAATTAGAAAGCAAAACTCTAAAGGGTTTAGACTGGCAGCTTAGGAAAACACAGGTTACTTGAGAAGCCATTACTGATACTTCCCAGGGCACACTGGGGGTCATGGCTGTCTATCTATACCACACACCTACACACACTGCACACAGTATCTAGGTATGTATGACAAAGTAACTGTCCACTAGCAAATGTCAAGTTTGCACAGGGGTTATATCAACTCTACTTCTATACAACTAAAAAAAGTTTGCACAGGGGTATGCCAAGGAGGTCACTATCTTCTCAGATTGTCCCTGGAGAGTAACATGGGAAAAGTTATTCTAAGAGTCATCTCTGTCAGAAGCAAGGCATTCTCATTTCTGTAAAATTAACAGGTTATCTAGCCAAGCTCCATGGGCAGCTGACAGCAGATAGACAAGTCCTTTCCAACTGTTCAAACTTTACCTTTTCCTAAGAGTGAACAACTGGATACATGGAACCTTATAGACAGAAATGCCCAGAGTAGCTTTTATTTCTATCTTTTAGAGTCATGCATAGACTCTTATAAATACAAAAGGAAAAACACTTATGTACTGAATGCTTCAACAGATCTTTTCCCATAATTTGACATAAACCTCATTGAATGACGTCCAACCTTAAAATCCCTCACCCAATTTTATCCCTAAATCACAGAGATTTAGCCTCTAATGTATCTTTTGATTAGTGTCAGAAGAAACGGTGACTTTGAGTTCCATGTTTCAAAGAAATGCACATAGTAAGTCTTCAACAAATATTTCTTCATCCAACAACAAATGATAGCCAGCCTCCACTATGGACACAGTTGGCAAAATAACGTCAAGGGCTAGTTGTTCCAAGAAAGTAGACAATAGAAGGTTTAACTGACTCAGAATGAGCAGGAGTAGATTCAATGCCACAAAGTGCAAAACAGAGGAAACCTCCATGCTGTGGTGTGTTTTTCAGAATTTGCCATCTTGACTGGAATTGTTTCTCTGCTTCCTCATATCCTGAAAAAAGAACTAAACCTCTTATAGAAAAAATACTTATGAATTACTACATTTTTATAGCTTCAAAATGCATAATTAAGAAATGAACTTTGATTTTAAATGTTATTTTCAAACCCAGAGTCCAAGGAAAGTTATTTTCAGGAGAGACCTATGACTTGTAATTTTTGTCCATTAAAAAAAAAATCACATATGCTATTTTTGTGTTTTACTTTTGTGGTTAAAAATAAGGCTTTCCAAAAACAACAAAAAACAAAAATTCAAGTATAACAATTACACTGACCTTATTTCTTCAACATTTCACTGCTTTTTCAACCAAAATTTATTTAAGAATTCCTTTATGGCATTCAGCATTTCTTGATCCTTATACAGGGGGATCCACATTGGGGGGAAAATATTTCTGGTGTTTGATACAATGAGGATGTGAATAATGCTCTTCCCCAAAGCAAAAATGGTCAGTGCTAAAATGGTCTGGCAAAAGGTGAAAATCTCAGGAGTGGGGAGAGGGCACAGGGAGAGACAGAGATAAAGAGACGGGGAGGGGAGAGAGAAAGAGAAAGAGAGAGAGAGAGAGAGAGAGAGAGCCAGCAGCCTATTAGGAGCACTGACACTGCATAAGTTATTGCTTAATGAATGTACAAGGAACAGCATAAATATTACCACTAAGCAGAGTGGATGTGAACATCCAAAGCAAGCTAGCTGGCTGATTGCTTTCTCATTTTTTGTTCTTTTGTAACAATTTCATTTCCAAAGTGCTTGATTTCTATGGCTGATGCTCCAAATCTATTGTGAGCACACTGCCTGAATGCTTAATGAACTAAACAACCAAATGGCTCATCTTTGGTGCCCCCAGCTAGCATCCCAAACTGGATATAATTAAAGGTGTGAACAAGCAAGCAAAGAAGTAATGAACCTGCAAAGTCAAGGTTCTGAGAAATTATTGGGCAACCTACACTGCACCAGTTCAGATTTATCATTCATTATCTCTTATACTGGCAAGGTGCAGGTCCACATGTTGGTACCCCTCTCCACTCTTGTCCTCCAGCTTTCTTTCTTCTTTCCACTTCTAGATGGCTAATTTATGACAATTACTGCTGTGACAACTCCCACTCACCCACAGATCACCTTTCTTTGTACACTTAAAAAGCTGCTGACCTATAAAAGCCCTCTACCCTTAAAGCACACTGAGACTTAAAAAATACAAGGATGTTCCTAAAAATACTTAAAAAATACAAGGATGTTCCTAAAACACACACACACACACACACACACACACACACACTCACAAAATGAAGTACGAGCCACGTACTAGCCACGCTACCTCCTCCTTGTTTTTACCAATGTTTAAAGATTAGGTGCAAATGCTCCCAAAGAAAACACAATTCTCCTTTCACATATACATATATTTTAATTTGAACCCAACCCCTTGATTGAAAGGGTATCTTCTAGTTCACAAATATTGTTATGGACTTACACATTTATGGTTTCTCAAGTGGCAACTAGAGAAAGGTGTTTGGTCTAATGGTCTGTGGGGTCTAGATATACCTTTTTGATGAATTTCTGTATTTTTCTAATAAAAGAACTTGGAATTTGTGAGGAGGAGAAGCCACTTCTTATGGGAAAACAGCCCAGCGTGGTTTTCTTTCCATTTTTAGATGCGCATATACTTGCAAGTATGTATACACATTTGGTAATACCAAAAGAGGAAAACCTAAGACAGGTGCAGGATTCCAGAAACACAAATGCTTACACTGATACACACACACACACACACACACACACACACACACATTCCCTCTCTCTCACATACACATATCTATCAAATGGATAGGAGATGGATAGTGGGCAATAAAAGGTTGACTTCACTTTCAAAAGGGGAATTGGCCAGCTCTGTACAACACAGCCCATCGACTGGAAAATAGTAAGATAAAAGCTTGAGACTGTTTATGTCCCCTCATACCCCCCAAATTCCTAATGACATTGGGAAAAAATACTGCATTGCAGCATTTGCCAGTGCATACTCATGTGCCTAGCATCCGGTGGCCAGCTCACCAACAAATGTACATATTAAGTGTCCAGGCATATAAATTAAGGGCCTGGTGGCCACAGATCATTGAAACTGATGAAGAAATTTGTCAAGGCCAAAGGACTTCTGTCTACGTACAATGACCTCTATCAAGACCGCCATTCCTTACTTGCGGTACACACTGATAATTTGTTTCAGCTTTTTTTAAAATTAAAATAAGGCATTAAGAAGCCAAGGGCTAACTGAAGCAGCATATCAACATATCTCCTCATGGAAGGAGTAGTTTTTGGTCTACATATAGGAAGAGAATCCACCCACAATAAGGAAATAAGAGCAAAGGGAAGAAATCAAACCAAAGAAAAGAACTTGCCCTGAGGAAACCCTTTTCATTGTCAGTGGTAACTCTTATTTGAGTAAAACACCTTGATTCACTTACAAATTCTTTTAGAGATATTAAACACACACACACAAAGCACCATTCATGCAATGATTTCCAGATTTAAAATTTCAAATAGATTATCCCCAAGAGAAATGCTAAGTTTAAAATATGTGAAGTCTAACATGTCTCAAACCCTATTTCAAGACAGAGTTTTAATACTAAAGTGTGTAGCTCATTTTCTTTCTCTTTCTTTAAAAAAAATTCTATTGTTATTACCTCACAACAATCTGGACTTCCTCTCATAACAAAATCCTTGAATATTCAAAGGACCAAGGAAGGGCTATAGGAAGAGAAAAAAGTTTTAAGGCTTTGGAAAACTATCACACAGAAGCAAGCTCATCTATACCTGGCCAGGAGGATGACTTGAATGAATGGCAGTTAGGAATGAATGGAACTGAGATCACAAATGAACGGTTAAGTTGCTTGTTAGTTTTTTTAAACGGGATATTAAAATTGTCCTATAAATCAATGATTCTCAAAGAAATTTTTCAGCTATTTCCCCACCTAAGTTCATTCAAAATTTTAAATATTAAATGATTTAACTATTATATTTCAATGAGATACAAGAATATTCTGATCATTAAAACTGGGATGTAGTCAGGTGTTTTTTGCAGAAATATTTCCAATCAGATTTTCATTTCTTAATAAATGCACACTCAGCCTGTGCTTCCGTAAAGACACACCTCCACATGCAGGTAGTAGGTATTAATATTTTTAAGACAAAGAAGCGAGAAAGGTCAGCAGTAGAACCACGTGTCTTTTTTACAACCCAAGCCAAGGTGACAGTTCCTACAAAAATTATTTTCCCCTTAACTAAAATATGCAGAAAAATTCTCAGAAAAAAATAAATTTGAGATAATCAGAAAACTATTCTATTTTAAATAACAACATATGTTTACACACTCAAGGTATGAGAGTAAGAGGTTCAAGTGTATGACAAAAAATATGTTTATTTTATTTTTTATACCTCAACAGTCAAAACAAATTTTAAAAATCCCCCAATAAGAAGACAAAACAAAAAGAAGCATCTGCAAGGAAGAAAGAATGGGAGGGTTGCAGAGATTTGCAATGGAGAGAGTAAAAATTAAGAGTACTTTCAATAAAGCCAATTATATTTCCTAACCTTTTAGCATATTTCAGTGTCTTTTAATCTCTCATTCTGGGGCTTAAAATTATCACGTACTTAATTTGTCTCTCCAGAAGAAACCGAAATAGATCATCGTTTCAGTTGTTTCTATGCTACCTTCTATTCACCTAAGTAATATACCTTTCAGTCCTTCTGGTACCCACCATCATGAGAAAAAGAGACTACTAGTAAAGCACACTTTGAGAGAGAAAAAGCAAGAGATGCCTGTCACCCAGTGCACGCATGGGTCCCAGACGTTCAGAGACGTTGGAAAAAAAATCAGCTTTTCACTCAGTTTATGCCAAGACCAGGACCAAATGCTGAATGGAAGGCAGTGGTTGCAAGGGTACAGCCTGATGGATCTTGTGGCTGGAGGCATGGAGAGGGAGGCGAAGCAGAAGACTAGAATAGAGCTTTTCATTTATTATTTTAAAAAGTAATTTCTACTCGGGGTATAAAATGAGAGATACAATGAACACCCCGGAACTGTAGTATCAATATCTGATTTAGGAAAAACACCAATACCACCTAGCACAAGATCATTGCTTAGGGTAAATGTATTCTACCTATATCTCTCTTATGGATATTTGCTGGAAATTTCTAAGAAATCATTCGCAGAACGTATCAGCTGTGGGAGTTCACTATTATGCTTCCGTCAACTTCATTCAATATAATTTACATTTTTTTCAAATGGCCTCACAGGATTCCTTGCGATTTTTCCCAGCACAATTTCACAGCAGGGAAAAGGGGGAAAGAGAGAGAGGGAGAGAGAGAAAAAAAAGCAAGATTCCCTACCTCCCTTCCCCCTCTCCTTCTTTCTCTGTTTTTTAAACCAAAAAAAAAAAAAAAAACCACAACAGGGGAGACAGAACAGATGCTTAAAAATAGATTTCTAAAAATCACTGTAAACCAGAGTTAGAAATGTAATTAACACCTATTTATAAAGAATAATTAAAGTTGGGCCGGCCACAAAGAACAGCAAAGATAATCAAGGTCCTGTCCCCCCCACCCCCCCGCCTTTTTTACACTGTTTGCAGTGTGTTCTCATGATAGCCACCTGCTCCCTACCCGGCTTTTCCTCTGTTCGTTTCCCCGGCAACCTTTCATTGGGTTTTCCTCCCAGCTATCGCTTTCAGTTGGGCTGCTCGGTCTAATCTTATTTGTTTTACACCCATCAAAACAAGCAGCCAGACAAAGGCAATCCGCTAAGAATGGGAAAAAGACCACAGCTTTGTTATAACATCTATGCAGAGCGAAAAGTCCTCCCGAGGCTTTTCTAGCAAAAAATAAGTGAGATGGATATGAATTTACAGCCTCCCCCCATACCAAGCTTTGAAACCCTGTGAAAGCTATTGCTAGTGAAATTCAAAGTCAAAGTGGGCACTCGTGGCATCTGATCATGCCATTTTGTGCCATATCTTCAGGGTCAACATCAGGCAACAGGAGCGGCACTCAAGGAGTTTCCCTGCTTCTTTTTTTTTTCAGAAAAAGATGATGCTAAAAATAGATTTACTACTTTGGCAGAAAGGTTTTCTACTTCCCCTTCTACATCCAAAAGTCCTGTTCCACAATTGCATCTGCTGGTACTGAGCCTCACCTCCTCCACCCCTCATTCCCAGCCTTCCCCATCCCTCCGAGTAGGAGACTGAAAAAAGAAATGTGCCTTTAACTTTAACAGTCGTGCAATTCTGTTGAAAGCTCACAGAGGCGGTGGGCACGCCAGCCAACAGCGATGGTGACACTGTGATTGTCAAAAAAGACACCAACCTTGCTTGGCTAAAATGTGTGTTCGATAAAAGAGGCAGTGTGTGTGCCTTGTGTGCGTGCAGTGCCATTACACTTGGAGATGGATTCTGGTTTTCAGAAAAGAGAGACACTAATAAACACACACATACACACACAAACGATCTGCACAGTGATTTATGATGCACAGTCCACCATCCTTATGCGCGCGCACGAACACACACACACACACACACACACACACACACACACACACACACACACACACACACGGCTGGAACCTCCAAGCTGTCTTCCTCTTTTCACTTACCATCTTCAAGCCATTCCACTCCATCTGTGATCAGAAGAAGATGGACCCTCACACAGTGTGTCAAAAGCGGAAAGGAACGTTATGTAAAAGCTGACATTCCTTCTTACAGAGCTGCTGCCCAGAGAAGGAAGCAACAACTCAACACGCCAGGCACCGCTACACATACAAGCCGCCTCCTCTTTTTTATGAGGTCATGACAGGAAACTCTTTGAAATACAAGATGCAGCATTTACTGAAGCCCAAATAAATCACTCTCTTTGCCGTTTTGAATGCGCAGCCCCCCGAAACACAACTGCCCATGTCAACGTTCAGTATTCAGGAGCTGCCTCTCAAGGTTTAAATTTCCAGCACGGAAATGGAGAGATTCCTAAGCCCGCGGCAGCCACCTCGAGCCCCACAAAACCGAGGAGGCACACAGACAAACCCCCTCTCCCTTACAAAAAGAAAATCCTTCTTTTGCCATTATGGTCTCAGGTAATATAACCTATTTCAACAAACCAGCAATGATTTCAGCCCACCTCCCCTTCCCCACCCCCACCTTTATGTTGAAGGGAAAATTGACAATGACCTGTTAAAAATGACAATCTATTTCCCAACTGCTTTTCAATAAAAGGACCTACCCGCACTCTCTACACAAAAGAGATAGTAAATGTAGGAACCAAACAGCAGCAGAGAACTGAAGTCTTGTGCAAGCATAAGACTGGTCAAGGTGGATATGCTTTTCTCCCCTCCAGCGGCACAAACAACAGATTATAAATCTAGTCATACCTACCATAACCATTCTTATTGGCAAATATTGGGTCTCGCAGAGCTTCGACTCTTCTCTTAAAATTTGCAAAGGTTTCAGAATATATTTTGAAAATGACTACTATTGTAATATATTTATAAAGATCCACAAAACACAGTGTGGATGACTGTAAAGTAAATCAATTATTTTGGGGGGGTGGGGGGAGAGAAAGAAAAAAAAAAGAAAGAAAAGGAGCAGTGAGCTGAAACCCCTGATTCTAGGATGTAGATAAGAACAACTGAACAGAGCCTTGCTGAAATTGGCTCGAAGCTTCCCCTTTTTACATCCATTTATGGGACCATCTGTCAGCTGAAGCCAGGATCTGATTGGCTGGGGAAACGAAGGGAGGCGTTGCAACATCAGGTGCTATTTAAATTAGCTACTGCCAGATTGACGATGTTAATGATTTGGTGACCTCTACAACAACAGAGACCAGATTTCTGAACTGCTTCTTGTGTCTGGTAATTAAGGCCAGGCTGAAGCAACACAGCCATACTTGTATATTTACCTTTTCCTTCCTCCCAGCTCAAAAGTACTGTAACAACTGCAGGTCACTGGCGGCTTGCAAACCTTAACAGTGGGAGTGTTCTCCCGTCCCCTGTCCTGAGGGCGGTACCACCCCACCCCTCTGACCGAGCGCTTTTCCCTTATAGAATGTTTTCAACCACCTTATCTTTTTCGACACTTGCTTTCTAGCAAAATGCATATTTAATGACCTGCCTCTGGGCTTAAAGATACAACAAAAGCACTTTAATGTGCTAATATATCTACATTTTAACTTTATTATTCCCCAATATTGCTGATTTTTAGTGAGTAATGCTCCTTCTGCAGCTAATATGGCCAGCGTTTCAAAAGAAAGCAAGTTTGAGATCGGGCTTGCTCTGTTAACCAGGTTCATACAAGTTTGCTTCAGAAAACTACTTCCTAATAAACAAAAAATAAAAAAAGCTGTTGGGGGAGAAGGGGGGCAGCTGTCAGCCTCTACCTTTCTGCCTTCTGCCTGAGCTTTTCAAAACAGAGAATGATGAATGATTTATTTAAATGAATTTATTTCTCAACTTGGATAGGAACATGATCTGAATTTTTAAAAATCCACTAAAATACATTCTCTCTTTGCTTTCTCTACTGCTTCAGAGAAAGGTAAAACACACTTTTGACAACAGCCTCATTTCATAACTGGTACAGGGTGTTCATCTTGCCGAACTGAACACGTGATTTTGCTTCTCTCCTTCAAAGGATGTCTTTTTTCTTTGGCCTCGTAAAAGACTTGCAAAGAGACATTTAGCAAGTGTGTGGTGATGTATACAGTTTGTCTGCCCATTTTATACATTTCATAACCTCTATGCTACCAAGCCTTCAGTAGTATAGTTTTTTGTTCTAGTTTGGGTTTTAAAGTGGCTTGTCTGAGGAGTTTATGTTTTACTTTTACCCCAAAGGCTAATGTATCACTATTTATTTAATTCATAATTTAGTCAATTTGTTCCTCAATAAATACACAGAGGTAACAAATATTACTAAAGACATAATTTAACATAATTTTTCATCTTTGGCTGGAGTTGACAGCGGGATGGGATTGGGCCAAGTGGAAATATAGGCCGAAAATCATGCTATGCTCTAGGCTTCAAAGTCCAAGAATAAATGGGTCTGTGAAAAATTATTTTAAATTATGAAAATTAATTAGAAAATTAATTAGAAAATTAAAGCTATTTTCTCCAAGCTACTATTTCATGAACACACATACAAATATACATATATATACACACTTTAAAAATACAGATACACCATAAAACAGTATCTGTTGGGTATACAACATGAGCTATTAGACTTGAATATAAATAAATTCAGCTATTAGAAATGAAAGTACGTGAAATAGAAAAGTAGAAATGTTAAAACTATGATCCCATCAAGTGGAACAATACTGAATTAAGTAAACTTTTAAAATAATTTCTTGAACAAATGTATAAAGCGTCCTACAAGTCACAATAGTACTACAGTATCCCTTGAACTGTGTATGAAGGACAAATTCACAGGTTAAGTGCTCTAAAGAGCTCAACATACGTACACAGGGCAGGTACAGGTGCCCCAAATCAACAACAGAAACTCTGAGTATGATCTCACCAATATCAAAATACTGTGAAAAGTAAACATGAACACAATGCTGACTAACACACAAATAAAAACAGCTCACTGGGAACAAAAATATTTACTGTGTATTTCTCTGGAGGTTATAAAAGTCAGAATTTCTTAAAACCCCTTTCTTCCATCCATACTAATCTCAGCACATTTAGTGAGCCATAAATTAACATTAGGTATATCAAAAGATATTCTGGCCAGTTTTCCAAAATAGTAACTGTATATTACAGTATAAACAATTAGCTGGTTTTGCTAGGCTAAAAATCCATGCAGTTTGTATATTGATCACTTTTCCAAAAACCTCCACTCTAAAGCCTTTCAACGGAATCCTCAAACAAATGCACAAATGTCCTCAGAGGCCTTTTCTCTAAAGACAAAGGCAGAATCCTATTGTTGGGAAAAGTCAACCTTATTATTGCGTTTCCAGTAGTACCATTCATCTTTCAGAGTGAGGGGCTGACCGCTACATCAGTGGTGTGACATTTGTAAAGCAACAGATTCTTAACATATTATCTCAAGAATCAGGCAGGCGAGTCTCCCAGTCATGCATGATATTTTTTTTCCGCCACAATCCTCCACCACCACAGAAAGAAACTTGTCTCACTCAAGCAGCTAAGGCAACCTAAAAATGATATCCCAGAGCTGTGGGGCTGCCAGTGCCGCTGTATCCTTCTTACCATAAATGAGCAGTTTCTTGACTCATTAATAACAATTTCCCTTAAAAGAAGTAATCTCATATCAGTCAGCCCCTCGCCACCATGCACACATCCCAAAGGTTGCAGATATCTCAGCATCAGTCGCCGGCAGCCAGCTTTCCCACACAGAGTCCAGATGGACTGTACCAGAAGCCAATTCAGCGTTAATAACTACCTACTCCGCGCAGTGGAGAAGCCTTACGTGGCACAATGGGCTAGGAAACAGCAGCCGGCTGAAACTGCAAATAAAAAAAGACAACCAAATTCTCCAAAAGCACCGAAAGGAAGGAACACAAATGGAAGCGTGAATTCTATTTCCTTGACTTCAATGAGAAGAAAAAAAAAAAGAAAGAAAGAAAGAAAGAAAGAAAGAAAGAAAGAAAGAAAGAGAAAGAAAGAAAGAGAATCCTTCATAAACACAGGAAAAAAATGAAGGGGGAGGGAAACAGATGCTGCCCAGAAAAAAGTGACAAAATATTACCTCATTATTTAACAAAGCAGCATTAAGCGTCCTGCTGATTTCAAACATCTTGCCACAGATTTTGTTTTAAGAGAAACAGATAGAATCCTTTGCAAAGCACTCCGTCTGCAAAGGGTTCTTCAATTTTCTTGCATGCCACGGAACAGTCAATATATTATTTCCCTAGAGTTCGCACATTAAAACCTCTAGTCAGTGAGCTGAATTTTCCCCTTATCTCACACACAGTAGACGCCTGTTATATGTACTGCTCTCTTTGCAAGAGCAGCCTGCCCCAAACATGGCTGGTGTTTCAACTACTCTTTAAAGTAACAGTTCACTGTATAACCACCAGGTGGGTAGAGTGCACAGATTCAAATGAACCATCTTAAAAGACTTTTTTTTTCCCCTTGGAACAGCTTTTGGGTGTAGGATGTGACATGAGAAACGCCAGCATCCTAACAGGCATCTGTCTTGTATCTCTCTCTGTATCTTGTCAAAATAAATAAATAAAATTCCCTCTCCTGACTTATAGTGAGGAAACAAAACAAAACACCATCACCAATTCTAATAAGAACTGTGAAGAATGAAACACAAACAAGCTTTGTTTCATTCAGCAAAGGATGAAAAAGGAAAATCCAATCAACGCAGAGCAAGGGGGAAAACCAAAAACTTCATGGAGATATTTTCTTTTAGCAAAAGGAGAGAAATATTGACAAGTGTGATAAACACCCAATTCAAAAGTAGGCATATGAACGAAGCACACACAAGATGGAGGCAAGAGTTTAAGGGTGTAACTTTTCTTCATAGTAATATTTGATATGATCTTTCATGATATGAAATAACCAAAAGCTTAAAAGTAAAGACACTGAAAAAAACAAACAAAAAAGCCTTGAGCACCTCTTTTTAAAACACAATTATAAACAACCACAACAGCAAACTAATGATATATATTTCCCCAGTGCTGTTCTTTTCCCCTAAGATCTACCTCAAAGTGGAACATTTCTGTTGTGTACAATTTTGTCTGTATAGTTAACTTGGCGTCTCCTTTGTACAATTCTATTCCAATTAATCTGCTCCTCTGCCAGGAATAAATAGAATGTCTCAAGTTGAAAGCCCCAAGTGATGAAGGGATGATGTTAAAAGGATAAAGAACCACCCGGACAAAAATAAACCCCATCACTTATATCATTATATGACCTGTTTTTAAGGAGGCTTTTACTACTCACAGAGTACGCATGCACCATTCTATGTTCCCTCATATCTAAAAGAGAAACCAACATACACAGATACCTGGGATTTTGTTTTCTTGGCTGGACAAAATTAAAGCCCTGAAACTTCCACATCCTCTTGCAAACACGGATGTCGATACTAGTATTTTTCCAGCCCATCCGGCAACATTTAGCCATATACAACAGTGACTGTCTCCTTCATCTTTAAGTCAAGTCTGCATCACTTAATACCATTTAACCTCCTCAAATATATTAAGTTTCAAGTGACAATTTTTAACTGGGGAGTGAGAAGGAGGAGTTGCTCTCATCAAATTCTGGTTGTATGAAATAAGCTAATTTGTACACTCACCATATGTCTTAAACACTAATTTTAAAATGTCACTTTCTTCAAACATTAAAATGTAATCAGCCTAGTAAATAAAATATTCTCGAGTTTTCTTGCCTTGGTGATAATTTAAAGAGTGTTTATCTCAAGGTAACCTCTCTATTTTGGTTACCAAGGAAGGCTTTTGATTTGTAAAGGGAAAAAAGGAGATATTGGGGACTGGGGGAGTGAGAAGAGAAACCACAACTGTACGTAGCTGCACAAAGGAAAATAAGATGAAGCGGGTTTTTAAGGACCCATAGTCTTGTTACCCTAAGGCAAATCCAGCCAATCAATACCACCCATTGACGGTCTACCATCTGCCATGCTACCCAGCGATGTGGCTAAACAGACCTGTTCCATATGACCGTAGCCGGCTCATTTTCAGTCGATTAGAGCAGTTCCAGAGCATTCACATGCAATAGCACAAAACTCCAAGTCAGACTGAGCCTCTCTCTTCACACCAGTCCCTCCGAGCACAGCTGCAGACCTTTTCCTCCTGTTCCGGGTGTCTGGATTACCTCTTCTTACCCCTCAATTGAATTATCAAAATGGGGTGGGAAGGTAGAGTGAGCAGACACTCACATATCCACACACACACACAGATAATTGCTGGCCCTTCTTCACTGTCATGCAGAAATCGGGAATTCCATGTGCTCTGCCCTAATGTGATTATTGCACACCATTTAAATAGCGTCATCAGTGACTATGACCTGACATTTTCGTGTGGTTCAATTTCTTTTTATCCTCTCTCTCTTCCCTTGAAAAATAAACCTGAGCTGCTGGCATTTCTTCTCTTAGGGAAAATACAGTCAGTATGCCCAGACAATGGTATACTATATTTAAGAGCTTCTGATAAAATTTAAAGCCTAATTTTCCTTTGATGAATTGTGGTGTTGGTTTTGTCTTTTTTTTTTTTTTTTCCTGCAGAAACATTAAATCAAATTTTGTAAGAAAATGCAAACATACCACAGAGGAAAGAACGATGTGCCAGACTGACATGGCGTCTGTCAGTAGGATCAGGAATTCACTGTTGATGTGCTACTAGAGGTATATGACCTGACTGTGTCACGCCTTTCTCTTTCCTAAGTAGTTTTGTATACTATGGATTGTGGGAAAGGGCTAGAAGAGTGCTACTGTGTGGAGAAATATGACAAATGGGTGTATAGTCAACTTATATGACCAAGAGTTCACCTAGGCAGGTAAACTAACTTAAGGGTAGATCCACACTTGATCTGACTGTTTTCTTTCCATACTCCTAAGCCTGTGCTAGAACAGCAGCTGAAAGCAGAGGCTTCTTTCCAGAATCAATGCATGATTTTTCAAATGTGCCTTTGCTCGCACGCTTAAAGCACTAGGGTGTCTTTCTGGGAAAGAAAATTTAAAGGACAGGAAAACTGCCTTACTTACAAAATTCTAAAAAACGGTAAGTACACATTTATCAAAGAAATCTAATTTAAGGGAGTCCCTGTCTGGACTTTTCACTGATATATTCTCATCATAGCTTAAGAAAACTCAGCAGGGTCAATGTGCAAACACACAGAGATTTCTGAAGATCTCTATATTAAGGGATTTGAAGCCTTTTCATTTCAGTTCAGATGAGCTTTACTAAAAATAAAATAAATAAAATAAAAAACAAAGAAACAAACAAAAAAACTCCTTAGTATAGATATAAATCTTCACAAATCAAAGGCCACTGAATAAATGAAATATGGAGTATCTACTCATACCACTAAAGGATGCAGTGTTTAACGAGATTAATACAGTATTGACAATAATTCAATGTAGGGCCTTTTAAAACTCTGAACTCATTTATAATTCTGTAACTACAAATAAACAGATGTACTGTAAAAGGCAAGGAAGGTAATTTGTGGAAGAAGGAGGAAGAGGAGGAGTAGAAGGAAGAAGGAAAGGTAAAGGTAAAGGGGAGGAGAGGAGAGGGAGGAGAAGAAGAAATAAAAATAGTAGGACTTACAGTGTGAATAAAAACTGCTCTTTTACTAGGAGTCTACTGTACATCAAACACTGTACTAGGCACTTGACATGCACAATCTCACTCAAGTCACAATTGTTATAACTAAGAATTCTTCTAGAAAGGTGTTTGACTCATCTAAAAGTAAGATCTCCCCTCCTCATACCACAGAAGAATATGCTTAGTAAATATGTGTTGAATAAATGAGAAAGATGGGCACAGACTAGAAGAGAAAGCAGAGGGAAGATGGAAGGTGTGTTTGACTTTTCTCAAAACAAACGAAGTGAGAGAGAAACAAAGAATTAAAGCTACAAATCACAAAATCTTAGACGGCAGGATTAAGTCCCCAGCCCTATCCCCTACTTCCTCTTCCAAAACTGGCAAAACTCCTTACATAGAGTATCTGCTCAGCAAACACTGATTCATTTAACTTCTTTGTCCTCCGCCCTTTATAATACAGAGCATGGCTCCAGGCAGCACTCCAGTCATGGGGAATGAATGAAGATCAATAGTTGCCCTCATCACCTCAAATACTATCCCAAGGCCTATTTGTTTTGATTCAACTAGGGGTTGCTGAACACCTTCTCAGGGGGAAATGATACGCTAGGCTCCTTAATCTTCAGTTTCCCCATCTGTAAAATGGGCACAATAATACTTCTCTTAAGGTTTGTTGCCAGAATTAAGTAGATATAGGTTTGGTGGAGGCAGCACTCTAAATGGTAGCTATTATTATTAACGTGGAAAATAAGGAAAAACTGTATGAATTAGTACCTGGCTACAAGATAAGTCAATCTTGTTGAAGAAAAAACAATTCAAAGCCTCTCTAAACGATTAGAGCATAAAAAGACAATAATAACTAAGAAAGGCTAAAAGGTCTGTTCCTGTTCTAATGAAAAATGTCTGCTGCAGATAAACATTTACTTAGCCCTGTGTGCAAAGTTCAGTGCTAAAATCTTAACATGAAGAATAAAAAGAAATAAAAGTCACAGTGCTCACCAAGGAGCTTACAATCTGGCTAGGAAAGGAGCTTCATTTTTATGCATAAATCCTAATAGTATAAGGAAGAACGTAAAGAGAATAGTATCAAAATGAAATACTGACAGGCAGTCAATGCTGAGGATACCACCTGAGTGATGGGGAAGGCTTCATGAGAGAAGCTGGAACTGAAGCTAGGCTTAAAGAATGATAGGATTTGTTCTGGACAGTGGAGGGTATTTCATACAGGAACAAAGGTCAGGGAGGAGGGCAGGAAGGGGATAATGGCAGCCAGCTCCTTCTAGCTAGAGCCCCTCTGAGGTCTCCTCTGAACCTATCCCAACCTATTCCATTTTTAAAAGTTGTAAATAGAGGAATATTATGATATGATGACTGTGGGAAACAGGACCTCTTATACAGTAAGTACTTTTATGAAAAGAACAAGAATTAGCATTTATTGAGCATCCACTATGTGTCAAACATTGCATTATGTGCTTTGCCTATAAATCTCATTTAATCTCACAACTCTGAGATTCCCAATAAGAAAACTAAAGATTAGAGAATTTAAGTGATTTGCTCAAGATCACACAGCTAGTAAGAGGCAAATTTAGGTTTCAAACTTATATATGTTTAACCTCAGTCCACACTCTTTTTGCTATAAATTCTACCTTATATAGAAAAGTGTAGATCTAAAAAACTTAAATCTTATTCTCTGTTAGTCTGTAATCAGAAACTAACATTCAGAGTAATGCTGTTGCCATCTGCTGACATTTAAAACAATAACAATAATTTTAAAAAAAGAAAAAAGAAAAAAACATCCACCTAACTTACACCCGTAATTTTAGTATTTTGCCACCAGGTGATGATAGAATCCTGGTCCTGTGAAAATTACAAGGGTCACGCTTTTGTCTGCTATTATTTTGTGTGTGTGCTATTCCCTCCTCCATCTCTGAAAGTAAAGGTAAGAGTGCCTGATCTTCAGATGGAATCATCTACTAAAACCCCAAGACATTAAACTTTCCAAATATTTTCCAAATTTTATTTATCAAAAATTCAACTGTGAGCATAATTCTGAACTTCAACAATTTTCAAACAATTCTATTACAGATTGTTCTCAATGAATTATAGTTCGTTGTTACTCTCACACTGTACTGTGAGCTTGCAGGGTAGAAATTGTATGTTATTTGCCTTATATCCCCAGCATGTAGAATATCAGTACCTTGAACATAATGGGCACACAATAAAAGAACATAAATAATTGATTCCAAATATTTTAGAACTTTTGAACCAAATGCTTAGGGCACAATGATTTGGTACTTCATTCATTAATACATAATTTTCTTTTTCAAGTCACCCTTACTGTTTGCTGGGTTATTGTAAAAAGCCCTTTTCTGAGGTTGGTCATCAGCAGAAGCATTTCTCTCAGTGGTCAGGCACTTCCTTCTGCCTTAGTCAGGCACAGTCTACATTCATTATAAGCCTTGCCCTGCTCAGTAGCCTAGTTTACCGTTTCAACCCTCTTATGCCTAGGAAGGTCGCTTCCTTTCTCTACAAAAGGTGAAGGAAAAAAATGTGAAAAACAAGAGAGGCATGCTATATAACTGTCAGAAAAAGGCAACTCTCCACTTGACCCTTTTTAGTCCTTTCCCTCGCTGACTCTGAAGCTGGGGGAATGATTTAACTACTTTTAGGCAGAAGAGTAAAGTTACACATTAGTGCTGAGTAGCTCATTTCCCTTAGCAACGCCTTAGCAACAGCAGCTTCAAGTTCAAAATACCACCTTGAAAAGGATCACATCTTTAAGGAGGATGAGTATTTTTTTTAACGTAAGATTTTTGAACAGAAGTTGTAACATTATAACCCCCAAAGCCTTGTAGGCTACAAATACCTATTTCATGCTAACCTTCCTCTATGATATTATGTGGTAACCATAAAGATGCTGGGCTCCTGTGAAATTTCAGTGCCTGGAAAAGCCCTGGTCCTACTCTGAAATTATTCACAAATACATAACTTTTATTTTATCAAGGCACCATTAATCCTAGGTAATTACAGAAATTATACTTAAGTTCTTTTAAAAGGGTTATTGTTATTGACCTCACTATTCAGTTTGCTCCCTTACTGAGAAGAGTGAATAACTAAAATCATAGTTTTAAAACCCACATCAGGATTTTACAAACTATGTTACATGTAACTTATGGTTTTGTGGACAGTTTCAAGAAAAATATAAAAAAGAATTCCAATTTTACCCCAAACTGGTACTTACTGATTTTGTTATTCAATACTTACCTTGCCTACTTTATTATCCATAAAATGGATCATGGGATAATCAAATAATCATCACATCTGATTTTTTTTTACACTGCCAATAAAATGAGAATGCTTGCAGAAGGCTTTGCTAGCCTTCAAAAACCCTAAGAATGTAAACTGTGTGGGTCATATATGTTATGTATATTATTAAAACTTCCACCTTATTCAAGAATTTTGAAACTCTTGTCGTCTTAAAGATTTCACAACTCAGATAATATACAAGCTACTGCTTGAAATTTGTTCCTTATTGTCTATCAGCATATGGGTACCTTGGGGTACAGGGAAACAAACTCCACAAGGGCGTGGAACAGTAATTTCAATGGAATTCTTCACTGTTAAAATTTATTATCAAGTAAGACTACACAAACTATGTGTGCCAATTACAAGACACAGATGGGTAAAGGACAGATTTTTCCCCTATATCTTTTACTTGGTATCAGTATATAGCCAAACTGTGCCATCCACCTAACATGAAATTTTACACGTGTCCATGTATAAGGGTATTACTGAAGAACATTCCTAGAACAATGCCTCTTATACACAGGAGGTGTTCAATGTGTGTTCTTGAAAGTAAGATCCATTTTAAATCACAAGGGAACAGAGAGGAGCCAGGAGATCTCAAAGTCAGTTCCATCTCTACCGCTAATAATTCTATGACTTTGGGCAAATCACTTCTCTTTGGGCCAGAATCTTCTTGAGTAAAGAAGAAATGAAACTGGATGCCAGCTCTAATATGTCAGGGTCTATATATAAATAGTTTTCAATTAGCAAACAAAATTTTTGGTAAGGCTAACTCAGATTTTCAACTGACATTCCAGTATAAGAATACTGGCTAAAGGGAAATCAAGCTTTTGAAGGAGATTTTAAAATCTGCCACAAATGAAGAGCCAGATTAGTATAATGTTCCTCCAATGTCCACCCTGGTCACTAGAGTTATTTTAATAAAATACAGAACTGGAAATGGTAGGTTAAAATCATAAAACCAACGGTTTTGACTAGGACCTTGATTAAGTCCAAAGATGCTCTCAAGTGTTATCATACTTAAAATGCAGACAACAATAATGCCTAGGGTTGTGAAGATTAAATGAGATAATGCATGTAAGGCATGTATTACAGGGTATATGGCATACGGTTAAGTACTCAAAAATGTTAACTATGTTTTATATTAGGTTGAACACATGAAATTGTTTTTACAGGTCAAAAGCAGTCAAATACTGTCAATTTCACATGATTCAATCTATGTTCTGTTACTTTTTACCTGAAAAACCTTCATGATCCTCACTGCTTAAATCAAATCCAACTATGCAGTATGGCGTTCAAGCCTCCTTATAATCCAACCTTCGCTTAAGCTTCCTGACTTCTCTGGGATATTCCCTTTTATATACACTGCTCTAAACATGCCACTCTATTCTCCTACATGGCCCTTCTACCCCATGCCTTTGTTCCTGTAGTTTCATTCCATTTGGAATGACTTCTCTCCCTGGAAAATATACCCATCCTTCAAGGCTTCAACCTCACTAGGAAAAATCAGCTGCTTCATTATCTGAGCTTTTATAGCAGCTTGTTCTTCCTGCCTCCACAGAATTCATGCCAGAGCATTACCACAGTTGTTTACAGGTCTGTCTCCCAGAGTGTTTTCAAGGTACTCCAGGGCAAGGATTGTCTGTCTTTGCTTCCCTCCAGGTGAGCACAGTGGCTGTCTCATAGTTGGCACTCAGTAAATATTTGTTCAAGTAAAATGAATACATTCACGTGGCAGGTTAAGATATGGCCTCTCTTAGAAATAAATGATAAATAGATGAATCCCAAAGATGACTCCAAAAAGAAAAATCTTTTGGAATCCACCCTTCCACAGAATCATTTTTTCTGATGTAAGAAATTCCTGCTAAAGGACAGTCTTTTTCCCTCTAAGAAATGTTCAAGTGACTAAAATCAGAAACTCCAAAGTGGAAGTCGCTCTTCAGAACAAACCCACGAGCTGAAGCCATGAGCTTTCAACAGAGCCATTGTTTTATTGCTAGAGGGGGGAGTGCTCTGGTTGCAACCTTCTTTAGTGAATATAACGTGAGGGTCTGCACACTGAATTCGTGCTTCTAGAGCTGGAGAGGTCTTCAGTCACGGAGAACTCCAGTGAGGCCTGGATGACGTGGAAGGTATGGAAAAGAGGACGGTATGGCTGCTGTTGCAGCTTGGAGCGTGAATTCATCACCTGCCCACATTCCCACGCTCCATGAAACCACGACTCTGGAAGAACTCTAGGAAATGCAAGTGCTTAAGAGAATTAATACTGTATTCTAAATATTATCTAACGAATGTTACTAGCTATATAGACAGTAACATTAGTTAATATTTAATATGCGTATGTACGTATGTGTAAAGTTAAATCATTATATAATTGCATATAGATAGATATATAATTAGTTTAAAAGGAGAGAAACAGTTCTGCACTATAGGAATATCATGCTATTTATAGCCAGTTTGTAACTCCAGAGGATGTACTTTCAAACTTTTTTTCCAGCAAGTGATTTTTCGAAGTAAAATCTTAGGCAAACCTCTAACGTATAAACAAATAAAATAGTGCTGGTCTCCTGGTGGGGGGGAAGAGTGGGCCCCACTAAACATTTACCCCACCCTCACATACTTCCTGGGGCACTCTGAGGAACTCAGCAACCAGTGAGGAAACCAATCTAGTCTAGTCTGAATGATACTGCAGTGGGTAAACGGTGAATTGAGAGTCAAAAGACTTGGGTGCCAGCACCAATGCTACCACCCTTAGGCCCAAGCCTCCTCATCTATTATATTTAATTTAGAGCCTTTGGTAATTGCTATCCAAGATTCTAAATGGAATGTCTCAGCTTCTGAGGCTTCCCAACCACACAGGTTTATAGTGCTTACTCCTCTCATACTATCTACCTATGTTAAAGCTTCACAATTAATCCACTTCCCAATTATTCTTCACTTACAGAGACACAAACTTTAACAATTAATAGTGGGACAACGCAGGTTTCACAAGAACCCAGTGAGGGCTTGGAAAATAAACCTGGTGTCTTTTTTTTTTTTTTTTTTTAACATCTTTCTTGGAGTATAATTGCTTTACAATGGTGTGTTAGTTTCTGCTTTACAGCAAAGTGAATCAGTTATACATATACATATGTTCCCATATCTCTTCCCTCTTGCGTCTCCCGCCCTCCCACCCTCCCTATTCCACCCCTCTAGGTGGTCCCAAAGCACCAAGCTGATCTCCCTGTGCTATGTGGCTGCTTCCCACTAGCTATCTATTTTACGTTTGGTAGTGTATATATGTCCATGCCACTCTCTCACTTTGTCACAGAAACCTGGTGTCTTGATCTTATCATTTAAGCTATACCTCTTTTAGTTGAGAAAAGCTGTCTGTAAGTTTCTCAAGAGTCCTGCCAACTGCTTAGTTGTGTAGATTATATCTCCTTAACTTTTCTTATACCCACTGCTACTGTCTTGGTTCAAGTCTCTGCATCTCTTTCCTGGATTATTATCATCCACATATTCTTACCCCCAATTTTGACTGAATCCCATTTACCAACCACGGTGACCTTTCTAAAATTTCAATCTAACCACATTGTTTCCTTGATTAATATCAATGTCCATCTCCTCTTCTACTGTGCCCATCCCCTTCTCTACTGAGATTTTCAGTGAGTGGTCTGCGAAGGGGTACCCAGCAGACCTCTAACAGACTCCACAAATTTATAGGACATTGTTTCATGACACAAATACAGGTAAGTTCATAGTCTTCTTTTTCATATCTGTTTCTCTTACTAGGCTTGAGCTCCTTAAGGGTGGGGTCATATCTGATTCATAATCAAATGGTTGAATAAATTTAAAAAATGTAACCTTCCTTAAGCAAAGCTTCCAAATAGATGTTTTTCTCATTTTTAAGCTGTAGAAAGCTATAGGTAGCTCCGTTTCATTTGCAAAGTGCTTTCACATAATAACTACTGTCTATTGAGCATAAATGCTCAATAAATAATGTGTCAGGTACCAGTCTTAGCTCTTTACATGCATTAACTCACTTAATATCACAATAATCCTATAAGGTAGGTACTATTATTGTTATCCCTGCATTGACAGATGAGGACAGCTAAGGCAGAGAGAGGTTAAGTACACATACATTAACTCATTATAATCATTCAACAAACACTTTCAGAGTATTTATTTTGATATTCACACAACCAACCATGAGAAAGACAGGATATATACAATCATCACTTTGAAATAAGGGCCAAGGAGAAACCATGTCTTGGTCATCCTTGGAGATTCCTGGAGTATCCAGAATAGAATCACATTCAGTCAATATCTGTTGAATAAGTGTTGAATTAGCGCTCCTGAAATCTGGTAGTGGGGTTTTCTACATCAACCACTTTCCTTGACTGATGCTTGAGAGAAGGGACCCCACCTTCTCTTGGTCAAACCCAGACACTTTTGAGAGTGCAAGGAAGCTCTATTAATAATTACATGTAGACAACAGGCATAAACCAGTACTGTCCAAGGTAAATCAGGTTACATGGTCACATTACTATAACCAACTTAACCTGATACCTATTTATGATGTTGACAAAGTTCCTGGTGAATATGTGCTGGTATGGGCAACCTTGCTAAGATACTTAGCAGAGCAATATGTGAGGAGCATTTGGTCAAAAACTGAAAATAAGACAGGCCATTATCCAGAAAGCCCACTGATAGTCACACTATACAAGAACACTCTCTGGAACTACATTCAAGGAAACAACATTTAGGTAAATAAAAAAGTATTCTTGTGTATGTGTCTTTGTACAAGCTATTCTCTCTTCCTGGATCATAACTTCCCCTGCTTCTTCTGCTTGGTGAACACATACTCACCCCACAAAATCAAGTTCAAGTATTAATTTCCATAAATTCATGCAGCATATATTTATTGACCACCTGCTACGTGCCAGACACTAGGGATTCAACACTAAACAAGGCACACAAATCCCCTGCCTTGAGAGTTTACATCGGACTGGGAGCAGACAGTAAAGGTTCCCAATTTCCCCCAGACAGAATTAACAGTTCCCTATTTGACATCTCACAGAACTTGTTCCTCAGACTATTCCATTCCCCATGGAATTGCAATTACTGCCTTCCATGTCTACCTTCCACTCAAGACTGTGAGCTCTTTTAGGGCAAGAACCAGTCTTCATCTATGTCCCCTGTGACTGGCACAGTGTGGGGTTACCTGATTGAACTGAAGGCCACATGCCTCCCCTCTCATGATGTTACACCCTGCGAACATTCCCTAGAGTTCACTGCTTGATTTCTGAATATTTAAAAATCACTAAGCAGTTCCTTGGCACCTACAATGTACTGTTCTTGGTGCCGGGATATGGGATGCAGCAAGAATGTGACATGGTTCAGGATCTTTGAACATTTACAATCAGACTAAGGAGTCCAGGTTTACTGATGAGAATAAGAACAGAATGAGACAAGAGAGTACATAATCAAGGACTAGATCATGTGGGTCAGATCCAAAACATTCCCCAAGTTCAGAGAATTGAGATGTCACTATGGGCCCAGGGACAAGGGTGAACACAAGCATTACAGAATATCATCCTTCATTTTTAGCCCAGCAATGCTGCCAGGTGCTCCCTGGGGTTCACCGCTCTCCAAAACCATCCCCAAATATGCCAGAATATCCTTACACGGGCCATATCCTCTCAAGATTTTATGCTTTTGCACAAGCTGGTGCCCTGGGTTGGGATGCCCCAATACCCCTAATGTGTCTGACAGTCACTAAGATTCAGCTCAAATGTCACTGCCCTTGTGACACCATCCTTGACCTTCCCAGGAAGAACTAACCATGCTTTCACTGTGTGTCCAATCCTGCTCCTTCTCCCACATACATACCCATCATACCCTGGGGTCTTCACATATAATTGTATCCATCACATTTATCTATGTGTCCACCTCCCCTACTAAGCTGTGAACTTGTTGAAGGCAAAGACCCTCATTCATCTTTGTATCTCAGGCACAATGCCTGGTACAGAGTTTGTGGATGGACAGATGGATGAATGAATCAACATACAGATGGGGTCAGTTATAAAGGGCTGGAGCACACCACCCTCTCCAAGAAAAAGCATCAGCTGACATAACCTCATATGGTCTAGTGAAAGAGTTTGGAAGTGTAGATAATTGGGTACTAATCTTGAATTCATATCTCACAGACCTTAAGCAAGTCACTTAATCTCTCTGGACCTTAAGTAGTCTTACCTATTAAATGGGGATAAATCATGAAATCCCTACCTCACACAATAATGACTGGGAGTTCTAAATGAGATTATAGAAGTGAAAGTGCTTAGAAAAAAATGTTATTTCAATTTAACACGACTTCAGGGGAAAAAGCATCAACCATAGTAATGTTATCTAGAGATATTTTTAACGAAGGCCAATACTTTTTTTCCTTCCAAACTAACACATGGCTGTGCTTTTTCTAGGCTGTTAAGAGAACAAATAGGTGACAAACCTCTGTGTTGGCAGTCTCTGGGGTGAGTTTCTTTTTCTCTTGCTGGATAGGAAAAAGAGGATTTGTCCTTTTTATGGGTCAGGGGTTTCAGGTCTCAAGGTCTAAACATTTTTGATGGCCTTGAACTAATTTCAGCCACCATCGACAGAATGGGAGTGGAAAAATCCCCACCACATCTGCCTTGTCAGGTGGTAGAGGAAAGAACTTTCTAAATAGCCTCATTATTGGTCCCAGCTGAATTCTGCTCCTGTTCCATGATGCCAGCAAAAGCATTTTAGTAAGATGCTGCCAGCATCAAAAGCAGATCCACTTACGGCTTCCTGTAAGCGTATCTGCAATGGCAGAAGGTGGCGGGCAGCCAGGTGTGAGCGTGCGTGCTAAAAATCTCCAATACGTCAAACTGGAAGAACAATCTATGAAATGAAATTCAACGTTCTATTTCTACTCCAAGAACTCAGTTTAAGGCACCAGAAGTTCAGTTGGGTAACTCAGCTCCAGTTCTCTGCTGCTTTACTGAATCAGAGAATCTCAGAAATGTCCTCTCATTCTTCTAGCTTGAATGCCCCCCACCACACCCCAACAGGACATTCCAAACAGAGGGTCCCTGGGCTCTGTTTATACAGCTTAAACAAGAGGATCTTATTCACTTCTTTTCCAATAATTTGCCCAGTGTTCTGGCCATGGGGCAGGGACTATCATATGTCCACCAAATCCTGTCTCCTTTTCTGCCTGGCCACCCAGCTAGGCTACAGTGGGGCTGAGTAACTTGAGTTCTGGAACATGGGTAGAAACGATCACTTCTACACCTGGTCCCTAAACAACTTCTGTATGATGTTTTATCTTCTCATTCTTTCCTGCCTACTCAGTAGATGCAGAGGGTCCAAGGGAGAACTCCGAGGCCCTAAAGGAAAGCGGAGCCACTAAATGGGAGGGGCTGGGTCCCTGAATGACAGCAGCACAGCCTCCTGCAAATCCATGTTGAACTCTGGTATGAGTAAGAAGTAACCTTGTTAAGTCTCTGAGATTTGAGAGTTGTTTGCTACAATAATTCACCTATTCTGACTAATACAGACTGTCCCTTCCGTTTTTCAAATGGCAGAACCACACTAAGTGTCTCAGAAGTTATTGTATCGCCACCTCCGTTAGAAGCCTGAGTGGCACATTTTGCATATAACATTTTAGTATAGCTCCATGTACTACTACCTCCTGAAAAGTGAAAAGGAGTAGTGCAGGAAGGCAGGGGAAGGGGGTATGGGAAGGAAGGAGGGGTGGGGAAGGCTACATTTTTTTCAAGGACCAGTGTCCTTATGCATGTGAGTTTCATTTATCCCTTATAACGGTGGTCCCCAACCTTTCTGGCACCAGGGACCGGTTTCGCGGAAGACAATTTTTCCACGAACCGGGGCTGGGGGGTTGGTTCAGGGGGTGATGGGAGCGATGGGGAGCCCCAGATGAAGCTTTGCTTGTTCGTCTGCCACTCACCTCCTGTTGTGCGGCCTGGTTCCTAACAGGCCGTGGACCGGTACCAGTCCATGGCCCGGGGTTTGGGGACCCCTGCCTTATAACATCCTAATGAGACAGACAGAACTATCACCATTTTAAACAGGAGGAAAAGGAGACTCAGGCAGGTTGATGTACAGAACCTCTGACTGAGCCTGCTTGGCCTCTGCCATTTTCCACTGATCTCAGCACCATAATCATCCAACAGCCTCCTGTGGACAGACCTTCTCACAATCTCCACCTGCCTCTCTAATGCCCAAACACCAACCTCAGAATCCCTGTTGCCATGCTTTCCACGCTGGGACCCCAAATGCCAGGTTTTTACATAACTGTTAAAACAAACAACCGAGTCCCTTGGACACTGGGATTCCCCACTTGGCTGTTCTTCCGCAGGTGGCCTTAGCCAGCAGCTGCGTCCTCCTGCACCCGGCTTCATCCTTCCCATCCGGGGTAGCATCCACTGAAAACACACACCCACCCCTCCAGTTCATTCTAACTACAGAAAGGGTGAGAAAGATGTTTTTAAGAAGCCAACACTTGAGACAATGCTGAAATTAAATCAAAGTTAAAAAACCATATATCAAAAGTTTGTGTTTTTTAAATCACAATTAGAAACTATGAAGGTTATCTTGGAATCTAAAAGGAAAAACTTCCAAGGTAAAAATGCCTTATCTCTTTAACTTAATTTGGCCAGTTTTTAAGAATCTGCATTAAGTACCCTCCTCTCTACTCCTATGGCCTCCCGTTTCCTTTCCTCCATTACAGCACTTTGCACGCTGTAATGATGGGTTTATAGGTCTTCCCTTCCCGCTACGTTGAGAGCTCTGCAAGGCCAGGGACCATGCCTAATTCTCCTCTTTATCCCAGTGCCCAGCAGAGTGCCAGATAATCCTTGAGGAGCTAGTTGGTTTTCAGGGTGGCTTTGCTATGGAGTCCTCAAGCCCGCTTTGGGTCAGCACCATCAGCTGTTAAATAGGGCTATGGCTGCACCCTGCCTGCTTCACGGAGTAACTGCCAACCCTGCGTAGGAACCAAATACAGTCATCTGAATGGATCTGAAGTGTCACTGCTGCTCGCCAAGGTTTAAATGATTATTCTACTGTCTAGCATCTGGAGAACAGGATCTGTAGGAGGATGTGAGAGGTGCTCGTTGGCTATGTGGGTGGGTGCTCTTTCTTGTTTCCTGGTTTCTAGTACCCTGCGTGATCCAAGGAGCCTGTCCATCCTCAGAGGTGGAGGACATTTGGTGATTAACATTATGAAAGTAGCATTACCACTCTGCTAAGACCTGCAGACCAGGAGCTGGCTTTCTTTTATTTCAAGAACTTTATGAGGTATAAGGTCGTACATTTTTAGATCTCATACTTTGTCCGAGGTTGCATTGTTAAATATTTGTTTCCAATTTTGACATTGGCTGGATCTATTTGTGTGAGGGCACCAGATCTGCGGTGGGGAAGATTGAGGTTCAGAATTTCATTAGAGATGCTTGCGTTAGAGTTGGTCTACAGAGAGAAGCGATGACCTCCTGAAAGGATTCTACGATTCAGATATTTTATACAAATGTTAATGAATAACTCAGCACGGCAGGAAAGACAAAACTAGCACAGTAATGCTGTTCAGGTATTATGTGCTTTTGCCCTTAATTAAGTGATTTCAGGAGCCCAGAAGTGAGTTCCCAGCGTAGCAAAGACCTCTGGCTGCAGTGACATCACAATGCTAATGCATCCTTTACTCCTGGTTTAGTGGAGGACAGGCCACCTTCTACCCACCAGTCCCATTTGTGAGGATATTTCCAGTCCACAAAAAGCTATTTCTTACAAATAAAGCAAGTGCTCTGAAGCACTCACAACTCAAACCCACAAAAGGTACCCAGAGCATCAAAGGAACCATAAGAACAATTTTTCTAAAACATGGATCATGGGACTTCCCTGGAGGTCCAGTGGTTGAGACTCCGTGCTTCCATTGCAGAGGGTGTGGGTTCCACCCCTGGTCAGGGAACTAAGATCCCGTGTGGTCAAAAAAATAAATAAAACTCAATCAATCAATCACGGATCATCTTCAATGATCTTGTAATTTGCATGTCTACTGGCTCTAGGAACCAGGATTTAGTAAGACAGTAATTTAGTATATTAGTCAGCGTGGACTATCATAACAAAATACCATAGACTGTGTGACTTAAACAACAGAAATTTATTTTCTCACAGTACGGAGGTTGGAAGCCTGAGATCAGGGTGCCATGGGTTCTGGTGAGGGTGATTTTCCTGGCTTGCAGATGTGATCACCTTCACGTTGGCTGTGGACTCACATGGCAGAGAGAGAAAGAAAAATCTCTCTCTTCCTCTTCTTATAAGGCCACCAAACCTATTGGATTAGGACCCTACCCTTATGACCTCATTTAACCTCAATTGCCTCCTAAAACCCCCATCTCTAAAAAGAGTCACAGGACTTGAGGACACGGGGACAGGGAAGGGTAAGCTGGGACGAAGTGAGAGAGTAGCATTGACACATATACACTATCAAATGTCAAATAGATAGCTAGTGGGAAGCAGCTACATAGCACAGGGAGATCAGCTCAGTGCTTTGTGACCACCTAGAGGCGTGGGATAGGGAGGATGGGAGGGAGACGCAAAAGGGAGGGGATATGAGGATATATGTACACATATAGCTGATTCACTTTGTTATACAGCAGAAAATAACACAACATCGTAAAGCAATTATACTCCAATAAAGATGTGAAAGAAAATAAATAAATAAATAAATAGAGTCACATTGGGTGTTAAGAGCTTCAACATATGAATTTTGGAGGGACACAATTCAGTCCATAGCAACTTTCATGTAGAAAATTCAGCGTCTCCTTCAGGTGGTTACAAGTTACATCACATCACTAAGGTGAAATTCACAAAAATAAAAATATATTTGTCCTCAATGGGTTATTTTAGCAAAGAATTTGTAAAAGTAGAATCTAGGAGATGTATTCTGTTTGTTCATAGCCGAAGTTGTAAACTATACTTCTTTGGAGATTGTGAGAAAAGAAGCAATAGAAAGTATTGGAGTGAAGGGCATGAACACCAAGCATCTTTACTCCATAACTATCTGTGTCTAGTTAGTTACATCCTGGCTAAGTCCCTAGCCCTCTCTGTGCCTCTGTTTCCTCATTATACCAAGCTGGTTTAAATAAGAAAACACATTCATTTAAAATAAACCATGTTTCAGAGTTCCATTTCTGGGTGGCTGTTTTGGAGATCCAAATCAGTATAGTGACCGGGAAAAGAATCTCCTGCCCCAAAGGGGGATCTACATAAGGAAAATAATGGATGATAAAATAAATATCCTTAAAATTGTGGGCTCATTTTCTGTAGTTTTAAGCTGACAAGGTAATTGATTGCCCCTCTACACCCACCCTCTTCCTTGGTACTAGCATTCTCTCTTTGGAAAAATAGATAAGAACAATCAGTAGCATTTGGGAATCTCTCCCTTTAGCTGAAGAACAGCCAAGGCCAAGGAGTGATTTGAGGGCCCCAGAATGAAGGACTGGCCTTGGATCTGCAGAGCCCCTGAGACAATGCACTCACGCTACAGCAGCCCCCAGACCTCTGGGATAATACACAACCTCCCCTCTCTGAAAAGCAAGCAACAAAGGAACACTGACCGCAATCCAATTATCTGGGGGGTGCACCACTCCCAGGACAGCAGGAGGGAGGGGCTCGAGAGCTCACAGCAAGACCAGCTCTGAAAATGTATCTCTTACACAGAATGCAGGCTTGAAAACATTAATTCCATTGCAGAGAGTCACTGAACAATTTCCCAAGGATTCCCAAGATCTCTTGAGTCATGAAAGGCATCCTTATTACGTTAGTATGCTAAAGGGTTCCCCTGCATATACTATTCCAGGAGATAGCAGGGAGAGCATAAAAAAGCTGAATGATTCCCAGGAAATAAACAAAGAAATACCTTTAAAGCTTATCTAGTTATACCTCTCTTTGAAATCTATTTTTTTTCAAAGCCAAATTGGAAAAAAAGTTTACACCAGTTTTGGGGAAGGTACTACAGAACAAGGTATTTACAACTCAAACAATTTCAATGTTCCCTTATACAACTAAAAAGCACCTTCTAAACTAGACATGCTTATCAAACCGTAAAATAAGAAAAAAATATGAGTAACCATTTATCTGGGACTTTTCTAAGCTTAAAAGCAACCAACAAGAAAAAATATTGATACAATGGACTACATGTAAATTTAAAACTTTAGTAAGACTAAAACACTAAAAATTATAAGAAAGATAAGCTAGAAAAACATTTGCCACAGATATAAAAAAGGATTACTGCTTTTACTACTTAAAGCACTCACATAAATATATTACAAAAGACATCAATATAGACTCAGAAAAAACACGTGAACAGTTACCTATAAGAGGACTTAAAACTGGCTAACAATGGGACTTCCCTGATGTTCCAGTAGGTGAGACTCCGAGCTCCCACTGCAGGGGGCCCGGGTTCAATCCCTGGTCAGGGAACTAGATCCCGCATGCATGCCGCAACTAAGAGTCTGCATGCCACAATTAAGAAGCCTGCATGCCGCAACTAAAGATCCCACATGCCGCAACGAAGGTCTCATGTGCCGCAACTAAGACCGAGTGCAGCCTAAATAAATAAACAAACAAATAAATAATTGAATAAAAGAAAAAGAAAAAAAAACTGGCTAACAAACATTTGGAAAATATCTAACCTCATGACTAGTTTAAAAAACATGCACATGAAAACAACACTGATAAGGGGAGGTCTCAGTATCTATCTCCTCCTTCACTGCTCGCTTGAAAAAGAGGCTTGCAGGAATAAATCCAGTCAGGTTCAAGAGCTTTTTATTGGCTCACAGTCTCAGAGGGTAAATTTTTTACTATGCCATGCATTAAATATTATCAGTTTTTAAAGTCTTTGTTCATTTGTTACATGTGAATAAAAATGTAACCTCATCTGTTAAGGAGATGATATTGAAATGACATTTGGACAGGTCTATAGCAGCAATGATAGGGCAAATCGATAGGGCAAATAGTCTTCTTTTGCTCTGAACAGGTCTTTGCTCACCATTCTGATGCAGATGTAGGGAAAAGGGGTAGGGGGCAACCTTATTTTTAGGCTCTGGATGCTTCTAGGCCCAGCAAAAGGAATCCTTTGCAAGGTCTAGCCCAGGTTACAGGGGCTGAAGACGGAGCCCAGCTGTGCACCTCTGCTTGCCGTCATCCTCTGCACTTACATGTCTCTGTGTGACCCTATAGGAAAATGGGCCCAGAAGAGCATTCAGGTGTTCTTGGAACTCTGGCCATGTGTCAACTTTATATCATCCCCTTATCAAGTGAGATTCCTTTATTCATTCAACAAAAATGTCCTGGGCACCTACAATGTACAGGCATCATTTGAGTCAGCTATCAAAATAGCTAATGCTTTCTTTTTTTTGGTCTATTTCACTTTATTTTAAAACCACTTGATTGAGGTGATCGTTTTACAGATGTATACTTAGCTAAAACTTTTGAAACTGATCACACTAGCAAGGGTACCCTCACACAGAACTTGCAGTTATATACGTTTTGGAATGTGGGGATGAAATTTTTGCAGTAATATGAAGCAAGAGCCTTAAAAATGTTCCTACATTTTGACACAGTATTTGAACTTCTATGAAACCATCAGGATAATAAATTGTTTTATATACAAACATGTTCAGTATAGAATCATGTACAGGCCCATGCTAGGCTAGACCTACAAAGATGAAGGTGACATGAGGATACAATAAAAAGGCAAATAAAATAAACTAATAGTAAGTTGTAACAGGTGCTATGAAGAAAACCCACAAGGGGCTAAGAAAGAGAACAGGACCTACTTGAGACAGACATTCAGGAAAAGCCTACACATTCAAGCTGGGACCTAAGGGATGAGAAAAAAGTAACCATTTGAGAGCTGATACGTGAGCAGCTGATCCAGAGGGAGTGGCCAGTGCAAAGGCCCTGAGGCAAGAACATTCTGGACTTTTTCCAGGAACAGACAGGCCAGTGTGGCTGGAGTATGACACCCAAGGCAGAAGGAGGTATGAGGTGAAGTCAGAGAGGAAGGCAGAGCCAGATCATATAGGAAAAATGCTTATGCTGTTATGTTAAGTGAAATCAGGAGGGTCGAAAATTGTGTTCACAGTATGATCTCAGCCACGAAAAAATGTGCCCAAAAAAGACTTGGAAGAAACATACTAGAATGTTAACAGTGGTTATGTGGGAGAGGCACAAAAAGAGTACTGGCTTTGGAACTAGGAAAAAAAAGAATGTTATATCCAGGCTTCACTACTTACCACTTAGGGGGACAGTTATTTAACTTTTCTAAGCCTTAGTTAGCAAGTCTACAAAGTTAGGATTATCTTACCTATCTCACAACAGTGGCTGACACACAATAAGCATGTCTTACTTAAAGAGCATTTTTATTATTACTACCATTACTCTTGGATAAGAGGATTATGGGTGGTTCATCTTCTTTATACTGTTTTATATTTTCCTGATTTTAAACACTTGAACATGTTTCTTTCATAATCAGAAAAATATAAACTTTATTTTTCTAATGTTCTGAAGGCTAAAGGAAAATGCACTACACTGTGTTCAACCAAATGCCTTTCCACTGCAACAAATGCATTTCCACTGGCATAAAAGGCATTCAAGGCAGCCCCAAACATTGAGAGCAATGCAACATTTATAAGGGACCTTTAGCAATAAAGGTTCAACTATGCAAACATGCAGAGACTCACAATTAACTTGAAATATCAAACAAGTTGTTATTGACCTTTTAGGAGTGTCAACAATGCCTCAGGTTCTCTACAAAATACAAAATTAAGAAACATGGCTGCCCAGTTTGGTCCTAAAACAACCTTCAGAAACCTCTTTAAAAAATCACAGTAAGCATTCTTCTTTTTGCTTAAATACAACTGATGTTTAGATTTCCCAGAAACTGGGAAGATGTTAGTAGCAGTGCCCTGGAGAAATTCTTGATTTGATAATTTACTTCCTTGAAAATAGAGTTTTCACCTAAAATTCTATGTTTAATGAGAAATAAACTGACTGATGGACCTAGAAAAGGCTTTGGTGCCCACCTGCAGGTAGCCAGAGATATGTTCATCCAGAAAAAGCGAGCAGGGAGATTTGTAGTAGGACACACCTGGATTCAAGTTACAGTTCAACCTTCATGACTCCAGATGACTTAAATGGTTACATAATCTCTTTTAAGTTTCTGGTTTCCTCACCTGTGAAATACTTTGCAGGATTAGTAACAATGTACCTAAGAAGACTTGTAGAGTGCTTGGCACCAGGTAGGTGCTCAAGAAATGGTAGTTGGTATTATTCTCCAGGGGAGGTTATTTCCTGGCCAGTTCCTTTCACCTCTTCTTATCAAAAATGCCCAAATCCTAGGGTAACCCTTGTTCCAAAAGGCTGACTCTTTCTGTGGTTCATGTTGGTTCAAGGCACAGAGAATAGGTTGATTCATAAATATGAGTAGGCAGGTACAAAGGCAAATAGGTAGTCAGGTAGAAAGGCAAGTAGGTACAAAGAAAGGGAGGAAGAGAAGAAAGGAGGTAGGAAATCTGTCCCATAGTCATAGATCAAATACTAATTCTAACTAGCAACCCCATGTATGGAAATGAATACCACCATGTCTTTCAAGCCAAAAGTCTGGGCACAAGGTCTAAAAAGCGCACTATATGGAATGATGGGTCAGAATATCTGAAATCATGACTTATACAGAAAGTTGTCTTAGTTGTGGAAAAGCATGTAAATGGCTCTGTAAAACCCATCTCCACTGAAAGATGTAGGGTACTTATTAAAATTCATATTCCTGGGTTCCGGCCCAGATTCACTGAATCAGAATCTGGATTAGAGGTTCAGAAATCAGTGTTTTAACATAGCTCAGCAGATGATTCTTGGGCATGGCTAGAGCCACTGGTCTAGGGGAAACAGAACTTAGTGTCCTTGCTTAATAGTACTTCCTTCAGCTTGTGAAGATATGCTAGTGAAAATTGGTGTGCATCTACACTTCATCCACCAGAGACTTCTCTTAACCTCTCTTTCTCCATGTGCTGTTCATTAACCTTCGTGCTGGGTATTCTAACATTCTTGAGGAACCGTCCGATCCACCAGAGACAAACTGAATTCAGTCTGAGGCATGTCTTGCTATACTCTAATTTTTGAAAAATCTGTAATTATCTACATATGGCAGCTTGAGTAAACAGAACAACGAACAATCCAGAACACTGCTCTCTCAACCTGGGGAAGGAGGTTTATGTTTTTGTCTATCATCTCTGGGCTCTTTCAGCACCTCCACAAGAGGGCAGTCAGGGGAAAGTTTTACTTGTGTCAGAAAGCCACTCCTTAGAAGCTCTTCTAATCTTTGGATCAAAAGATGGTTCCTGGTTCTTCTTAAAACCAAGAACAAAATCAAATATCAGACACATTAAGTCACACCTTTAGAGAGATACATAATTGAGTACTGACTCTACAGAATATAAGTTTTAACTAAAAGGGCTTTGCATATAACTTCTCTCATTCTCTCTGCACCCTGACCCTCTCATCTGTCAGGTCCATGAATTAATTTCCCTCCCATCTGGTGGCTCACGGTCTGGAAGGAAAGGAAATACAGAGAGGCAAGTGTTGTGGCATTGTGGGGAAGCCAGGGAAGGCTGCCCGGTGGAGGTGACATTTGAACTGAGACCTGAAGGATGCATAGGCAGTGACAAGGCTTTCTGAGGAAAGGAAATGGCATGCAAAGACACAGCAGCATAAAAGATCCTGATATATGCAGAGAACTAAAACAGCTTTGCTAAGACTTTCGATTTTGTGGTGGAGATGTTAGGGAGCTACAGAAGGTATTTTGGCAGGGAAGTGACACAATGAGATTTGTGAGTTAGAAATATATATACATACATGCATGTTTGAGAGAAATCATACAATGATGAAATTCATAGAATAACTGCCTGAGTACATCTCTCTCTCTCTCTCTGTGTGTGTGTGTGTGAAATCAACAATATATTATACCTTTGAACTCCTGTACACAGTTCTTTCTATAAGCAGCTGGTCCCTAGAATTGACTCAGAGCTGCTCAATATTCTTCATCTCTGGAACATTCATCTTTCACACTGATGGCTTTTGCCAAGGTGTTCTCATGTCTGAGCCCTATAAGCTGACAGAACTGACTCCAGGGTCAGTACAAAGTTGGGAATGCTAGGGCCAGCACTCAATTACGTTTAATTAACCTCGCTGATAGGCGTAGTTAATGTTAGCAATATTTAAAAACTGCACTAGGACTTAGAATTTCTCTGAGCCTATATGGGATATAAAGTGTGAAGATAGATAGATAGTCAAGAAAGTGCTTCCAGCTGCTCTAACCATCCTGGATTAAGGTCAGAGTTCAGAATAGTCATTTCAGTGGAAAGGAAATCAAATCAAACCAACCCTAGAGGTTTTAAAATATGATGGCATAAGCACTTTTAAGACAAGATTAATAACAAAAGAGAGAGGGGCAAGGGTGTCTTTGGGGAAGTGAGAGGAATAAAAACAAGGGTATATAACGACTTCACGATTCTTACTGAGAACCTACTCTGAGAAAATAGACTCAACTCAGTTGAAGAACTATTTACTGATATATATATATATATATATATATATATATATATATATATATATATATAATTACTATTAATATTCACAACTAAAACTTTACATTTGTTTAGCACTTTTGAGTATGCTTTTGTATGTATCAGCTTTCCAATAACCCTGGAAGTTGCTACTGCCATAGAGGCTGTGATAAGCCACCCAGATCTTCCTTCAGGACTGAAGGGCTCAGTCTCCTAGAGAGTCCTCAGCTGACTAAAGAGAGTTGTCTCCCCCAAGGTCATGCCCCCTTCTTGGGGCACCCCACATCCAGTGACTGGTCAACATAGGGTATGAAGACCTGACAACCTTACCCCGACTCAGGACACTTTTGAAGGGCTACCTCAGCTTCGGAGGTCCTCTTGGGGCTGACTGAGGCCTTCAGTGAGACTGTACTGCAGCCCCACTTCTCCCTCTGCCTGATCCTGCTTCTTCCCCTCTCCTCCCCTCCCATCCTCTCCCTGGTGATGATCACGAGAGCACTCCCTAATAAACCTCTTGCATGCTAGTCTACATCTCAGAGTATGCTTCCTGGGGAATCTAACCTGTCACAGTTATTATCCCCATTATGAAGATGGCAAACTGAACATCTCAGACAGTAAATTGATGGCCTGAGTTCACCACCTGATAAGATGTGTAAGACCAGACTCAGACCCAGCAGATGTTACTCAATGGAGGCCAGTGTGCAAGTGTGGCAGGGGATGAAAAGATGAATAAGGGCCCAACCCTTCTGAACTCGTGAAGGAGTGAGCAACACAAATACAAACACAGTCATAACCTGCATGGACATCAACAGAGGCTCCTGTGACAGGCATGAGAATGGAGCAGAGAGAGTGATGTCAGCAGGATGTGTGATTTGGAAAGGGAGGTCCCTGAAGACATTCCAGGGAGACTGCAAGGAACAAGGGCACCTTTCTTATTTTACTTGCCCTACCTCTACCCCTGAGAAAAGCAGATTAGCAAGAGAGCATACCCATAAGGGAGTCAATGCTGACAGATGGACTGTAGGATGGACCTACTGCCCCAGTTCCACTCACCCAGCATCCTCTACACCGTACAGCAGGGTCAAAAGAGTACTACTGGCTTTGGAGTCGGGCCTCTGTTCCCTTTGTTCAGTCCCAGTTCCCTCTGGTACTTACTACCTGGCAAGTGAGCTTTGATTTTGACATCTGTCAAACAGACCACCCCGCTAACAGGACTGTTAAGGGAACTACTTGTAAAACACTCATTATGCAGCTTGGCACATGGCAGACCAGGGGTCAAAAATTGATGTTGGCCGAGCAGTGTTTTGTAAATTCCAAGATTTCAATATCTTTAAGTTAAGAGGACACTCTCTAGTTCTCCACATACCCTACTACTCCTTCCGACTTATTCTTGGCTGCTTCACACACTGATGTTACCTGACTGGCCCCTGAAGCCATGTGAGTTTGTGTAATCACTGTCACCACCACCACTACTACAACATACATACCGTCTATACATATATACATACTTAGTATATATTTTATATACTAAATGCCAGCTGTATTCTAAGCACTTTACAATTATTATGCCATTTCACAGAGGAGAAAATTGAGGCATAGAGAAGTTAATAACTGGCCCCTTGCAGCCAGTGAAAGAGTTGGGATTCAAGCCACAGCTGACTGTCTCCATAGCCTGTGCTCCTCTTCACCATGTCATAGCGCAGGCAGTCTGTGTGCAGTAACAGTTATAGACATGGACCCCTCCAAGGGGTAAAAGGGGAGATAAGGTCATTGTGAGAACTAAATGAGATAAAATAAGTTAAACAGAACAGTAACTGGTACTTGTGAAGCACTAGATAAATATAAGCTATAATCATCAAGGAATACCTTTTCCCTCTGAATAAACAGGGACACTCCCTTATATTCATATAGTGTTTTTTAACCTCACACAGCATTTCCACCACAAGCATGGGAGATGTGATGGTTAATTTATATGTCAACTTGACGGGGCTACAAGGTGCCCAGATATTTGGTCAAACGTTATTCTGGGTATGGTTGAGGGTGTTTTAGATGAGATGAACATTTGAATCAGTATACTTAGTAAAGGAGATCGCTCTCCTCAGTGTGGCTGGGCCTCATCCAATCCGTTGAAGCCAGAATAGAACAAAAAGACCAACCCTTCTGTGAATAAAAGGGAACTTCTGCCTGACTGCATTGAGATGGGACAACAGTTCTTTCCTGTCTTAGGACTCCAGCTGAAACATCTTTCTGGGTCTTGAGCCTGCAGGCATTCAGACTGGAACTACACCTTCAGCTCCCCTGGTTCTCAGGCCTTTGGACTCATACTGGAACCACACCACTGGCTCTCCTGGGTCTCCAGCTTGCTGACTGCATATCTGGAGACTTGTCAGCCTCTATAATTACATGAACCAATTCTTTATAGATACAAACATACATGGTATTGGCTCTGTTTCTCTGGAGAACCCTGACTAATAAACTAATACAGGAAGTATTCTCACCTTTCCCATCTTACAGATGAGGAACTGAGGCTCAGAGAGGTTGAATGACCTGCACAGTTTACATCTCATCTCCTTGTCCTTCATCCCCAGGACTTCCTGAATCCTGTAGATTGTACTTTCATTCATTTGGCAAACACTTATCAAGCAAATGTTATGGGCCAGGCATTGTACCCCTAAATAATTTTCAAATCCACGCTCTCCCTCTCTATCCTACTCCCCCTGGCTCTACTGTGCATGGCATCGCTTGCAGCCATGACTGGCCAAATACTAGCTCACAGTCTTGTTCCCATGGTCCAATGAAGATGTCTGGAAGGCAGCTGGGGACACAGGAGTCTTACCTGGAAGTCGAGAGCATGGTCACAGTTAGATCTCTACTTTCCTAAGCACCAAAGGCCTTTGGTACCTGTGGCCTGTCTAGTTTGGTTCTGGTCACCATTATATTCAGACAGGTCTCTTAGTATTTTCCTCATTTATAAAGCCACTAGATCTCAAACCCCAGTGGATGACCAAAAGTTAACATTGCATATTAATGTTTCATACATGTGTATGTATTCACTAAAAGGTAATGAGTTGTTTTATCTTTAATTCATCTTTTCATAAATTTTTCATGTATATTATTGATTTTGCATTGAAATAGTTTTGCAAAGCATTTTAGCTAGAATCCTTACTTAGCATCTTGCAGACCACAACACCTAGTAATAAAGATTTTCACAAAAAGAGCGACATGGGTTTTTGCTACTTTGCTTTAAAAAAATTAATACAGCATTTGTGCCTGTATTAGAGATTAAAATAGCTTCTGCCTCACAATTAGAGTAAGCTTATATATTTTTTTAAAGAATATAAGAGACTTTGTCAAATATCCTTGCCCCCATACACAAAATTTCTGTTTCTTAAAGGTTTAAAGATACAGAGGAGGTGAAATAATAAAATATAAAATTAAGGACCCTGAGTTTATATCCCAACTCCACTGCCTACTAAGAAGGACTGGGAGAATATTCCTTACTCTATAAAGATGGAGTAATGCCCTCCACCCACAAGTGCTATGAGTCCTGAGGGAGACTGTGTGTCTGAGCAAAGGGCTGAGCTTAATGCAGACAAGTAGTACCTATACCTTCTAGTATCATAGAAGCATTCAGGTATAGGCACCTTCTATCCTGCAGCTCAAGATACATATTAGGGCATCATCCACACAGAGGGGATTTAAAATTTTTCATCTTAATAACCATTGATTGAGCTGGGCATTGGGGATGGATGGAAATGAAAGGTGAATAAGATTTGTTTCATCTCCTAAAGAGTTCACAGTCTGGCAGAGACAACAGACCACCTTAGAGAGTGATAACTCAGCTCAGGCTCTGGGATCAAATGACTTCACTTGACCTCCCAACTCCTCCATTTTCTAGCTGGGGTACTTTGGGAAAGTCATTTCATCCCTTGAAACCTCAGTTTCCTCATCTGAAAAGTGAATGAAGACAACAATAGTATCTATACCTTCTAATGTTGTAGAAGGATTTTACAGACAAGGAATCTGAAGTGCATAGGAGGTCAAAAGACTTGAACAAGATCACACCACCAGTAAGTACAAGGCCTTTACCGCTCATTGCCTATCCAGTTTGGTTACAGCCCCCATCATGTTCAGACAAAAATCTTGGTGTTCTCTTCATCTACTCATCTCCAGGTTTTACCATTCTACATTAGCTGCCTCTCTAAAAATCAGCTTCCAATGATAAGCCTGTACCTAATAATTTCTACCCAAAAGGCAGTCACCTAGTCCATAGGAAGCTGTATCTACAGTGAACCTCAACTTGACTCTGAGTCTCTTAATCAAATTGTCCAATAAACTTTTATTAGTTAAATTAGTAAAAATAAAAGATGTGTAACCCAGGCTGTTCTAGGAGCCAGCCCTGCTCACCAGCACCTGGCAGCCACCACAGACAAGCCTCCAGCTGTTCCAGGGGCCAGCCCCACCCACCAGCACACTGCAGACAGGTCCTGAAGCCTTTCTGGGGGAGCAGCCCTGTTCACTAGCACATCACAGCAGCAGTGGCAAACCTGCCACAAAAGAAGGCACACACAGCCCTTATAGGGGACATCCTTTGAGCAGCTGGCTCTGGTAATCAGACAGGACTGTGCTTCTGAACTCCAGAGGACATCTCCTACATAAGACGACGCCTTCAAGATTGGGAGGAGCAGTTGATTTACCTAATGCATACAAACAAACAGAGAATTAAGCAAAGTGAAGAGACGGAGGAATATGTTCCAATCAAAAGAACAAGACAAAACCTCAGAAGAAGAACTAAATGAAATGGAGATAAGCAACCTGCCTGATAAAGAGTTAAAAGTAATGGTCATAAAGATTCTCACTGAACTCAGGAGAAGAATAGATGAACACAGTGAAACTGCAACAGAGAGATAGAAAATATAAGAAAATATCAAACAAGTTATAACTGAACTGAAAAGTAAACTAGAGGGGTAAAACAGCAGATTGGATGAAATAAAAGAACAAATCAGCAAGCTGGAAACAAAGCAATGGAACTCAACCAGACAGAGAAGCAAAATAAAAAAATAATTTTAAAAAGTGAAGATATCTTAAGAAACTTTTGGGACAACATCAAGTGGAAAAACATTTGCTTTATAGGTGTTCCAGAAGGAGAGGAGAGAGAGGGCCAGAAAAATGATTTGAAGACACAGTGGCTGAAAACTTCCCTAGTCTGGGGAAGGAAACAAATATCCACGTCCAGGAAGCCCAGAAATTTTCAAATAAGATGAACCCAAAGAGATGCACAGAAAGACACAATGTAATTAAAATGGTAAAAGTTAAGGATAAAGAGAGAATCCTAAAAGCAGCAAGGGAAAAACAAATTGTTAGATACAAGAGAAATCCCATAAAGCTGTCAGCAGATTTTTCAGCAGAAACCTTAAATGCCAGAAGGGAGTGGCAGGACATATTTAAAGTGCTGAAAGAAAAAAAACTTCCAACCAAGAATTCTATATCCAGCAAGGTTATCACTCGGAATTGAAGGAGAGATTAAGAGTTTCCCAGATAAGCAAAAGCTAAAGAATTAAATTGTTCCTACAAGAAGTGGTAAGGGATTTCTTTAGGCTGAAAAGAAATGGCACTAATTAATAATAAGAAAATATATGAAAGTAAAAATCTCACTGGAAAAGGTAAAGGTAGTAGGTAAATCACATAAAGTAAACATGAAGGTTAAAAGACAAAAGTAGTAAAATTAACTAAAATTTTAATAATCAGTTAAGGGATTCATAAAATAAAAAGATGCAAAATATGTAATCAAAGTATAAAATGTGGGGAAGTAGGGAGTAAAAAGATATAGCTTTGGAATATGTTCAAATTTAAGCTGCTATCAAAACATGTTGTTATTTACATAGGATGTTATAAGTAAACCTCATGGTAACCACAAGAAAAAAAATTATAGTAAGTACACAAAAGAAAGTGAGAAATAAATCTAAACAATACACTAAAGAAAACCACCAAAATGCAAGGGAAAGAGAAAGAGAAGAAGAGAGGAACTACAAACACAGCCAGAAAACAGTGAACAAAATGGCAGTAAGTACATACCTATTAATAATTACTTTATATGTCTGAATGGATTAAAAAAACAAGACCAGTTTGTATGCTGCTTATAAAAGACTCACTTCAGAAGTTAGGACACACACAGACTAGAGGTGAAGGAACGGAGAAAGATATCCCATACAAATAGAAATGAAAAGAAAGCTGGAGTAGCTATACTCATGTCAGACAAAATAGACTTTAAAGCAAAGACTGTAACAGAAGACAAAGAAAGGCATTACATAATGGTATAGGGGTCAATCCATCAAGAAGACATAACATTTATAAATGTACATGCACCTAACATAGGAGCACCCATATATACAGAGCAAATATTAACAGACTTAAAGGGAGAAATTGAAAGGAATACAATAATAGTAGGGGACTTGAACACCACACTTACATCAATGGATAGATCATCCAGATAGAAAATATATATGGAAATAGTGGACTTAAATTACACATTAGATCAGATTCACTTAATAGATATATACAGAACATTCCATCAAAAAGCAGCATTCTCTAGCGCACATGGAACATTCTCCAGGACAGAATACATGTTAGGTCACAAAATAAGTCACAATAAATTCAAGAATAGTGAAATCATATCAAACATATTTTCCAACCACAATGGTATAAAACTAGAAATCAGTCACAAGATAAAAAGGAGAAAAAAACAAAAACATGGAGCTTAAACAACATGCTACTAAAGAACCAATGAGTCTTCATCAGAATCAAAGAAAAAATTAAAAAATATCTAGAGACAAATGAGAACAAAAATATGACATATCAAAATCTTTGGGATGCAGCAAAAGCAGTTCTCAGAGGAAAGTTCATAGCAATACAAGCCAAGCTCAAGAAACAAGAAAATTCTCAAATAAGCAATCAAACTTTACACCTAAAGAACTAGTAAAAGAAGAAAATGAAGCCCAAAATTAGCAGAAGGAAGGAAATAATAAATATCAGAGCAGAAAGAAATGGAGACAAAAAATAGAAAAACTCAGTGAAACTAAGAGCTGGTTCTTTGAACAGATAAACAAAATAAAAAAGCTATTAGCGGGACTCCCCTGGTGGTCCCGTGGTAAAGAATCCTCCTTGCACTGCAGGGGATGCAGGATTGATTCCTGGTCAGGGAACTAAGATCCCACATGCTGTGGGGCAACTAAGCCCATGTGCCACAACTACTGAGCTCGTGTGCCTCAACTAGAGCCTTTGTGCTGCAAACTACAGAGCCCATGTGCTCTGGAACCCACGTGCCACAACTACAGAGCCCACGTGCCCTGGAGCCTGTGCACCACAACTAGAGAAGAAAAAACCCGCACGCCACAACTAGAGAAAAGCCCATGCACCACAATGAAGAGCCCGCCCATCACAATGAAAGATCCTGCACGCCTCAACAAAGATCCCGCATGCTGCAACTAAGACCCGATGCAGCCGAAATAAATAAAATAAATAAATAATAAATATGTTTTTAAAAGCTCTATTAGCTAGACTAGCCAAGACAAAAAGAAAGAGGGCTCAAATAAATAAAATCAGAAACAAAATAGGAGATACTACAATCGATACCACAGAAATATAAAGGATCATAAGAGACTACTAAGAACAATTATATGCCAACAAATTGGACAACATAGTAGAAATGGATAAATTTCTAGAAACATGTAATCTTCTAAGACTGAACCATGAAGAAATAGAAAATCTGAATAGACCAATTACTAATAAGGAGACTGAAACAGTAATGAAAAATCTCCCCCAAAACAAAAGCCCAGGACCAGACAGCTTCACTGTCGAGTTCTACAAAACATTCAAAGAAGATTTAATACCAATCCTTCTTAAACTCTTCCAAAAAATTGAAGAGGAAGAAAACCTTCCAAATACATTTATGAAGTCAGTATTCCTCAGATACCAAAACCAGACAAGGATACCACACACACACACACACACACACACACACACGCACACATCAAAAAACCACAGGCCAATATACTTGATGAACCCAGATGCAAAATTCCTCAACAAGATATTAGCAAACTGAATCCAACAATACATTAAAGGGAATCATACAGCACAATCAAGTGAGATTTGTTCCAGGGATGCAAGAATGGTTCAACATCTGCAAATCAATAAATGCGATACATCACATTTACAAAATGCAGGATAAAAATCATCTGATCATCTCAATAGATGAAGGAAAGCATTTGACAAAATTCAACATCCATTTAAGAGAAAAACTCTCAACAAAGTGGGCATAGAGGGAATGTACCTCAACATAATAAAGACAATATATGACAAACCCACAGCTAATATCAAACTCCACAATGAAAAGCTGAAAGCTTCTCCTCTAAGATCAGGGCAAGACAAGGATGCCTACTCTCACTACTTTTATTCAACAAAGTATTGTAATCCTATCCAGACCAATTAAGCAATGAAAAGAAGTAAAAGGCACCTAAATTGGAAAGGAAGAAGTAAAACTGTCACTATTTGCAGATGACATGATACTATATATAGAAAACCCTACAAACTCCACCAAAAAGCTGTGAGAATAAGTGAATTCAGTAAAGTTGCAGCATACAAAATCAATATATAGAAATCTGTGTTGTTTCTACACACTAATAATAAACTATCAAAAAGAAATTAAGAAAATAATCTCACTTACAATTTATATCAAAAAGAATAAAATACCTAATAATAAATTTAGTCAAGGAGGCAAAAGATCTGTACACTGAAAACTATAAGACACTGATGAAAGAAACTGAAGAAGATATGAAAAAATGAAAAGATATTCTGTGCTCATGGATTGAAGAATCAATATTGTTAAAATGTCCATACTACCCCAAGCAGTCTACAGATTCAATGAAATCCCTGTCAAAATGCCAATGTCACATTTCACAGACGTAGAACAAACAATTCTAAAACTTGTATTGAACCACAGAAGACCCCAAATAGCCAAAACAATCCTGAGAGAGAAGAACAAAGCTGGAGAGATCACACGCCCTGATTTCAAACGATACTACAAAGCTATAGTGATCAAAACAGTATGGTACTGGCACAAAAACAGAAACATAGATCAATGGAACAGAAACAGAGCCCAGATATAAATCCACACTTTTGTGGACAATTAGTCTACTACAAAGGAGCAAAGAACATATGGAAAAAGGACAGCGCCTTTAATAAATGGTGTTGGGAAAACTGGACAGTCAAATGCAAAAGAATGAAACTAGACCACCATCTTACACCATGCACAAAAATTAACTCAAAATGGAGTAAAGATGTGAATGTAAGATCTGAAACAATAAAATTCCTAGAAGAAAATATAGGCAGTAAGTTCCTTGACATCAGTCTTAGTGATGTTTTTGTGTATCTGACTCTAAAGATATGGGAAACAAAAGTAAGAATAAACAGACGGGACTACAACAAACTAAAAAGCTTCTACACAGTGAAGGAAACTATCATCAAAATGAAAAGGCAACATACTAAATGGGAGAAGACATTTGCAAATCATGTATCTGAGAAGGGCTTAGTACCCAAAATATATAAAGAATTCATACAACTCAACAACAAAACCCCAAACAACCCAATTAAAAAACTGGGCAGAGAATCTGAATAGAATTTTTGCCAAAGAAGACACACAGATGGTCAACAGGCACATGAAAAAAAGTTCAACATCATCAAGGAAATACAAATCAAAAGCACAGTAAGATATCGCATTATACCTGTTAGAATGACTACCATAAAAAATACAGGGAATAACAAGTGTTGATGAGAAAATGGAGAAAAGGAAACCTTTGTACATTGTTTGTGGGATGGTAAATTGGTACAACCACTGTGGAAAGCAGTATGTAGATTCCTCAAAAAATTAAGAATAGAATTACCATATGGCCCAGCTATTCCACTTCTGGGTATCTATTCAAAGAACACCAAAACACCACTTCAAAAAAATAAATGCACCCCTATGTTCACTGCAGCATTATTTACAACAGCCAAGATATTTAAGTAACCTAAGGGTCCATCAATGGATAAATGGATAAAGAAGATGTTGTACATATATTCAATGGAATACCACTCAGCCATAAAAAAAATAATGAAATCCTGCCATTTGTGACAACACAGATGGACCTTGAGGGTATTATGCTAAGTGAAATAAGTAAGATGGAGAAAGACACATACCATATGATTTCACTCACGTGGAATCTAAAAACAGAAAAAAAACAATGAACAAACAAAATATGACAAAAACAAACTCATAGGTGCAGAGAAAAATTAGTGGTTCCCAGGGGGCAAGAGGTTTGGAGATGGATGAAGGGGGCAGCTATATGGTGATGGATGGTAACTAGACTTGCGGTGGTGATCACTCTGTAGTGTATACAGACGTTGTTTTATAATGCTGTACACTTGAAACTTACATCATCATGATCATCATCATCACCATCATCATAAATAAAAGAGATATGTAACCCAGGAGAAAAGCTGTTACAAAACTGAAATTAAGAATATCCCTAAGGAATGGATAGTGCCAGGCATGTTTACATCCATGGCAAGAAATACTGTTTGACTACCTACTGTGTGCCAAGCACTACTGGAAGAGCTAAGGAGATAAGGAAACAAGATAGACAAAGTCCCCACTCTCTTGGAACTCACATTCAAGTGAGGGGAGAACAAACAAGTCATAAAAAACAAAATAGTTTAAGACAGCCGTAAGCAGTATATGGAAAATAATGCAGAATAAGGGGGATAGACAGAACAGGGGAGGAGGGAGAGCTCTTCCGGACCAGGGGTCAGAAGGCTCTCTGAGGAGGGGTCATTTGAGCAGAGGACTGAGCCAAGTGAAGGAGGAAGCCACCTGAGGGTCTGGGGTATAAGTAGAGCAGGAAGGCCCAAGGCAGGAGTCAGCTGGGCATCCTGGAATGAGACACGATGTCTAGCGAGGCTGGAGTGGAGTGATCTAAGAGCAGGCTGAGAGACAGGCTGAGATCAGATAATACTGGTTGTTGCAGGCCACAGTTAGGAATTTTGATCTCATTTATTCCACCAACAGTCCTACGGAGTATGCGGTATTTACAAAGGAAAACCTTGAGGTCTAAAACAATAATATAACTTTCTCTGCCCTTATGAAATCTCACCATTTAGTGGTGGAAGTTTCCAATTCTATATTCTTGCCATCAAATGAAAGTACGAGTCAGTTAAGAGGAAAGTGAAAATAATGGGGAAGGGAGTCCCATAGAAGAGCTCATGCATTTTTTTTTTCTTCCAGGAACTGCTCTTAAATAGTGTTAAATGAGTAGAAATCTGAACGAGGACTCAGGAAAATAAATGCAGTGTTCAGTCCTCTCTGGTCATTGCAGTTCTAGGGAACCTCCTGACAACCAGAAACACTGTCCCAATAACTGCTATCCCTCTATTCCAGTGATCATTATTTACATCACACATATCCTTCTATGTCTAAGCACATTAACAGTGCCAAGAAAGCTTGGGAAAACAAGGAATCATGTTGCCTGGCAAAGCCAGGGGTGGCAAATACATCAATTCTAGCTTAGTCTAGCTATTCCCTGTAATAATTCTGCACTTAGAAAATTCACCTAAGAGGAAGAAAACCCGCAGAATTTCATAAAAAATACTAAATAAAATAGAAAGGACACTAAAATAGAAAGGACTTAGAAATGTTTAAAATACTTAGGTAATACCTCCAATCAGTCTTCTCCAAAAATTCACTAGGACTGACCCCCTATGAGTTATTGAGCACAGGGAGGGGCTACAAAGGCAACACAGGACCAAGGTTAGGAGTGTGAGTCTGGAGTCAGACTGCCTAGGTTCAGAGTGTGATTGTAAGGGTTTAATAAGATAATTCATGTAAAGTACTTAGTATAATGCCCAGCATATAATAATAACTCTAAAAACTAAGCTGTTATTACTATTATGGTACCATCATTAAAAAGATAAGTCCCAGATCCTGCCTCAAGGATGGTTAAGTAAAAAATGAATAACATCACTAACAGGAATACTGCTAAACAGAGATGCCAAAAACAAATTACAAGGGTGTAGGGGATCCAAAGCCACATATACAAAACACATTTATTGAGCACCTACTCTGGGCCAGATAGTGGTGGCTGGGAATACAAATAAGGTGGACAATATGATCCCTGTCCTGGAGGAACTGACTGTAACTTTCCTTTCACCCATGAGTGGTTCTGAATCAAACAAGTATTTCATAAGCACCCATGTCTAGTGTTGCACAAAATACTAATGGAGTTCCTGGTTTAAAACATGGCTCTTGGGTTAGAAGAACGTACAACCCATCTAGGGAGACAAGAGTCCACCAGAAGAACCAATAAGAAAACAAGCTTGTGAGAAGGTCAGAGTATAAATGCTAGAGGTGACAAAAGAGAATAATGGGGGCCAGAGAGATCCAGGAGGGCTTCATTAACCAGGGACAGAGAGTGAGGTGTCCTCACCAGCACAGTGACTAGGTCTCCATCCAGAGCAAGCGGTCCTCTTGGCTGGTAAAATGATGCTGCTGTTAAAGAAATTGAAATATGACTCAGAGATACATAAACAGAACTTGCATGAAATGAAATCAGTTTCATATAAGACAGCAGGATATAGCTGAAAAAGCATGGACTTAAGAGTCACAAGGCCTCAGTGAGTACTGTCTGTGAAATCCTCGATAAATTACTTACTCTCTCTGAAATAAATAAATGATTGCGAATAAGTGAAAACAATAGAAATTAAATTACCATACCCTGTTTAAATCAGGTACAGCTCTGTGGACAAGAAAACCACTCTGTGATCCTAGAAAGAGAAAATGCCTATGAAATGAAAAAGAGGTTACTTTTAATTCATTTCATATAGGAGGGCAAAACAGAATAGGTTACTCTTCTGGGGAAAACTTATCTGTAGACCTCCATTTAAATCCACAGCTCTCTCAACTGAATATCTGCAGGAAGATCCATGGATTTCACACAACTACATGTGTGACGTTCAGAAATGCAATTAAAAATCAACTCTTGATCACATACTATGTGTCAGACACTGGGACGGACCAACAGGGATATAGAGATGAAAAAGACACCATTCCTGTGTCCCTATGGAGTTCACAGGCAGTTAACCATGCTGTTCTAACACAGTGCCAGAACCCTTTTACCCTCTACTATTAGAGAGCACAGACTGTAACCCCTGAAACCTCCAACCATTGGTCCCAGGTTGTTCCTGTCTTCTCCCACTGTAGAGTCCTTCAAAATACTAGAAGTTGGAGGTTCACCAACTCTCCTGAGCCTTATTACCCCATCACACCCATCCCCAAACCAGTCCAACTGGACTGCTCTTCCCCAAGCACAGTCCTTATTCTCCCATGTCTAGTCATGTCTAGTATTTTATTTCAAGAAGACCTTCATTTCCCACCCCCGTCTCTACATATTCCTGACCATCTACCTAAAATAACATCCCCAGGTCTATGCTCTTTCATCTACTTTATTTTCTTCACACCATTTAATGATGATCTGAAAGTGTATTATTTTATTGAAGAGTTAATAGCTTATAATTTATTTGCCCTGCTGGAATGTAAGCTGTGATCCCAGCACCTACTGTGACATCCAACACCTACCACAGTGCCTGGATGCAGTAGGTGCTCAATCAATTTTTGTCAGAATAAATAAATGACAGAACATACAAACTCCATATCACTTTGTACCTTTCTGATGATATTTGTCCCTTTTGACATGATAATATTTATATGCTTACTTATATATATGAATATGTCTTCCCTACATGGTAGGAAACTCCTTGAGGATCCATGTCTGTTTCACCTTTGTATCCTCCAATACCCAGGGTAGAGTGTTTCCTTCATTAATGCCTGTTGAATGAATAAATGATGTGGTCCCTTGGTTAAGATCTGTTGAATAAATAAACAATATGGTCCCTTCCTCATCAGGCTTCTTAATCTTGACTTTGTCAAGACTCTACCTCAATCCTCAGAAATATGAACATATTTGGTTGGTAACATGGAAAAGCAAAGGTTCTTTTTAATTACACTTCTGCTGCTTCTTTTAAAGAACTAATTACTTGACCAAGATTAAAGGTTATTTCCTCACCGGCCCCCATCCATCAAACCCTTACCTGCTAGGGTTTTTGCAAACATCTATCAATTTCTTGAGGATAAAGAAGTTAATAAAACCTTTAAAAACCATATACTCTTCTGGAGTGCACCAATCTCTGCTTGCTGTGGGTACAAGCTATTTTTATCAGGTGATACTGTGATATTCCTTTTCAACACATGATATTCACTCTTTCAAGCTGTTCAGCACTGTTCTATTTGGTTTCATGCTACATCAATGAGACAGTTTGAGGGAAAAGGAAAAATGGGACATGGTATATTTAGTAGCACCACTAAAACCCTAAATAAAAACTGAGTTTCCTAAACTCCTCGACTACCCAGTCTATATCCAGGACCCTAACTACCAACCCAAGATTAAAGCCAAATAGGAAATGCCTTTATCCAAGAGAATATTTTTATAAGAGTGTTAATTACAGAAAGCCATTTGAAATGTTTCTAAAATTTAAGGAGTTAAAGTTCATACATAAAAGTCATAGAAGGGCGAAACAATTGCTACATGTATTTTGTATTTTCACAGCATTTTTACTCTGGGATTATCAGTCTAATCATATTTTAAAATGATAACACTTATAAAGCAGAAGCTAACACACCAATGTAAGGCAATTATACTTCAATAAAGATGTTTAAAAAAAAAAATGATAACACATCTGTTTATACATCTGGGCATGATGAGTTTGAGGTGGTCATGTGACAACTATGAACTGCTGGCTAACAATCAGTGAGACATAGAAAAACAAAGCTTTGGAAGGTTTAGGCTGGAGTATCAGTGGAACCATGAAAGTAAATAAAATGACCCTTGAAGAGTCAGGAGGGCAGTAGGCTGAGGAGGAAACCTTACTGCACAAATGTGAGCAATCATGTGTGCTAGAAGGTTAAGAAAAAGGTATCAACAGAAGTATGTGCCCAAGATAGCCTCAAAAATACTTAAATCACAGTCTTGTTGTAAGACTCAGTGGTTACAGGTAAAAGGTCTTTGTAGTCTGCAAACCATGCTACAAATATTTGTTTCTATTATTTCTGTAAGGAATGTTACGGGTGGTGTGGGAGAGCAACTGCAAAACTAGTCATAATATTTACCCCTCCTTGTACCCATGCCCTTTACAATGTGACTTCGCAGATCTTCCTGTCAAAAGATGTAATCTATTTCCTGTTGCCTATATCTGGGCTGGCCTTGTGATTTGCTTTGGCCAATAGGATACAGTAGAGTTCCTGCTATGTCAGTTCTTGCTTACTTTCTCTCTCTCTCTTGGAATCTTGCCCAGCTGTCATGTCAACAAGCCCCAATTGTCCTGCCAGAAAAAGCAAGAGCACATAGAAAACAGTCCAGTGAGCCTAGTCAAGGCCATCCTAGAACAGCCTATAACCAGCCAACCCCACACATGTGAGAGAGCCCAGCCAAGATCAGCAGAGCTGCCTACCTGCCCTAGAGCTGACTACAAATGTATAAATGAGCCCAACTAAGATCAAAAGAACTTCCCAGTTGACTTGTAAACTCATGAGCAATAATAAACATGCACTGTTTTTTGGACTTCCCTGGTGGAGCAGTGGTTAGGAATCTGCCTGCCAATGCAGGGGACACGGGTTCGAGCCCTGGTCCAGAAGGATCCCACATGCCGCGGAGCAACGGAGCCCGTGAGCCACAGCTACTGAACCTGCATGCCACAACTACTGAAGCCCGTGTGCCTAGAGCCCGTGCCCCGCAGCAAGAGAGGTCACCCCGGTGAGAGGCCCGCGCACCACAGCGAGGAGTGGCCCCTGCTTGCTGCAACTAGAGAGGGCCCGCGCGTAGCAATGAAGACCCAACGCAGCCAAAAATAAATAAGTAAATAAATTCATGTAAATAAATAAATAAATAAATAAAAATAAACTCTCACTGTTTTAAACAACTGAGTTTTAAAAGTGGTTAGTTATATAGCAATAGGTGACTGATATAAGTAGCAATAAATAAACCAGCCTGTCAGGAACCTTCTATGTGCTTGGCACTGTGCTAATAAGTTCTGTTTACAGGGGCTATTTCATTTGCTTCTCACAATAACTTTATGAAGTAAAGTTATCCCCATTTTACAGATTATAAAATTGAGCACAGAGTTTAAGTTCACTTGTCCAGCATTGCACAGCTATCAAACAGTGGGGTCAAAATTTAAATCAGGCAGTTCAACTACATAGCAGCACTTAATCCAAGAAAGAGAATCTTTTACTTAATCCAACAAATAAGGAAATTTTCCCAGGCTATTCCTTCTACTGGAGCTCTCATCTCTTCTAATCACCCTACCTAATCCTGCTTCCCTTCTTCCACTAGCTAATTCCTATTTTTCTTCATCCTTAGTTTAAATGTCACTTCCAGGTTGAACAGAAGGAAAACAGGAAGGCCTGTGGGAAAAAACCACCATAAATGAGGAAAGAGGCTGGGACAGTGGGCCTAAAAGCTGGATGGGATCAGTGGTTCCAGGTACAGTGGGAGGTTCTAACTGACAGCCACATTTAACAGTTTGACAAAAGAAAGGATGTGTGATAAAGAATGAATTAACTCTCATCACGAAGAGCCCAAGCCCCAGTTCTACCTGTTCCCCACAAAAGCAGGTAGACATAAGAAAAGGAAAATGCTTCGCTACTAACTGGAAAGAGATAAGCACCTGAATCTGGAGGTGGGAAAAATGGCAACAAACTCCACAGAGCAGATGCTCCAAGAGGTCTTGAGGGGAGAGGGGTGGTTAGCTGAGATGAGCATAGCAAAGTTTTAGTAACAGATGAGTGCAGATGCCGATAAAGGAACAGAACTCTAGAGACTGGCCACAGAGGAAGCTGATGAACCTGCAGGGCACATCATGTAGGTGTTTCCAACAGTGGTAATAGTATAGTGGAAAGGTACAGGCAGCTTTAGAGCAACAAGTAGAACAGCAGACAGTGGCCAGGATATATGGCGAGAGGAGGCATTGGAGGAGAAGGAAAGAAGAAGTGTAAGTAGCAGAATATATTATATGATCGTAATAATAATGGCAATAATATTCACTTTATGAAAGTTTTACTCAACTACCAAGCATGTATCAATAATATGCATTATTTCATTTGACAGGAAAAAAGACCTTTGAGGATGCCCAGAGAGACAGAAGAAAGGGACAGAACTGACAGCATGCCACTTGGTACATGGGAGATTATAGACACTAGACTTAGTGACAAAGATTTAAAGTGACCTCACCTAAGATCCATGAACTGGAGGGGCCTAGGGGACATTGAGGTTGTATTTGCGTAGAACCTAATTACCTGCCAGAATGGAAGCTCCTTGAGGTCAGAGACTGTGCTCCTTTTCCGCCAGTATATGAACAGTACCTAGCACTGTGCCTGACACACAGATGGCACTCCATAGATATGTGTTGGTAGTCTTAATAAACAAATGGATGGATGAATAAAAATATCAGTTTATGTCTCATAAACAAGATAAAAAGGCATTTGTCTGTGTTTGAATCCAATTCAACACAACATGATTGTTGAACATGATTAAGAGCACTGAAACTCATTTGGCTGTGAGATCTTGAGTCGCTTCTCTGTGCCTCTGTTTCCTCATCTGTAAAATGAGGTTAATAATCTGTATCAGTTGTATCCTCCCAGAGGCAAACACTGAGACGGTGGAAAAGATTTATCAATTTATTGGAAAAATACACAGGGGAGGAAATAGAATTGGACAGGGAGAGGCTCAGATCACAATGCAGATGGACAAAGCCTTGGCCTACCCAAAGGGGAGTCTGGAACAAAGATTTTCCATAAGAAGAGTCCCCACAGTGGGCAGAAAGGGTCAGGTCCTAGATCCCCACTGTGTTCAGTTACTGGCTCTCTAGGAAGCATGTGACCTAAAGGAGCTGTAGTTGGAAGCTGTCATCTAACTGCACTCCTTGCAGATAAAGTGAGTTCTCTCTTGAAGGGAGATCTGAATGGCACACTTCTACAGTGGCCACACTACCTAACGGGGTTATGAGCCTTCTATTAGTTAATACAGATAAAACACTTAAATCAGTGTCCAGAACTCAGTATGTTCTATTAAAGTATTTGGTATTACTGTTAATTATCTGTACAATTACATACAACTGCACAACTTGAGTCTAGGTTGGAAATTACAAACTCAAATGACTACAGGGGCTACACAGGAAACATAAACGTGTAAACTGACCTGAGTAAGATAAAAAGAGTAAGGGGGCCTATGGTCTCTGTAGCCTACCTGGAACGTACATACTCTGCCTAAAGGTATTCGGATTAACAACAATACCATCTGTTATGTCTTCTTTGGTGAAATGTCTATTTAGGTCTTCCACCCATTTTTTAATTGGGTTGTTTGTTTTTTTTTGATATTGAGCTCCATGAGCTGTTTGTATATTTTGGAGATTAATCCTTTGTCCATTGCTTCATTGCAAATATTTTCTCCCATTCTCAGGGTTGTCTTTTCATCTTGTTTATAATTTCCTTCCCTGTGCAAAACCTTTTAAGTTTAATTAGGTTCCATTTGTTTATTTTTGGTTTTATTTTCATTACTCTAGGAGGTGGGTCAAAAATGATCTTGCTGTGGTTAATCTACACACAATAAATGCTGGAGAGAGTGTGGAGAACAGTATGGAGGTTCCTTAAAAAACTAAAAATAGAACTACCATATGATCCAGCAATCCCACTTCTCGGCATATACCCTGAGAAAACCATAATTCAAAATGACACATGTACCCCAATGTTCACTGCAGCACTATTTACAATAGCCAGGACATGGAAACAACCTAAATGTCCAACAACCAATGAATGGATAAAGAAGATGTGTTACATATATACAATGGAATATTACTCAGCCATAAAAAGGAATGAAATTGGCTCATTTGCAGAGATGTGGATGGACCTAGAGTCTGTCATACAGAGTGAAGTAAGTCAGAAAGAGAAAAACAAATATCGTATATTAACACATATATGTGGAATCTAGAAAAATGGTACAGATGAACCTATTTGTAGGGCAGGAATAGAGATGTAGATGTAGAGAAGAGACTTGTGGACACAGTGGGGAAAGAGGAGGGTGGGAGGAATTGGGAGATTACGTTTGACATAAATACACTACCATGTGTAAAACAGATAGCTAGTGGGAACCTGGTGTATAGCACAGGGAGCTCAGCTTGGTTCTCTTTGACGACCTACATGGGTGGGATTGGGGGGGAGTGGGAGGGAGGTCCAAGAGGGAGAGGATATAAGTATACATATAGCTGATTCACCTCATTGTATAGCAGAAACTAACACAACATTGTAAAGCAATTTTACTCCAATTAAAAAAAAATTAAAAAAATAAAAATAATAACAAAGAAAATAGCCATTATTAAAGCCTGGCTAAGATTCAAACTTTGAAAACTAAATTTGTACATAATTTTATGAATAAACAGAAGCTATTATGCAAAGATCGTGTCCATCACTTCTGGTCATTGACAGTGAAGCAGAGAATCACAGGGATCCTGCTTTTTATAATCCATGCTGGTGAAGCTGGCCTCTTTGATGCTTTAGAATTGATATTACGATCTCAAAAGGTATCAAGGAATATTGGGGTTTCTTCTGAATTTGGTTATTCAAATTTTTATTTTTTTAATGTATGAAGATGCTCTGCTGGACATTAATAAGCATGTGTTTGTTTATTTTTCTCTCCAACAAGAGAAAAAGAAGAAAAATTACCTTTAATGAAGAGGGTAAATCATGCTTGAGTGCTACAAGGCACTCTGGGTATCTTCCCATAGGAAATAAGCAGACAGCTTTGTCCAGCCTGACTCCAAGAGATGGAGTCGGATGGTCAGGGTTCTGGGCCTATAAAGGCGTGGAAATATGAGCTCACAGTACCACTGAGTTCTGAGACTTGAGACTTGCAGATGACAGTGCTCTCCCACTGCTTCAAACGGGATCATGCTGGTGGTACTGCAGTAGTTAGAAGGGGACGCAGTCTAGCATATTCTCAGCTACAGCCAGCCCAGGCCCTCCTCCACATGGTAATAGCAGGAGCCTACTTCACAAAGTCTTTAAGTCACTGGTCCTGGATCCACCTGTCCCAGGCAAGCTGCAACCTTGCCACCAGTGCTCACTCCATGACTTAGCTGCAAAGGGAAACGCCACTCATGATTTCTGAGTGGGGCATAGTGATATACTATGAGCTGCTGAAGGGAAAAAGAATGTAGATATCCCTGTTATATTTGATCATGTATCATGAAAAGTCATACAGCTTCTATTGGAAGTCGAGCTTTTGACATACAGATGTTAGATGTCTATATGACAGTCCTTGATGACACATGAAAAGGTCATACCAATCTCTCTGAACCCTGAAATTCTAGAATCTATATAAAAAAATTTGACAATTTATTCTGTTTTTAACTGCACTGAATGGTATATGACAGGCAAACTCCAGGGCACACAATAACTTTTATTTCAATTTTGCATCACAGTATAACATTTCAAAAATAACTTATTGAGGTGAAATTTATATAATATGACATCAATCATTTTCAAGTGAACAATTCATTGGCATTTAGTACATTCACAATGTTGTACAACCACCACCTCTGTCTAAATCCAAAACATTTCCATCATTTCAAAGTAAAACCCCTTACTCTCCATTGCCCTTGCTTCTAGCCCCTGGCAACCACCAATCTGCCTTCTGACTCTATGGATTTATCTATTCTGGGTACTTCATATAAACGAAATTATATAATATGTCACCTTTTGTGTCTGGCTTCTTTCACTTAGTATGTTTTGGAGGTTCATCAATGTTGCAGCCTATATCAGAACTTCATTCCTTTTCATAGCTGAATATTATTCCATTTTGTGTATGTATTACAATTTGTTTATCCATTGATAGATATTTGGGCTGTTCCCACCTTTTAGCTATTGTGAATAGTGTTGCTATGAACATGTGTGTACCTGTACTTGAATACTAGCTTTCAATTCTTTTGGCTATACAACTAGGAGTAGAATTGTGGAGGTCACATGGTAATCCTATATTTAACAACTGATGAACTTTTCCACAGTGGCTGCACCATTTTACAATCCCACCAGCAATGTATGAGGGTTCTAATTTCTCCACATCTTCCCTAACACTTGTTATTTTTGGTTTTTATTTATTTATTTATTTCTCTTTCTTTTTTATTATAGCCAATGGACATGGTGGTATCTCATTGTGGTTTTTTTTTTTTTTAAACATGATTTTTTTTTTTTTTAAAGAAATTCACGTTCTTTTATTTATTTATTTATGACTGTGTTGAGTCTTCGTCTCTGTGCGAGGGCTTTCTCTAGCTGCGGCAAGTGGGGACCACTCTTCATCGCGGTGCGCGGGCATCTCACCATCGCAGCCTCTCCTGTTGCGGAGCACAGGCTCCAGACGCGCAGGCTCAGTAATTGTGGCTCACGGGCCCAGTTGCTCCGTGGCATGTGGGATCCTCCCAGACCAGGGCTCGAACCCGTGTCCCCTGCATTGGCAGGCAGATTCTCAACCACTGCGCCACCAGGGAAGCCCTCATTGTGGTTTTGATGTGCATTTCCCTAATGACTAATAATGCTGAGCATATTTTCACGTGTTTTTTGGCTACTTTTTAATATTTTAAATGACACCAGGGATACAAATTTAAGTTAAAATTCAACTGTATAGGGGGTTTCCAAATGCAAATAACTCAACTGAGATGACAGTTAAACACATACTTGCTATGAGCTTCACGAAGTGCACTCATGCACAGGCAATGATAACCACATTTTTTTTCAAACATTGATTGTAAAAGTGGGTTTCCATTTCAGAAATCTTATCTTCAAATCAGAAATATGATGTTTAAGAAAATGTAAGCCCCCCAAGGACATCAATTTTTGTCTATATCATTCTCCATGTCTGAACAAGGCACATATTAGGCACTCAGTAAATGCTGGCTAACTAAAAAAATCAGGTTTACTATCTGGACCCAGGGACTTGTAAGTGAGTATAGATAATAAGGTAGAGGGATGGATCTAGGATAATTCAAGATTTTTCTACCTAGGTCCACTGGGAAAATGATGGTACCATTAACCGGGATAATAAATATAGGAGCAAGAACACTTGTGATAAAGGAATTATCTCAGAATTCTTACTATTAATTCAGAGTTCCTTTTAAAATTTTTATTCTTTAATTTTCATGTTCATTTTATACCACGTTTCTACGTGGAAAAATGTAAGAAAAGTGAAAAGGTATTCTATAAACATAACCTAATAATACTGCTACTCACAAACATTTCCTACATTAATTTTTTGTGCTTTAGTTTTTCTTCCTATATGTCCTATTCTGACCTCATCCCTGCTGAATATCACTCCATCCCATATATATCCAATTTTCCATGGTTATTATGACAATCTTTATAGTACTGCCTATCCCAATTTGGTTTGGCAAATTTATTAACTCTCTTCTCTGGTTTATGAATTAGAGAATGTTTCCCATTGAACAGAACTTACTTAGAAAAGCAGACCATGTCTATTGTGATTCCATATGGCACCATTTTGTAACTAGAGGACAGATCGCTAAATTTTAGTTTACTCTGATCACTTCCCCCTTGTAGACTATGTGTCTTCCATTTCAAAAATCAAAAAAAAATAATTCAAGCTTACTTTAATCTGGTAAAATTGTCTTGGTACTACTTGTCTTTTGAAATTATTTTATTATAAGAATAATCTAACCTTGCATAATTTATACCCCAAAAGAATATATCACACCCTCAAAGTGAAGAGAAATCCTATTTCAACACACAATAAGACTGTCCCATGTGTACTAAAGTTTCTTGAGCTCTCTCCTTCTGCCGTATGTCTCCAAACAACATAGTAATTTAACCTCAAATTACAGTATAGTATTACAGTTAGTATCATTTTCCCCTCAACAAGTGATAGTCTGAGTGGACAGGGAGAATTTGCAGTACAAAATTCTTACTTGTAATATAAACTCGGGATCTGACTTCTATTATTATGGTCATGGACCAGGGACTTTCAGGAACACTGGTTCCTATGACCTGAGTAAGATCCTCAAAACTGCTGCTTCTGAGATGACCCTTTGTTCAGAAACTCATGCTGTGAGAACTAAAAGACCTTTAATATCAGAGATGTAGGGAAAAAAATGGCCAACCAATCTTCGGGGGAAAAAAAGGGAAATCTTTTCTATAATCGTAGCAGAGAAAACTAACACAGGTCAACCACAGCCATCGAAATATTGGATAAGAGGCCAAAGTTGTATACAGTCCTACTCAAGCCTCTAGCAGCAAAAACAGGACTCCATGGCATGGACTCCGTAGTTACGAACTTTCCAGTTGATGAGAACTCAGAATTTTTGCTTTTTATCTTTTCTTTGCTGCTATCCTCATCCAACCTTGCTGATATTTTAATTCAAATCAGTAAAAACAACTTAAAAACTTTTCTTGTAAAGGTTTTGGTTGAAGGAGCCTCACACAGAGTCATTGACTCAACAAATATTTGTTGATTGTCCACTAACTGCAGGGCCCTAGACCAGGCCCCAGGACTCAGGGGATACAATGATGAATAAAGACCCAGATTCTGTCCTCAAGGAGTTGGGCTTCTTTCCTCAAGTCTGGCAGCCCTGCCTGTGGGGTCCAAAAGGTTTCATGTGATGTTTTCCTACAGAACTCCGATGGATAAGTGGTTCTCTTGACAGATGATGGGGCTGAGGGCAAGGATGTTGATATTGTAGGCAGAGAAAACAGCAAATGCAAACAGGCAAAAGCAAATGTGAAGTATGTTTGGTCAACTGCAAAAAATTTAATATCAGAGCAAATGTAGGATTTGAATGGGAGAAAAGGGAGGGCCATATATTTAGTTATAAAGGTAAGGATAAATGTACAACAACAAACCAATAAGCTTAGGCTTCATCCTGTAGATAGTGGGGGGCAAAGAAATGTCAGGGTCACATCTACATTTTAGAGACAATGTTTGGTGTTGGTGACCAATTGGAGGAAAAGAGACTGTAAAATAGGGCTGAGTAAAGAGGATTTTATGGTAGACCAGTAGAGAGATGAAAATGGGAAATTCCAGATTATTAATTATTCACAGTGTCCCTATTTTTTAATCACCATGAATAACCAAAAGCAAACAGTCTAAATGATTCCTGATTTTGTCTCCATGCTTCTCTTACGAAGATATAACGTGTTTAGGTTTTGTTTGTTTGTTTGTATTGTTTTGGCAGGAAGGGGAATAGTATTTCTTTTTAAAGAGCTCTACTGTTTACAAAGGCCCTTCCATGTTTAAGGACATACCAATAAATAATATCCCATACAGTACACTTTCAATTGGAGACCGGAGTAGAAAGGTTTTTGCCTCAGCCACAAAACCAGGATCAAGTCCCTACTGTGTCATTTACCAGATTTCTATCATTGGGCAGGTTGCCCAACTTGTCTAAGTTGTCATCATTAAAGCTGTGTCTCAGTCAGGGTCTGAGTCAGGAAACAGAAGGCGTACTCAAAGAGTAAAACTGAGCAAGGTTTAATGAAGGAAATTCATCAAGGAATGATGAAGCACCCTGGGGCTAGCAATAGTGGAGACTCATTATCACCTCTTTGACCTTGAGAGAACCCAGAGAGAGAGAAATAGAGGAAGAGAGTGAGCTGTAGCTGTAGGATGGATACGGGCTGCAGCCTCCACACAGCCACTGCTAACCAATAGCCTAGCAGAGAGAGAGTTGGGGAAATAAATACCCAGAACTCACTTTCTTTCTGCCTTCAGATATCCTGCCAGTGCTCCCACTGGCCAAATCCTTCTAGAATCAAAAGGGTAAGGAAGCCCACTGATGCAGTCTGTAAAGGTCAGCCTCCAAGGCCACAGAAAGGATGGGGAAAAGGGTAGAGAGAAGATCTAGAGGGCAAATGTAAGATACCCAGTTCAAAATGTAATGATGGCAATCCACTTCTCACACAGATTTGCTGTGAGGGTCAAATGAGGTAACATATATAAAAATAAATTGTAAACTATAAACAAAATACACAAATATAATAATTATGAGATCCATCCTATGAGAAGTAAACAAGAAAGAGTAACGCCCATCTATGGTATGGGTCTCCTGAAGTTGACAGACCTCAAACTTTCAAATCAAGAGTAGCTCTACACCGGAATTTTTTCTTTCTGGTTAAAAGTACAAATCTTGAAGACAAAAATCAAACTGAAAAGGAATTGTTCAGTACCAAATGGTTAAGGCTAAGTAAAAAAACTAATTCCCTAGTGAGGTCGGTGTGACAGTGGTCAGACAGGACTCAGACACCTACACATCAGCATCTCCATGTTATTTTTCTGCCCTTTGCCTTTCCCAAATCCAATTCTAATGTTTGCCAGAAACAGAATTAGCAACAATTCTAGAGGCCTATTTTGCTTTCTACTGTGGTTCAAGACCAGTTCTTATAAGCACCAATTCATTTGCCAAAGAAACATTCAACAAGCATTTGCAGAGTACCTACAAAGTGCTTGGTGTATAAGCTAAGCGCTATCTTCTCATCAGTGGATGACAAACCATGACAAAACTTATTCCTCATGCAAACCTTATAATCCGATTTATAATCTTTTCCCTTCTTGTTCACTCCTCTTTAGCCATACTGACCTCCTTGCTGTTCCTTGGACCCTTCAAGTTACACTCGTGCCTTAGGGCCTTTCCTCGGGCTATTCCCACTGCTTTTTCCAGATAGCCACATGGCTAACTTCATCTCCATCAAGTTTGCTCAAAGGTCACCTTCTCAATGAGGCCTACCTTATTCAAAATTACAATCCCTGTCCAAGTTCCTGATCCCCTTTATCCTACTCTAATTTTTATAACCTTTTTACATGCACATAATGTGCATGTTTATTATGGTTATTTTTAATTTCTATCTCCCCTTGTACTGCTACTGACAGGGATATTTGAATTTTGTCCACTGATGTATCCTAAGCACCTACAACTGGGCCTGGCTCATACTGGACACTCAACAATTTTTCACTGAATTAATCAATCAATCATTCAGCCATGTGAAATGGTTTCAGAAGGCTCACTGACATTAGCAATTTCTTGTTAATGTAAATTTTAAAAGTCAAAAAAAGAAAACTATGTTGGCATTCCATTTTAAATCTAATAGTCTCATCTCAACATTAATTTGTTCCAAATTTTTTGCTCATAGGTGAAAACTCATATGTGATGATTAACCCCCATTATAATTAAATGTAAAAGCTGTAACATTTCTATTAAAAGAAATATAAGATCAAGCATCAAGCTGGTACTATAGATAACAAGTGTTTGTAATTAACATACTGTGGATAACTGTAAACTCTGTCATCACATTAATAAAATGTAAAAATTCCTAAAGCAACTGGGAGCTCCGTGGCAGCTGCAACATCAACACTGGCCACTTTGCCAGTTGTTCAGTGGCTGTACAAATTAGACAAACTGGTAGTAACACACATAATGCATTTGAGAGCCATTTTTGCACAACATAAGTTTATGTCTCTTTTTTTAGATAAGGATTTTTTTCTTTTCTTTAGATAAAATATCACATCCTGATGCATGAATATGTGGAGCTGAGATAAATTTCAGACTGGTAAGGGGACTAAACCATGAAGTGGGCAGTTTAGGTACCTCTGAGTAAACTATCACCAGGTTCTGATTTGAGTGAAGAAAGGTTACTTGTGCAGCAAATTTGGGTCCATAAATTCATGGCTTTAATATGTAGAAAATATGAATAGAGATATTAGTATAATTATTCTGTTGCAAAGATAACTGGAAAGTCAAACAAAGAGCTCAAATGACAGAACTAGGTATGAAGGTATCAAAGGGTTAAATGGTTTCTTTCCAGAAAGCCAAACCTTCTACCTCCACCACCCAAAGTGCTATAGAGTCAGAAAGATTAGGAAGCCACGGCACAGCCAATCAATGAAGGACATGATTTTTAGTCCAGTCACAGATTAAACTCAGCTTGGATAATGACCCTAACTCTGATTCAGCTGTAATCAGCCTCACATGTAAAAGGTGCGTGTGTGCGTGTGTGCGTGTTGATACCTGATGGATACGTTTGGGTTTCTTACTGCAACAGGGAAGTACAACGTCTAGTAAGAAACCCAAACATGTTTGGGTTTCTTACTGCAACAGGGAAGTACAACATCTAGATCAAAAACAAGAAGTAAAATCTGACTTGTTTCCTAGACTACGTACGGAGCTACAATATTTTGAAAGAACCAATACAGCTTTTTACTAGATAATGTGTTGTGGGCTGAATTGTGTCCCCCCCAGCCAAATTCATATGCTGAGGATCTAAACCCCCAGTACGTCAGAATACGACTGTATTTGGAGATAGGGCCTGTAAAGAGGTAATAACTGAGGTAAAATTAAGTCATATGAGTGGGCCCTAATCCAATATGATTGAAGAGAATTAGGACAGAGACACAGAAAGAGGAAAGACTATGTGAAGACAGAGAGAAGATGGCCATATACTAGCCAAGGAGAGAGGCCTCAGAAAAAACAACTCTGCCAACACCTTGATTTTGGACTGCAAGCCTCCAGAAGTATGAGTAAATAAATTTCTATTGTTTAAGCCACCCAGTCTGTGGTATTTGTTATGGTAGCCCTAGCAACCTAATACACCATGTATGATTCGTCTCATTATGCCATTGCATGAAAAGAAGAATGCAGTTTTAAAAATCCAGTTCCCAATCACAAATCACAAGCATGAATGTCAACGGATACCTCATTTATGCAGTATCATAAGGGAATAAATCATTCCACATTAAGTAAAATTTACCGGTAACTAAAGCTTGCCTCTTAACAAACCAAAGTTTCTAATCTAATCATATCAGATGGAAATCTTCCTAAAAATACATTGCTATATGCTATTCCCCTTTTAAAATAGAGCATACCATGATGCAACCCTTTTAAAGAATAAAATGGAAAATTCCAACAAAATTGGCAATTGTTATTCAGTACTCTAATTCAATTATTGCTTCTATTTAAGACTAAGACTAATTTCTCATGTCTTACTTTTGTAATTTGTTTGTCCCTCACTTCCAGCTCACCTTTACTGAAATTCCAGTGTGTCTCCTATCTTTCAGGCCTTCTAATCTGCTGCAGGCTGAGAAATTAGGGAACTAAGCATGTTAGAACTATGTCTCAAGTAAGAATAGAAGGCTTGAGGGAGGGTCCAAGGAGCTTGTCTGTGAGTAAACAAGTTAACATACTCTCTGTGGCATATTTTTGGTTCTCAGAAATGTTTTTGCTTCCATCATAGCTTTTGCCTGTATTCCTAAGGGCTACCATTGAAAAGTTATGACCACTATGTTTGGATGAGATTTTATTTTTACAATATTTTATTAATAATTACTGGCTTGTTTCCACTTCAAAAACTTTTCACAGCATCATTATAGTGAATTGACATTAAAATCTGTATAGTGTTGATTTCCATCTCCAAAAAAAGATGAATATAAATATAGCAATTTTAATAACAGCTGGCATATATTAGCATTTACCATGTGCCTGATACTGTGCTAAATGCACATTAGCTATCTCACTTAATTACCAGCAATGCAAAGAATTTACTGAAAGCAAGGGAAGGGATGCAAAATCACTATGAACTTTCAGGAATTGTGCTTACTGGATGGAAATATTATGCAAATGAGCATTATTGGATCAAATAAAACATTTTAATCTGGTTTTTACAAAGCTATTAATAAAAACTAATACCATATGCAAGTTCCAAATTAAATATAATCCTGGCACAAGCCAAATAATCATTCTTCTCCATGGACCATCACTCCTGACAACAACCTGAAAAATTATAGTTCCTTCCCTCCATGTTTCCTATGACCCAACATGAATTTATGAAGAAGATACGCTCAGAGGCAGAGGGGCCTCTGGAAATGAATCACTAGGTTATGCAGAATTACCTTGTTATGTCAACTCCTGCCTCTCAAAAGGGATGTATTTAACACATTTGGAGGTTAAGTTTTTAAATGAACTTTATTGAGATGTAATGCACATACAGTCAAATGCACAGATCTTAAGGGTTCAGTTTGATGAGTTCTGACAAATGGATACACCCTGCAGTCAACACCCCAATCAAAATATAGCGTATTTCAATTACCCCAGAAAATTCCCTTATGACCCTTTGCAGTCAACCTCTTTCCCCGACTATAGATAGGTATTTTTCAGCAGATATAGTAGCAGTGATGGTAATAGCTACTGTTATGGACCGTTAATAGGAGTATTTACTGAGTGCCCAACATGCCAGGCACTGTACATATATGGTATTCCATTTAATTCCCATGTCAAAGGCTGGTATTATCCCCATTAGTTCATTGGGAATGAAAGAGTGGGAAAAAATAGTAAGACCAAGAAATTGATTATGCAAGGTCACATAACAACTGAGTGGTGGGATAGACCTGAACCAAGAATATCTGAATTAGAATCCTTCGTGCTAAATTCTATTGCCTCTACACAAATGCTAAGGAGTTTTCTGTTAATTCAAAACACACTAAGTAGTGGAATTAGTGAGGCCACCAACTCTAACCCACAACCCCACCTCTATTACAATCACACCCAAGTACCTTATCGTATAAGCAAGCAAAGGTTTCAGAGGCTAATACTAATGATAACTAAAGAGGATTACTTACAAGTTCCCTAGCTAAAAACCTGCATGTAAATCCCTCATATACTTCTAAGGTAGTTAGGAGAGGGGGAAAAATCCTCTATATAGGTGGGTGGGTCACAACCCCATCAGCCCCAAGGAATAGTTAATGTTTCAGAAAATGAAGGGAAGGAATCCAACCATCACTGGTTCTTAGTCAACCACAATCCACTCTCCCTAAGAACCACAAGGACAGGCGCTGTGCAGCACTCGACTCTCACTTTATTAGGGAAGCACGGAGGCAAACATCTGGATTGAACCTTTTGATTCCTCATTACATTAATTTTATTCAGTGTTTTAAACTCAACCCACTCACATTTACAAAACACTTCACACAGACTACTTCCCTCATAAATGGAGCTCCATTCACATTTCACTTAAAACATCAAACTTATTCTGAAATGACTGAGGTTAAAGCCTGTTCAGTGTCAATTTGCAAGTATTATAAAATAATGAAAAACTAGGCGCAGAAATGCAAGAAGGTAATGTGAGGCAGCCTCTTCAAGGGGTTCTACTAAAATAAAGCAGCTTGGTAAGGGGCGCAGGCAGGCTTTCATGAACCCACAGGGCTCGTGACAAACTGTTGTGGAGCAGGTATTTGATTCCCCAGAGGGAAGATTTATGAGAATTACCACCCTTGAGCAGTACCGGCTAACCCTGGGGAATCAATATGACTCATATTCCCCCAAACCTGGAGTTGTTTTCCAGAAGTTCCTCTCCAAGGTTTCCCTGTGGTCTCCCTAAATCCGTTAACATATGTTGGAAGAGGGGAGGTTCTCTCTCTTTTAGAAACGAATTGTCTCCAGCAAGTTCAAGACTTCAGGACGTGTGTTTACTAAATCCTAAACGCTTGACAACCCCAGCCCAAAGAGAGACGAGTACAACACACAAATACACCCTACCCAACACCTGATCCTCCTTTTTCCTCCGCTAAACAAGAGCACTGCTCAGTGCAACGGAAGCGCCCGCTCAGTCTCATCTAGAAATATCCCAAGCCCCAGGTCGACAGCTGGCTGTAATAGGGGAAAGGCACTGGAGGGTGCTGCTTCTCGACAATTAGCGGGAGTCACACAGACAGAAGGGGCCCCCCTGAGGATGCGCGCCTGCTCGCCCAGCACTCTGGGGCCCCGCTCGCTCGAAGCCGCCCGGACTTTTTGGCGCCACCAGCTAGTTCAGCAAAGCCACTCCGAGGACAGCTCGGGAAAGGCGCAGATGGGAGTGGCGCGCGCGGGGCGGCGTCTTCTCCGCGGGGCTGGGTCGACTATCGCGGGGGGCGGGGTGCGCGGTAACCCAACTTTCGGTTGCCTCCCCTGAGGCAGGGGAAGTGTCTCGTGGCCCGCGGGGCAAGGAGCCAGAACCCCTCGGGAACAAAGTCGCCAGCTGGGCGGCGGAGGGGGTCGCCAGGAGTCCCCGGGCCAGGGGCGCGCGGGGGCGGCTCCCTCCTGCAAGGGCCCCTTCCCCCCCCCGAGAGTCCGGGTGGCGGGGCTGGGCGCCTGGAATGACCGAGTCACGGCCACGTGGCCGCGCGGTCGCGCGTGACAGCGGGTGGGCGGGGCGTCGGGGGCGCGGGGCCGGCCGAGGCGCGGCTACCTGGCTCTTGAGGCGCATCTTCTCCGCGGCGCGGTCCAGCCGGAGGCGGCGGAGGCTGGGCGGGGCGCGGCGGCAGGGAGGACGTCCGCGGAGTCGCACCGCGCTCGCTCGCTAGCTGGCTCGCTCCCCCGCTCAGCGCTGAGCGGTCGCTTCGCCACCCCCACCGCCGGCTCCAGGAGGCGCCTTACGCGGGAGTTGGAGGACCGATCCCTGCGGTTCCCGGCCCTGGCGCCTAGCATCGAGTTTATGCTCAAGAAGTTGAATGAATAAATCTCTTCTCCAATACTGCTGCCTGTGCTTAAATTTTAAGTGAGATAGCTTTTTTGGCAGTTCAAGTCCACCAACAACATTTGGACCGATGTTCTTGGCAAAACACTGTGCTGGGCTCCGAGGATTTGCAAACGTGACCAATTTGGAACCCTTAGAATAAATCTTACCCTTTAGGCGAAGGCGCACTAGAAAGGTGGCCTGTCTTTGGCAGAGTGTGAACACACTAACTGGATCCTTCAAGCCATGTTTGGCCAGTTGACTGGTGTCTAAGATATATCCAAAGTAAAGTGAGAAATGGAGACAATGATTAACATCACTAAATCCCAAACAAAACGACCAAGACTTTTGTGCTCTATGATTTCAGGTATAAATGTTTGTTGGCCTCAATGACTTGGGAGAGCCAAGTTGCTCTGTGGCCTCCTAAACCACACCAGACTTTTGAATAACACAGTGTTGGTCTGGTGCTGGGTAATCTGATGATCATTAAAAATGGGAAAGTCGCTTCTTGGGCCCTCCCTGACCTTTGTAAAACTTTCACACCCAGGGCCCAGAAACTCAGAAACTCACAGTTAGGTTGTTGAGAACGCCCATTATTGCCTAAAGGAAATCTACTTTGGTTCAAAATACAGGAAATACAGGTATGAGTAAGACTTACTGGTTGAAGTAAGCTTAGCATGGTAGAGTTAGAATGGAAATATTAAAGAATCATCTTATCTGATGTCTCTTTATAGGTGAAGGCTCTGAGGTCCTGAGAGGACCTGCCCAGGTCACAAGGGAATCAGGAGGAAAAACTGTAAAAGTTCTCCTAACCCCTGGTTTATTGTTTTATTTCACAATTCTCAGGATTCTCACATTTTCTGTTTTTAGGACTTGATCCATTCAGACCTTCACATAGACACAAACTAAAGAGGCTGCCTAGGTAATAGGAGGACTGGGAATGACAAACAAAACAAATTTGATGTTATTTTCATTATTATGATAGCTGTTAGTTATTGAGCACTTATGTGCACTTTCCATGGATTATCTCATTTAATCCAAGTTTTAAAAGGTGCAGTCTTAAAACTGAATAATCCCTGATGACTATAAGAGCTGTTTTCCCACAGTCTCCTTTGACTATGTAAAACAAAAGAGTTTTGTTCCTGAGCAGATGGGGATATACCAACTCAAAATTCTGCTAACTTGTATTCTTTGACCCAGTAGTTCCACTTTAATAAATTTGTTTTAAGGAAGTAATCATTAATGTGTTCAAAGACTTGGCCCTATGGTTATTTACTGTAGCATAGTTTGAAATATGCAAAAATTGGAAATAGTCTTTAATGGTCAACAAAAGGGACTGATCATCCATACAATGGAATATTCTGCAGACATTAAGAATGATACAGTCCATGAATATTTATCAACATGGGAAGATGTTCACAGTATATTTCAAAGTGAGAAAAGGAGGTCACAAGATTGTATCCTGTTTTTGAAAGGGTAGCAGTGGTTATTTTAGAAGGTGGTATTATGAGTGATTTTTATTTCTCCCTCTTTTGCTTATCTGTATTTTTTAAAATGTCAATAGTAAATAGTTATTGTTTTGGAATTAAAACAAATTTTGTTTTAATGAATGACTATCTCTGATTATTAGCAATGAGCAAGATATTGTAGGAAAGGCCAGCAGGCAAGAATTCAGGGCAGTTTAGCACAGTAAAGGACACAGTCTTAACCACTGTAGTTAGGGTATTAATCAGACCTAGTTTCTAGATCAGCTCTGCCCTTTTAAAAGTATGTCATCTTGAACAAGTTAGTTGGTTTTTCTAAGCCTAAAAGCAGTCATGACAATGATAGCTAACATTAATGAGAGTTTACTTTGTGCTGGGCACTGTGCTATGCACTCTGCTTACAATCTCATTCTCACATCAACTGATGAGGAAATTGAAGCTTAAGCTGAGGAAAGTTAAACAACTTGTCCGAGTATACACAACCAGATAAATACTCACATCATAATGTGGTTATGAGGGTTAAATGCAAGGGGGCACTTAAAGCACTTAGCTTAATATAGTGGCAGATATGCATATGTATATGCAGATGTATATACATACTTGATGCCAGTTGTTTTTTAATAATTTAGGCACAACCCTTGTAGCAAGTTCTGCTCTTTATAAAAATTTTAGTGCTCCAATCACCTCTCCAGGGAATCTACTTTGGTTATACTGTGGTGGGTAAGATTATGGGCTCTAAAACCTGTCTTGGTTTGAATACCAGCTCTACCACTTACTAGCTCTGTGATGAAGTTAAGTTACTTAACCCTCTTTGTACCCCAGTTTTCTCATCTGTAAGATGGGTATACTATTAGAACTAACTTCATGGGGGTTGTTCTGAGTATAAATGAGTTAACAGACAGAATGCAATAAGAACAGTGCATGGTGTACTTGGAGTTTTTTAAATGATTACATATTTTACAAATTGTAAGTTCTTTTTCACACTAATATAAAGATCTTAATACATGTTCCTTATATTGATATATGAACGTATTGTTATTTAATGCCAAAAGGTTATGTAAATGCAAAACGTGTCAGAATTCATAGTAGGAAGTAGTCCCCATTTAAAAGAAACCCATGTAGCATTTACATGTGCTCATATTACTAAAACAGACATCAAACCCAGAAACAAGATATACAAAAAAATACCAATTCTTCCAGTCTTAACTTTTCCAAAATCAGTTTAGCCATGGATTCTTCAAAGAAAACAATTTGGCATATTTAGGACTTTACTTTGTCATACATTTTATTATACTCAGAGATTCGAGCTATTCTCTGGATTTATGAGGTCTTTTAAAACAATTGAAAAATTCCACACAGAGATAAAAAATAATACATTTTCAATTTTATAATCAAATATGTTAAGGTAATACTACTTATGAAAAATATCTCATAAAAAGAGCAAATCATCCTTGTATTAAGAACCATGCTACAGGGAAAAAAACTGTTTCTCATCAATTGAAAATATATTTTAGACTATATATATATTCATATATGTGTGTGTATATATACACATTTAATTAAAGGTGATATATTAAATTATTAATTTTATCAGCATGATATTGCCTATCTAAAACAAGTGTTTTAGAATTATGTTCAATTCTCCAAGGTGTAATGATAATTTATATTCCTTCCCAATACAAACCATAAATGGAATCTATGATAATTTTACAATTACAAATCATATTGTGGCTCTAGGATAGTCAACTTGATGTAACAAAACAATTAGTAAGAGCATGGAAACTTACTTTCTTCCTTTGAAAGGCAATTCCTGTATTAAGGGCAATGTTATTTTTCTTTAGAAGTCCTGAATCTTCACACAAAGGCATTACAAGCTCATCGTGCACCTTAATTATAAGGACACCTGTGTTTCTTTGTTTATCTGGTAGGTTGGTCCTGAGGATTTGATTTGTCACATTCCTCCCTGTCCCGCCCTATTTCTCTCGTAATGAGAACAACTTAACAATACCATCTGCACAACCTCCAAGCCCCAAATAATGACTGGGGAGGAATACAGGTATTAGTTATGGTGGGGGAGCTCTTGTTGCTTAACCTTCATGTAAAGGGCTAAAATTCAGCGTTAGTAAGCATAAACTTGGGGAATATACTGATTTTAAAACACAGCATGAAACCCCACCCTTACCCTTCCACCTCCACCCCGTTCTCCCCCACCATCCCCACTACCTTCACCCTTCTCCCTGGGGAAGCAGTGTGATATTAGATGGAGTCAGATTAATCCCACCTCCATCATTCAGGAGCCCTGTGATCTTTGGCAGGTTCCTTTATCTCTCTGAGCCTCAGTTTCTATATAATAGAGATAGTAGTACTTACCTCATAGGTTGTTACGAAGATGATTTTTACTGTTAATGGAAAAAGTGTGTAAAGTAACTACTTAATACAAGTTGCTTCTCTTTCCTCTTTCCCCTCTGCATTGGGAACATTCAAAAAAGGCTCCAACTATGCACATCTATAGAAGAATAGGCATGTGTGAAGGTATGGATATTTGAGGGATTTGGGAATTTGATGTGAGATAGAAATGCATCTGTTGTCTTCATCATCAACATCTCCTGAAAGGGAATGAAAGAACCCCATTCATTAAACAAGTATTCATTAAGCACCTACTAGGTCTAGGCCTCCTACTAACCACTGGCAATAGAGTTGTCTTCTGTCCTCGAGAAGATCTCAGCCTTAGGGGACAGTAGATGAGAAATGACAGACTATGACAATTCAATATAACACAGTATAACAAGTACTAAAATTGAGAGAAGCACCAGGGACTGTAGAATAGGGGCATCCAAAGCAGCCCCTGGGAGAAGGGGTTAGGTGAGAGGAGGGTCTGGGAAGATTCCTGGGGGAGAAAAAATGATTCTAGAATTGAGTTTTGAAGAAGAAGCAGGAGTTAGAAGGTGAAAGACTGAATATCGAAGCTTGATAGAGGTGCCTTTAAAAAAAGACATAGCTGTGAAGTAAATGGTGTATTCCATTGTCAGAATGAGGCTACATTGTAGTGTTATGTATATGATGGATATAACAGAATTTGTGCATTCTCTGATCTTTCATCACATGAGATTTTAATGAGAACAAGGAATAAGCACTCTTTTTGAGTAAGCCCATGAGCATATGTTCAGAAACATTTGATTAGAGCCTCTGCTCTAACAGTTTTAACTATTCTTAGTTGCTCCTTAACAGTTGCAGTTTGCACTTAATAGATTAGATAATTGCTTATTAGTAGAAAACAACCCAGCCAATTATGACATGCAGGAAATGATAAGAAAAAGTGTATTCAGTCTTCATGTAGGTTTTAATGCTGGAAAGAACCTTAGAGATGGTTGATATCATCCTCATTTTACAGGCAAGAAAAGTCAGGTCCAGGGAAGCTCAGTGACCTGCCCAAGTTCTCACAGCTGAGAAGCAGAGCCAGGAATAGAACCCAGTTCTCTGGGCTCCCTGCCCATTGCTCTCAGCAATGACAGTGGCTACCATTTACTGGACATTTCCAAGGTTCTAACATGATAACTAAAATATCTAAGTATTATTTCATTTTATTGACATTTCTAATCTAATTTGAATCATTTTAGAATGCAGCAGGGAATAAGTACTTTTAAAAAGTAAATATTTGTTGTGTGGATACCAGTGAATGAAGAAATGCTGTTCACATAGATCTTGTTTCATTAGCTGGTTAATGTATTTCTTTCAAAGCTAACTTTAGTTTTATATACATCTTTCAGGTTTTGTTTCTAAGATTTTCCTCTAGGAGTTTGATTTAACTCAGTTCAATTTGACAAATATTTATTGAGTCCTTGTGAAAAGAGAAGCAAATCTTTCTTTTCTGTTGCATTTCCTCTGGATGTCAGGCTTCATGAGAGGCTGTGTCATGCCAGGAAAGAGCACAAGCTTGGGAGTCAAATAGGCTTTGGTTTAAATCCCAGCTCCACAACTAACCATCTCACGGATCTTGGAAGGTTACCTAACTTCCCATATCTGTAAAATTAGGGTGTGAATTAAATCTACTTTACAGGGTTGTTCTATGGATTAAAATGAATGAAATAAGTAAATGGAATCCATTTTATGCATGACCATTTGTTCTGCAGATTACTCACATTCATTAAGCTGAGCAGCATTCTGTTAAAGGTCATTTATTGTAATGTGTGGCAGATTGTAATTTCCAAATGTGGCTACAACAATATCTCCCTACCCACCTGCTCTTCTGCAATGTGACCTTGCTACTCCCTCACCAAGAGGGGAATCTAATCCCCTTTCTCTTGAATCTTGGTCATTCTTAGTGACTCTGGGTTGCACTATCCACTGTCCCTTCCTTCCAGCTGATAGGAATGCAAATGTCATGGTGGGAGCAGAGGTACAAGTTGGCAGGACAACAAACAGAAAGCCCCCGGAAACTTGATAATTATGTGTGTTGTCATAGCAGCCGTGGACTACATACCCAGACTTTTACATGACAGAGGAATGAACTTCTCTATCTTATTTAGGCCACTTATTTTGGACATTCCTGTCACAGCAAACCTACCAATATGCTAACCTACACAACTGGAGATACTAACATGAGCCTAAAGCGCCTGGCATAGAGCAGGTGCTCAGTAGTAAGTAGCTAGCACATTTAAAACACCAAAACCATCTACTGCCCTCCAAGACACAATCCCACCTTTCTGGGTGATTTTTATACCTGGCTCACTGACCTCTTCCACATAGCTTTCCCTCTATCTCTGCCTTCTGGGTCATCAACAGACAACAGTAGTCTTTTTAGTCACTTAATCCCACTAATCCTTGCACTCCTCACCTCCAGTGACTCACTTTCCCTCCATTTCAGCCACCAGCTTCACAATCAACTCCAGTCTTCATCATGGCACTAAATGGCTCCACCTGTATGTTCTAGAATTCTGCCATTTTTCTCTCTGGTTCCTGCTCTCAGTCACCTCTCTTACTCTCTCACTGCTACCAATCCAGTTTTCATCCCCTTCATGTTCCTATCCTGTGTGCCAATATGATTTCCTGACTGGCATTTCTACTGAGAATGGGCCACACAGTCAGCATTTCCCCTGCCACCCTAGAGTCCCACCCACCACCTTCATCTTCTGCCATTCCCACCTGGTCAGCCTTAGCCCAGGCTGGTCCAAGTGGGCCTCCACTGGATTCCCACTGCCCCTGTGCAGTCCTCTACCACAATTGGTGTCACTCTGCTTTATCAATTTCAGTCTGTGAGTCTGTCTCCCCACTAGACTATGAGCTTTTTGAGGTTGGAACCTGACTTATTTGTCTATGCAACTACACTTCCCAGTAAAAACATGTCTACTATTTGGAATGTCCCAGGTTTTCCCACCTCCATGCCTTTGCTTATGCCATTCCTCCCTGGGAATATTTTCCCCCATTGCCTCCTTCTAACATCAGACAAATCCAGGAAGTTTCATCTCAGATGCCACCTCCAAGAAGTTTTTCCCGATAGGACACTTTCCTCCTTTGAAGCTCCAAAGCATTTCCCTGGTATTTCTTTGCAGGCACTTTGACTTCGCGGTCAACTCAGTTACTGAGCACCGAGTATTCACTCAATGATATGCTGCCCACTTCATTCTTGGCTATCATTTACTCCTTATAAATACCCAATCATCCTGATTTTGCAGCTAAGGTAACTGAAACTCTGCAAGGTTAGGTGATTTTGCCCCAAGGCACACAGCTAGAAAGTGGTAGGACCATGATTCACTCCAAAGTCAGTGTTCTCATGCTGTGTTGCTCCACAACTGCTTTGGGCTTTTGTCCCTTGTGTAAATATCTTGTCTGTCTGTGTGAGTTCTTTGTGGGCAAGGGTTGTGTCTCTCACCTGTATATCTCCTCTAACATCTAGCCCAGCCTCTTGCAGATAGTGAATGCAACAAAATACACAGAAAATAAAATACTGATTCAGGGACTCTCAGAAAACACCTGCAAGACAGCGTTCAGACCCCTCTCTCCATTCCCACATCCCTGTCACTGATTCAAGGGCCCTGGCTGCCAATGGGCTCACACCTGACCCTTCCAGGAGCAGGTGATAATTCAGACAACCTCATTAACAATCTGTGGGGCTCCTGAACTAATTACAGTGGGGTTTTAACTATATTTCCCACAATTCAACAGCTTCTGTTGTTAACCTATAATGGTAGGATCTAGAGGAGAAAGAGTGGACAGGGATCTAGCTTTCTCCCATGCACGCTTTGTCCCCCCATAATGTTCCAGAGGCAAAGAACCTGTTAAAAATAAAGAAAATACATTAAATCAGCTACATAAATTGTGACTTATATCTCACAGTTTATTCATTCCTTGGCCGTGTAAACATTAGATTTTTAAAAGTTAAGGTGAATCTAAAAACAAAGAAAATTTATCAAGCTACCATTGACCGTGACAGAAAAAGCACGCCTTTCCCCAGTCATGTAGTTCCCATGGTACTTCAGCAATTACAAACATTCCTTCCCTCCTAAACATCACTCCTCTCCTAGGAAGTGAGGCCCAGGTCCCATAAGGTTCAGTGCGGTTTTGTTCAGTGTCTGTTTCCCCCATTTCACTTTGAACTTAAAGCTGGAATGCTATTAATTATTTCCTGTGAACCCAGCTCTTGGCAGAATGCTTAGCACAAACTATACATAGTGAATGTTTGTTGAATGAATAAATAATCTAGTTCGGTGTTATTTAAACTTTTTAAAAAACTGTGCACGGTGAAAAATATAATTTACATTGTCTCTCTCTCTCCCTCTGAAACAAAAATTTTATGAAACAATACTTACCTTTACTACTTGCAATGCACTGTGATGTTTGCTATTCAATCTTATACCTTCCTATTATTTTATTTCTTTTAATTTCTGGCTGTGACCCAATACATTGATTTATAACAAAACTAAGGCATTCCAAACTTAATTAGAATCATATTGGACTATGTACAGGAATTATATTTTATTTTGTTCATAGGTTATTTACCATCACCGTGTTTTATTCCTATTTTCAAGTGTTGAATGAGGACATAAATTAAAAATAAACACGAGGAGAAATCCTTTGCACAGAATAGGCAATAGCTCTCCTCCGCAGAGTCTCAGTGTTTAAAGTTTGCCTCTTTGCCTTGGAAACACCTTGAAAGCTTGGGATCAGAATGAGTCATTCTTGCCAGTGAGTGTTTCCCAAAATGTATGTGTCCATTCTTCCTTGAGCCACCAAGTAATAATAACACCTAACATTTACTGAGCACTCACTAAGTTCTAGGTACTATTCCTCTAATCGCTATATATATATATATATTAAATATAGAAATATATATCCTCAGTTAATCCTCACAAAACACGTTTGGGTAAGAACTATTATTATTCCCATTTTATAGATGAGAAAACTGAGGCACAGATGGACTCACATTGCTGGAAAACAGCAGAGCCAGTATTTGAACCCAGGCATCCTTAAAAGGATGTGTATATCATAGCTAGACTACGACATTCAAATCCTGTCTCTGCTGCTTAATAATTGTGAGATCTTGAGCAAGTTACTTAACATCTCTGTGCCTAGGTTTTCTCAACTATAAAATGAAGCTGATGATACTAATAATAGTTACTACCCACAAGATTTTTTGGGAAGATTAAAGCAGTTTATATATAATACTTAGAACAATGCCTGGCGCATGGTAAGCACTTATTAAGTTTTTGCTCTTAATATGATGGCTTCCTGCACTCTAAACCACTGTGCTAAGCTGGCTTTATAGATGTGGCTTCCACAGTGAGAAAAACACATGCACTGAAAGGAACCCTAGAGATCAGCTAGTTTCACTTGGTCATTTCGTAGATGAGGTTGGTCTGAAGAGGAGAAGGGGTTTGTTTGTTCAAATGTATGTGGCAGAGCTAAGCCTAGAACTTGGGTATCCAGTGTCCGCATCTAGTGCCCTTTCCACCACTCAGCCTCTCTCTCTCCCTCATGTATTTAGTCCCTTGGTTTCTTGTGAACACTGCTATCCTGTGCTCTTCACTTTCTCCACATAATTTTGTTGCTGGGGAGAAACCTAAGTGCTGGATACTGGGGAAATTCTTTGACTCAATCAGGCTATACCACAGCATCCTGCTTTCTATGTTTGTTCATTGCAGGTATTTAGTACTTTATTACAACATATAAAGTTAGAAAACACAAAATTTGCAGGAAGATAGACCTGCCAACTTTGGCTCTCTCACTAATTTCTCTGTGCCTACATTTACTCTTCTGGTGCCTCTCTCATCCCCAGCTTAGCGTGCTACCTTGGCTTCCTCAGAACTTCCTGTATCTTTTCCTACCCCTGTAGTCCGTTCCCACAGCAGTCTGAGTGAGCCTTTTAAAAAATATGATTATGTCACTGCTCTGCTCAAAACCTTTCAATGGTTTTTCATTCTCTGTGGGGCAAGGAGCAAAATCCTTAAGATGGTTTACAAGACCCTCCTTGTCTTGACTCCTGCCACCTCTCCCACTGCACTGACCCTCAAGCCTGCATTCTCCTTTCACTTCCTTGAAAGCACCCTCTTCTCCTCTCCCCCACCACAGGAACTTTGCAAATTCTGTTTCCTTTATCTTAACTGCTCTTCCTTGGGGCTTTATGCAGTTAATGCCTATCTTTCGTTCAGCTTTTTCAGTGATTTATTTTAGTTCCATCAACACCTGCTCAGGGAAACCTACCTTTTTCTAAGTGACTTTGTAGAGTTTATTATTTTAATAATTTTACTGCTTTTGGTTATTCCTTGATTAAACTCCATTTCATCCACTAAGATTATCAACTCTGTGAGGATCAGAATATTATCTTCTTTCTCTCTAATTCAAAGCCTGTTATATATTAATTAGGCTTTTTTGCCATGCATCTAACCTACATTATATCTAATTGTCATAATGATCCACAAGGTAGGTCTAGTGTGTCATTTATACATGAGGAAATTGAGAATCAGGAAAGTTAAATAACTCACTATAAAGTCTTACAGCTAGTAAGTGGTGAGGTTGGAATTTGAATTCAATTTCTTCTAGTTCCAAACTAGTATTCCTTACTTTACACTGTATTGCCTGTGACTAGGACGCTTTTAATCTTTGTTATTTTTGTTGTTGTTGTGAAAAAAGAAACTGTTTTAAAAGTATGTTAGCCAAATGCAAAATTTCTTTCCTGGATATGTATGTATTTTTGATAGGGAGGAAGGCAAGAATTGTATATCCACATAACTATCTTTAGAAAAAGATTACCAGGGAGACCTTCAAGATGGCGGAGGGATAAGATGTGGAGATCACCTTCCTCCCCACAAATACATCAGAAATACATCTACATGTGGAACAGCTACTACAGAACACCTACAGAATGCTGGCAGAAGATCTCAGACTTCCCAAAAGGTAAGAAACTCCCCCACGTACCTGGGTAGGGCAAAAGAAAAAAGAAAAAACGGAGACAAAAGAATAGGGACGGGACCTGCACCATTGGGAGGGAGCTGTGAAGGAGGAAAGGTTTCCACACACTAGGAAGCCCCTTCGAGGGCGGAGACTGCGGGTGGCGGAGGGGGGAGCTTCGGAGCCACGGAGGACAGCACAGCAACAGGGGTGCGGAGGGCAAAGCGGAGAGATTCCCGCACAGAGAATCGCTGCCGACCAGCACTCACCAGCCCGAGCGGCTTGCCTGCTCACCCGCCGGGGCTGGGAGCTGAGGCTCGGGCTTCAGTCGGATCGCAGGGAGAGGACTGTGGTTGGCTGCGTGAACACAGCCTGAAGGGGCTAGTGCGCGACGGCTAGCCAGGAGGGAGTCTGGGAAAAAGTCTGGAACTGCCTAAGAGGGAAGAGACCATTGCTTTGGGGTGCGCGAGGAGAAGGGATTCAGAGCACCGTCTAAACAAGCTCCAGAGACCGGTGTGAGGTGTGGCTATCAGCGTGGACACCAGAGAAGGGCATGAAATGCTAAGGCTGCTGCTGCAGCCACCAAGAAGCCTGTGTGCGAGCACAGGTCACTATCCATACCTCCCCTCCCGGGAGCCTGTGCAGCCTGCCACTGCCAGGGTCCCGTGATCCAGGGACAACTTCCCCAGGAGAATACACGGTGCGCCTCAGGCTGGTGCAACATCATGCTGGCCTCTGCCGCTGCAGGTTCACCCCTCATTCCATACCCCTCCTTCCCCCACCCCGGCCTGAGTGAGCCAGAACCCCCTAATCATCTGCTACTTTAACCCCATCCTGTCTGGGCTGGGAACAGATGCCCTCAGGCGACCTACATGCAGAGGCAGGGCCAAATCCAAAGCTGAACCCCAGGAGCTGGGCGAACAAAGAAGAGAAAGGGAAATTTCTCCCAGCAGCCTCAAGAGCAGCGGATTAAATCTCCACAGTCAACTTGATGTACCCTGCATCTGTGGAATACCTGAATAGACAAGGAATCATCCCAAAATTGAGGCAGTGGACATTGGGAGCAACTGTAGACTTGGGGTTTGCTTTCTGCATCTACTTTGTTTCTGGTTTTATGTTTATCTTAGTTTAGTATTTAGAGTTTATTATCACTGGTAGATTTGTTTATTGATTTGGTTGATCTCTTCCTCCTTTTTTTTTAATATATAGATATAAATGTTCTTTTCCTTTTTCTCTTTTTGTGAGGGTGTATGTGTATGCTTCTTTGTGTGATTTGTCTGTATAGCTTTGCTTTTACCATTTCTCCAAGGGTTCTGTCTGTCTGGTTTTTTTTTTTTTTTTTTTTTTTTTTAAGTATAGTTTTTAGCACTTGTTATCATTGGTGGATTTTTTTCTCGGTTTGGTGGCTCTCTCATTCTTTCTTTCTTTTTATTACTTTTCAATTTTTTTAATAATTATTTTTTATTTTAATAACTTCACTTTATTTTATTTATTTATTTATTTATTTATTTATTTATTTCTCCCTTTTCTTCTGAGCCATGTGGCTGACAGGGTCTTGGTGCTCCGGCTGGATGTTAGGCCTGAGACTCTGAGGTGGGAGAGCTGAGTTCAGGACATTGGTCCACCAGAGACTTCCTGGCTCCACGTAATATCAAAGAGCGGAAGCTCTCCCAGAGATCTCCATCTCAACACTAAGACCTAGCTCCACTCAACAACCAGCAAGCTACAGTGCTGGACACCCTATGCCAAACAACTAGCAAGACAGGAACACAATCCCACCCACTAGCAGAGAGCTGCCTAAAATCATAATAAGGTCACAGACACCCCCAAAACACACCACCAGACACAGTCCTCTCCACCAGAAAGACAAGAGTCAGCCTCATCTTCCAGAAAACAGGCACTTGTCCCCTCCACCAGGAAGGCTACACAACCCACAGAACCAACCTTAGCCACTGGGGGCAGACACCAAACACAACGGGAACTACGAACCTGCAGCCTGCGAAAAGGAGACCCCAAACACAGTAAGTTAAGCAAAATGAGAAGACAGAGAAACACACAACAGATGAAGGAGCAAGGTAAAAACCCACCGGACCAAACAAATGAAGAGGAAATAGGCAGTCTACCTGAAAAAAAGAATTCAGAATAATGATAGTAAAGATGATCCAAAATCTTGGAAATAGAATAGACAAAATGCAAGAAACATTTAACAAGGACGTAGAAGAACTAAAGAGCAAACAAACAATGATGAACAACACAATAAATGAAATTAAAAATTCTCTAGAAGGAATCAATAGCAGAATAACTGAGGCAGAAGAACGGATAAGTGACATGGAAGATAAAATAGTGGAAATAACTACTGCAGAGCAGTAAAGAAAAAAGAATGAAAAGAATTGAGGACAGTCTTAGAGACCTCTTGGACAATATTAAACACACCAACATTCGAATTATAGTAATCCCAGAAGAAGAAGAGAAAAAGAAAGGGACTGAGAAAATATTTGAAGAGATTGTAGTTGAAAACTTCCCTAATGTGGGAAAGGAAATATTTAATCAAGTCCAGGAAGTGCAGAGAGTCCCATACAGGATAAACCCAAGGAGAAACACGCCAAGACACATATCAATCAAACTATCAAAAATTAAATACAAAGAAAAAATATTAAAAGCAGCAAGGGAAAGACAACAAATAAAATACAAGGGAATCCCCATAAGGTTAACAGCTGATCTTTCAGCAGAAATTCTGTAAGCCAGAAGGGAGTGGCAAGACATATTTAAAGTGATGAAAGGGAAAACCTACAACCAAGATTACTCTACCCAGCTAGGATCTCATTCAGATTTGACAGAGAAATTAAAAAGTTTACAGACAAGCAAAAGCTAAGAGAATTCAGCACCACAAAACCAGCTTTACAACAAACGCTAAAGAAAGTTTTCTAGGCAGGAAACACAAGAGAAGGAGAAGACCTACAAAAACAACCCAAAACAATTAAGAAAATAGTAATAGGAACGTACATATGGATAATTACCTTAAATGTAAATGAAAAAAATGCTCCCACCAAAAGACATAGACTGGCTGAATGGATACAAAAACAAGACCCATATATATGCTGTCTACAAGAGACCCACTTCAGACCTAGGGACACATATAGACTGAAGGTGAGGGGATGGAAAAAGATATTCCATGCAAATGGAAATCAAAAGAAAGCTGGAGTAGCAATTCTCATATCAGACAAAAGAGACTTTAAGATAAAGACTATTACAAGAGACAAAGAAGGACACTACATAATGATCAAGGGATCAATCCAAGAAGAAGATATAACAATTGTAAATATTTATACACCCAACATAGGAGCACCTGAATACATAAGGCAAATGCTAACAAACATAAAAGGGGAAATCGAAAGTAACACAATCATAGTAGGGGACTTTAACACCCCACTTTTACTAATGGACAGATCATCCAAAATGAAAATAAATAAGGAAACACAAGCTTTAAATGATACATTAAACAAGATGGACTTAATTGATATTTATAGGACATTCCATCCAAAAACAACAGAATACACTTTCTTCTCAAGTGCTCATGGAACATCCTCCAGGATAGATCATATCTTGGGTCACAAATCAAGCCTTGGTAAATTTAAGAAAACTGATATAGTATCAAGTATCTTTTCTGACCACAACGCTATGAGACTAGATATCAATTACAGGAAAAAATCTGTAAAAAATACAAGCACATGGAGGCTAAACAATGCACTATTTAATAACCAAGAGGTCACTGAAGAAATCAAAGAGGAAATCAAAAAATACCTAGAAACAAATGACAATGAAAACACGACGACCCAAAACCTATGGGATGCAGCAAAAGCAGTTCTAAGAGGGAAGTCTATAGCAATACAATCCTACCTCAAGAAATAAGAAACATCTCAATAAACAACCCAACCTTACACCTAAAGCAATAAGAGAAAGAAGACCAAAAACACCACCAAATTTAGCAGAAGGAAAGAAATCATAAAGATCAGATCAGAAATAAATGAAAAAGAAATGAAGGAAACAATAGCAAAGATCAATAAAACTGAAAGCTGGTTCTTTGAGAAGATAAACAAAACTGATAAACCATTAGCCAGGCTCATCAAGAAAAAAAGGGAGAAGACTCAAGTCAATAGAATTAGAAATGAAAAAGGAGAAGTAACCACTGACACTGCAGAAATACAAAGGATCATGAGAGATTACTGCAAGCAACTCTATGCCAATAAAATGGACAACATGGAAGAAATGAACAAATTCTTAGCAAAGCACAACCTCCCGAGACTGAACCAGGAGGAAATAGAAAATATAAACAGACCAATCACAAGCACTGAAATTGAGAATGTGATTAAAAATCTTCCAACAAACAAAAGCCCAGCACCAGATGGCTTCACAGGCGAACTCTATCAAACATTTAGAGAAGAGCTAACACCTCTTCTTCTCAAACTCTTCCAAAATATAGCAGAGGGAGGAACACTCCCATACTGATTCTATGGGGTCACAATCAGCCTGATACCAAAACCAGACAAAGATGTCACAAAGAAAGAAAATTACAAGCCAATATCACTGATGAACATAGATGCAAAAATCCTCAACAAAATACTAGCAAACAGAATCCAACAGCACATTAAAGGGATCATATAACATGATAAAGTGGGGTTTATCTCAGGAGTGCAAGGATTCTTCAGTATATGCAAAACAATCAATGTGATACACCATACCAACAAATTGAAGGAGAAAAACCATATGATCATCTCAATAGATGCAGAAAAAGCTTTTGACAAAATTCAACACCCATTTATGATAAACACCCTCCAGAAAGTAGGCATAGAGGGAACTTACCTCAACATCATAAAGAACATATATGACAAACCCACAGCCAACATCGTTCTCAGTGGTGAAAAACTGAAACCATTTCCACTAAGAACAGGAACAAGACAAGGTTGTCCACTCTCACCACTAGTATTCAAGATAGTTTTGGAAGTCTTAGCCACGGCAGTCAGAGAATAAAAAGAAATAAAAGGAATCCAAATCGGAAAAGAAGAAGTAAAACTGTCATTGTTTGCAGATGACATGATACTATACTAGAAAATCCTAGAGATGCTACCAGAAGACTACTAGAGCTAATCAATGAATTTGGTAAAGTAGCAGGATACAAAATTAATGCAAGAAATCTCTTGCATTCCTATACACTAATGATGAAAAATCTGAAAGAGAAATTAAGGAAACACTACCATTTACCACTCAACAAAAAGAATAAAATACCTAGGAATAAACCTACCTAAGGAGACAAAAGACCTCTATGCAGAAAACTGTAAGATACTGATGAAAGAAATTAAAGATGATACAAATAGATGGAGAGATATACCATGCTCTTGGATTGGAAGAATCAACATTGTGAAAGTGACTATACTACCCAAAGCAATATACAGATTCAATGCAATCCCTATCAAACTACCACTGGCATTTTTCACAGAACTAGAACAAAGAATTTCACAATTTGTATGGAAACACAAAAGACCCTGAATAGCCAAAGCAATCTTGAGAAAGAAAAACGTAGCTGGAGGAATCAGGCTCCTGGAATTCAGACTATATTACAAAGCTACAGTAATAAAGACAGTATGGTACTGGCACAAAAACAGAAATATAGATCAATGGAACAGGATAGAAAGCCCACAGAGAAACCCACACACATATGGCCATCTTATCTTTGATAAAGGAGGCAAGAATATACAATGGAGAAAAGACAGCTTCTTCAGTAAATGGTGCTGGGAAAGCTGGACAGCTACATGTAAAAGAATGAAATTAGAACACTCCCTAACACTATACAGAAAAAAACCCTCAGAATGGATTAAAGACCTAAATGTAAGGCCAGACACCATCAAACTCTTAGAGGAAAACATAGGCAGAACACTCTATGACATAAATCACAGCAAGATCCTTTTTGACCCAGCTCCTAGAGAAATGGAAATAAAAACACAAATAAACAAATGGGACCTAATGCAACTTAAAAGCTTTTTCACAGCAAAGGAAACCTTAAACAAGACAAAAAGACAACCCTCAGAATTGGAGAAAATATTTGCAAATGAAACAACTGACAAAGGATTAATCTCCAAGATTTACAAGCAGCTCATGCAGCTCAATATCGAAAAAACAAACAACCCAATCCAAAAATGGGCAGAAGGCCTAAAGAAACATTTCTCCAAAGAAGATATACAGGTTGCCAACAAACACATGAAAGAATTCTCAACATCATTAATCATTAGAGAAATGCAAATCAAAACTACAATGCGATATCATCTTACACTGGTCAGAATGGCCATCATCAAAAAATCTACAAACAATAAGGGCTGGAGGGGGTGTGAAGAAAAGGGAACCCTCATACACTGCTGGTGGGAATGTAAATTGATACAGCCACTATGGAGAACAGTATGGAGGTTCCTTAAAAAACTAAAAATAGAACTACCATATAACCCAACAATCCCACTACTGGGCATATACCCTGAGAAAACCAGAATTCAAAAAGAGTCATTTATCACAATGTTCATTGCAGCTCTATTTACAATAGCCAGGACATGGAAGCAACCTAAGTGTCCATCAACAGATGAATGGATAAAGAAGATGTGGCACATATATACAATGGAATATTATTCAGCCATAAAAAGAAACGAAATTGAGTTATTTGTAGTGAGGTGGATGGACTTAGAGTCTGTCATACAGAGTGAAGTGAGTCAGAAAGAGAAAAACAAATACTGTATGCTAACACATATATATGGAATCTAAAGAAAAAAAAGGTTCTGAAGAACCCAGGGACACGACAAGAATAAAGATGCAGATGTAGAGAATGGATGTAGAGAAGACACGGAGAGGGGGAAAGGTAAGCTGGGACGAAGTGAGAGAGTGGCATGGACTTATATACACTACCAAATGTAAAATAGATAGCTAGTGGGAAGCAGCTACAGAGCACAGGGAGATCAGCTTGGTTCTTTGTGACCACCTAGAGGGGTGGGGTAGGGAGGGTGGGAGGGAGATGCAAGAGGGAGGGGATATGGGGATATATGTATACATATAGCTGTTTCACTTTGTTATAAAGCAGAAACTAACACACCATTGTAAAGCAATTGTACTCCAATAAAGATGTTAAAAAAAAAAAGAAAAAGAAAAAGATTACCTACCTCCATATGGCTTTCTTTCAAAACAGATGTTAATCATCTAGTTTAAACCATGTAAATTCCTCATGTCAGATTTCACTGTGTGTATTTGTATGTTTACTGTTTTTATTCTGCCACAGAAACTAGTATTTGAGAAATAAAGTTTGTCCAGGAATGGCTGTATCAGATGTTTGAGATTTAGATACTTTGGCTTGCCCACATTGCTAAGGTTTAGGGAAATGCAATTGTGGTAAACCAAGTTGCTTTTATTCACGACTTCCTCATGTTTTCTTTATTTCTACTCATTACTGCACCTTTATTAGCAGTTTGAAACAGATTTTTCCTTTTGTGTCTTGTTAGTTTTATCTTCCCAGAACTTGTTGTAAGGAAGTAAATTGCAGATTTCACTTTGATTTTGCTTCCCTGAACTTCAAAGTTAATATTCCCTCAGAGAGAAGCTTAGATTCTAATTTTTTATCTCAAGAAAAATTATACAGGCAACATATTTGAAGTAGCATGGTGGAAAAATCTAAAAGAAGAAATGAATGCATGAGTTTTCCTTTTAAAGAAGGTACAGATACGAAAGTAGAAGAAGGAAGGAAAAAACAGGGCTATATGAAGAGGACAGGCCCCCTCAAGCTTTCAGTGGCAAATCTAACAAACTTTTTTTTTCTTTAGGATAAAAATTATTTTGAAGTAAAAATGGGAACTGACTATGATTTTCAAGGCAAGGAATAGAAAACTGTTCTTCCTATAGTTTTTCTTCTAAAAAGAGTGAGCTCATACCAGCTCTTTGAAAATATCTTAAAAGATAACATTCCCTCTGTCCCACAGAAATACTGCTTTTATTTGGTAAAAGCAAAACCAGAGAGGGGAAGCATAACTCCCCACTCCTTAAGTGTGGACTGCACATGGTGACTTCCTCCAAAGAGTACAGTACAGAAAGGGGGAAAAAGAGTAAGTTTACGATGGAGAGAACTGACAAATACTACCTCAGCCAGGTGATCAAGATCAACATCAATGTCATAAATCATACTGATAGCATATGCCTTTGATATTATGTGATGAAAATGGCAATTTACCTCTGTTATCATCTTCCCCAAAACCCATAACCACTGTCTAATCATGAGAAAAACATCAGACAAATTGCAATAGAGGGGCATCATTCGAGTAATGTTCTCCAAAACTCTCAAGGTCATCAAAAACAGGGAAAGTCTGAGAAAATGTTATAGCTAAGAGTAGCTTAAGGAGACATAACTAAATGTAAAGTGGTATCCTACATGGGATCTTGGAAAATAAAATGGACATTAGGTAAAACAAAGGAAATCTCAATAAACTCTGGACTTTAGTTAATAATAGTGTATCAAGGGAATTCCCTCTGGTCCAGTGGTTAGGGACTCTGTGCTCTCATTGCCAAGGGTACGGGTTCAATCCCTGGTCAGGGAATTAAGATTCTGCAAGCCGTGCTGTTTGGCCAAAATAAATAACTAAATAAACAACTTCATACATCTTTATAAAAAAAATAATAGTGTATCAATATTGGTTCATTAATTGTAACAAATGTACCATGCTAATATAAGAACTTAATAATAGGGGAGACAGGGTGTAGGGTATATGGAAACTATTCTATTTTCTCAGTTTTTCTGTAAATCTAAAACTATTGTAAAAATTAAATCTATTTTTAAAAAAATAACACATAAAAATGCTTAGAGGGTCATCTGAAGGGCTTCCATGGGAATTTAGTTGAACACAGAAACAATGGAAGTTACCTAATAATCTCTAACATTTGCAGTGCTTTCTGGTTTAGGAAATGCATTAATATATACAAAATCATTTAATTTCTAAATAATCTAGTGAAGTAGATACAATTAATTACTCCTATTTTATGGTTAGGAAAAATGGAGCTTACAAAGATGAGGTGACTTGCTGAGAATCAAAAGCTGATCGTGCTCTAGTTTCAATGATGTTTTCATCACATCCCAGTTACCTTTCTATTTACTGTCCCTGAATGTTAGCAACAAAGGATAACAAAAGCAATAACAGCTCTAGTGTCTTAATGGTTAATGAACTTAAGCCAAATGATTCATTCTTAAACTTTTTCCTATTTGCCCTCAAAAGATATTTATCTAAGATCTTCACTTAATCATTGGTTAGTGGCATCTTATCAGGAAAGTCAATGAGTTGTGTTTGTCTTTGACAAGGATACAGAGTGTGTTACCACTGAGGGTGGATGGTAATGTGCATGGGCAGTAGTTTACTTCTTGTCGGAGAGCTTTACCTTTTAGTTTTGCACAGTTTAGGAATCTGACCTCTGCTCAAGGCTACTTTATACATCTCACTTGGCTTTTCAGAGTTTGCTGATAATAGATGGTGTTCTCTACTTTGAACTGGGGAAGTGTTCAAAGACCAGCGATGGTCTGGGGATCCTTTACAAAGCATTCCAGCTGCGGTAGCCATATGCCACTCCATCTGCATGTATTGTGTGGGTATTGTTCTGCAGTGTTCCACAGCATGCCCACTCTTGCTGTTGGATTACAGACTCCTTGGGGTGTGGATATGTTTTTTATTTGGACCATTTTACCTGCTACAAAGCAACACGTACCCTTTCTCCCTCCAAACACACAGGACATGTGGATCTTAAATTGTAGGAGCAAGGAAATATACATATGTGAAACGACATCTTTTGCAATCGGTTTATTGTGGGACATCTGCCAAGACTCATATAACAACAACAGCAATGATTGGATATTAGTAAATACATCTATGTGAGATGAACTCACCGTATAGAATCTGTCCTTAAGCCCATTATAAGCTGGCTTATAATTATGGATCTTGTTGGATGTCCAGAAGGGTAGCTGACGTGGGTGTCTGCCAGATCTTAGTTGGGGAGTGGGTGTAGGCGGGAGATGAACAGGTCACACACAGAGAATTTTAAAGAAGTCTCTCCCATTTAATGTTGCTTTTAACTTCTCATATTGCTGGAAACTCTGTTGGAAGGAAAGTCCAGATTATTCTGATCACCTTTGGGAGCATTTAGAAAGAGGATGTTTTGGGGTTCAAATCATTTATAAGCTTTGGGGCTCAAATCATTTATAAGGCTTCAGGGACTACACTCAACTCCTCCAACCACAGATAAGCCATTTTCTCCTGTTCACCTTATTGTTGAGTCATCCCAGATTACCTACAGTTTCCTGAGTATTCAAGCTGTGTTCTCTTACCCTCTGCTCCTCACATCTCTTACTGTTTCCTTTACCTAGGATCCTCCCCTTCTTCCCTACTTGCCCTTCAAAACTCAGCTTATTTTTTACCTTCCTCTGAGGACATCTCCTTTGATCATACTGCCTTTCAAGTGCAAGTTCAGGTTAGGTGCACCTTCTTTGTACTCCCCAAATACATGTACACAGAACTATCATAGCTTTTGTTTTGTTTGTTCATTCATTTATTTAGTCATTCATTCAAAAATATTTATTAAGTATCTACTATGTGTCGAAAGCTGTTTTACCTGCTGATGATAACAGCAGGGCACAAAACAGGTAAGGTTCCTGCTCTCATAGAAGTTATAGTGGGGAAATAGTCAATAAATAAGTAGGCAAATAATTAAATAAATTTTATGATTTTAGATATTAAAGGGAAAGAGCTGGGTAATGTAATAATGAGTGACTGAAGGTGGGGGTTATTTTAATTGAGTGGTCAGGGAGAGTTTCTCTGAGGAGGTGACATTTGAAAAAAGACCTGAATGAAGCAAATGATATGAAGTTATGAGGGAAGAGCAGCCCCAGCAGAGGGGAACAATGAAGGCTGTGAAAGGGAAACAAGCTTGAGGTATTTGAGGAACAGAAAGGAGCTTGTGTGGCTGGAGCATGGTGAGTGAAGAGGAATGGGGTAGGAGGTGAGATTGGAAAGGCAGGGCTAGCCAGGTGATGTTGGACATTAAAGGCCAAGGAGAGAACTTTATGTGTTGGTAGAGCCAGGATTTGTACTTAGACTTACCGTACTCTAAAACTTGTGCCTATCATATTGCCTATACCTATCATATTCTATAATACAGTGATGGGAAGTGAAACCTTTAGGCTGTTCAAAAATATGTAATTAAATGTACTAAAATTTAATACAAATGTTTTGGGAAAAATTAATCATATTTATTAATCAGGAAAGAAATATACAGTTTTAGGCCTAGTATTAGTCATTGATCTATTTTGGTCAACTCAGTGAGGATATAGGTTTTTATCAGGCTAAACTATTCTTGAAAACTGCTGTGCTTATAAATCAGAGAACATCTCAATTCCAATTCCAGATTTATAACACTAATTGTATATTCAGCTTTCTTTTTGCATATTTTATGAAAAAAAGTCATGGCCCAGTGTTTCATTACATAGCCATAAATTTCCAGATAGTTCTGGGATATATATACGTTCATACACAATTTCAGGGATATTTTTACTGGACATAGTTAAATTTCATATTCGTCACTTCCTCTTAAAACTAATAGAAGAGATGCTTATTAATTTGGATACATCCTAAGATTTGCACTCCAACAGCAATTCTGGAAATTTAGGCTTATTGGCATCATAATCTGTGAATCTCTTCTGAAATTGTTACTCCATTTCTACCATGTAACTCTATAACTCTAAAATTTGTTATTCTTTTGAGCACTGGAAAATAAGCTTCCGTGGCCTCATGTTCAAACTAAATGTCTTTACTTGAACAAGTCAGCAACAGCCTTGTTTTATTCCCTACAGTTTCAAGCTCAGTGTGTTTAGATGTTTGTCACATCAGAAAGTCCAATCTTAATGACACTGGGGGACCTAGCAAAATGGGTGTCATAGAGTCTTTTAGCTCCAAGTTTTAAATTTTCTTTCTTTCTTTTTTTTTTTAAAGATTTATTGATTGATTGATTGATTGCTGTGTTGGGTCTTCGTTTCTGTGCTAGGGCTTTCTCTAGTTGCGGCAAGCGGGGGCCACTCTTCATCGTGGTGCGCGGGCCTCTCACTGTCGTGGCCTCTCTTGTTGCGGAGCACAGGCTCCAGACGCGCAGGCTCAGTAGTTGTGGCTCACGGGCCTAGTTGCTCCACGGCATGTGGGATCTTCCCAGACCAGGGCTCGAACCCGTGTCCCCTGCATTGGCAGGCAGATTCTCAACCACTGCGCCACCAGGGAAGCCCCTTAAATTTTATTTCTTAAATAAGTTTCTAACAATCAAGCCACCTGATGTCATTAAATAGGTTTCCATACCCTACTTTGTCTCTTTCAAATATCCCCAAAATAGGTATCAGTTAAGGCATAAGCATGAAGAAAATTGGAGAGCTTCATCTGTACTTTCATTAAATCACAGAGAACTCAGCACATTTAGTTCATACCACACACTCTGAAAGAGGTATGAAAGCTGGAGTGCACAACCCTTCTCTCCTAAAGGGATGAAAACAATCTTCCCCCTTTTCTGCAGGTGCCCCATCTGTGACAAGTGCAGTTGGCTTTTCCACATTTAAACCAAACTTCTCAAGTTTCTTCTCAGCAGATGGTTAAGTTCTACCCATTCATATGTCCTGGCTAATTGGGTAAAACGTTTTTTTTCCTGTAAATATCACAGCCAGAATGTTGGCAAGGGTATCATGTGACAGGTACTTGCATACTCTGCCAGTGAGAGCATAAAGGGATGCGGTCTTTAGGGAGGACAATTTATCAATATGTTTCAAGAGTCTTGAAAAGTTCATCCCCTCTGACCCAGTGACCTCATGTCTAGAAATCCAAACCAAAGAACTGATCAGAGATGACAATCAAAGATATATATACAAGGATGTTCACTACAGCATTATTTATGACAGAAAAAGAAAGTAGGACTTGATTGACCTAAATATCCAAGAAGGGAATTGTTTAATTAGTTATTATGCATCCCTAAGATGGATATTTTGCAGCAACAGGAATAATGTTTTCAAAGAATACCTTGTAATATGAGAAAATTCTCATGGATTAAAATTAAGTGATAAAACTAAGGCATAAATACATTTTGTGAGATCTCAATTAAAAAATAAATTTATATATGGGTACAATGCATCCTCTAGTGCCATCTCCATTGGAGTGCCTAGGTACTAGGGGTTGGTGAGGTCTGATCCTTCTTGGACTACCCTGTCCTGCTAATCTCACCCAAATGAAGAGCTACATACAGTATACGAAGTTCTTTGAGGAGGTAGCTCTTAGCAAGGAGTGGGAGAAACAGACTGAAACCCATCCATTTTCAGCAGTCTCTTTTATGGAAGAAGTGAAGGTTTTCAGACTTGGTCCTTCAAAAAGAGGGTGGCCTTTGTGGGAATTTCCATCTTGGGACATCTTTCCCGTCTCAATTTCCTTGACCTTTCTTCTTTAAACCCATCTTCTTCCAAATTTCCATGGCCCATGATCTCATTCCCTTCTTTGGGAACTCTACTCCTCTCTCTGAAGGAGGACAATCTGTCCTCTGACCTTCTGTATATATCTGATTTGGGCAGTTTTCCCTCAGCTTCTACTCTTCTCAGTCATTGCCTATTCCTAACAGAAAGATATCACTACTGATTTCCTCATTAATTCACCCAAGAAATAATCACATCTCACCAAGGGGGTGTGTGTGTGACACTCATATTTCTTGGAGACAATCAAGATTTACCAAGGACACACGATCACTTCTATGTGTTCCTTTATGGTTTTATCACTCAAGTGTGTATTCCTAAACAATATAATTTAGTCGTGCACATTTTTAATTTAATATGTCCCCACAATTGGAAAGGGAGATATAAGGAAATAAGTTACAACTTAAGTGATAGGTACAATTAAAATGTATACACAATGTAGAGAGGTAGTACATTGCACTAAGTAAACGCACAGAATCCAGAGACAAGCTGGTTGGGTTCATATCCCAGTGTTGCCAATTATTAACTCTTTGAGCTTGACCAGTGTATTCAGATTCTCAGTGTTCATTCTTCTCCTTGGTAAAATGGCAATAATAATAATACCTATCTAAGTACATGGAAGGAAATATACAATATATTTTTTAGGAAATAAAACAATTAGCTAAATGTTCAATTCAGGTAGAGTAAACCCTAAGAACCACAAATGGGAAAAAAAAGGGAAGAAATGATTAAATTAAATAATGGGGCACAGACTTCCAATTGTCCCTCCATATTTCTCCTCCTCCTCCTCTTCATTAAATAGATCAGTTTCATGGGCATGTGACCTGTGCGGTCACGCAGGGTGCAATACTCAGAAAGCCCCAAGATTAGTTTAAAGCTCTCCTGTTGCCATCTTGAAATTCTTAATAATTTTTGCACTGGGCCACACCAATTACGTATCCTTTCCTGATCTGGGCACACAACTGCCCATAATAGAGACTCATTTCTTCAGCTAGGAGTGTTTCTGTGAGCAAATTCTCTCAATGGGATATAAGTAGATTTGTATGTGCAACTTATAGAATGTGCCCTTAAAAGACATTTCTCCTTCTTGCTGGCTGAAATATAACCTTAATGGCTGGAACTCCAGTAGTCATCTTGGACCAAAATGGAAACCATGCAAAGTGGAGCACCAAGATACACATAGTTTGACCCCTGACATTTAGAGTACCATAACAGCGCTGAACTATCTCAGAACTTCTTAAACTTAAGAAAGAAGAAATATTTTATCTTGCATAAGCCACTGGCATTTTGGGCTTTCCTGTAGCTTGTACCTGAATCTAATCCTAACTAATTGAAAGAGAGAAAGAGAGAGAGCAAGAGTGAGAGAGAGTGAGGGTGAGTGAGAGAGAGAGAGAGGGAGTTTCACAAAATTATAAGCTTTGAAAAGATCAATAAGATAGATATATCTCTGTTAATACCAATCAAGAAAAAAATGGAAATAAACACAATTCGTAATAAAAACAAATAAATATAGACACAAGAGAGATCTTAAAAATTAAAAATATGAAAATTAAAAACATAAATGAAATTGATAGATTTCTGAAACATATAAAATGTCAAAATTGGCTCCAGAAAAATACAAAATAATAATCATTAAAGAATTAGAAATGATAATAAAAAATGTCCCTCCCCAAATTCTCTAGGCTCAGGTGACCCATTTTCTTTTCTTTTTTTTTTTTTTTTGGCTGCATTGGCTCTTCATTGCTGCATGCTGGCTTTCTCTAGTTGCAGTGAGCAGGGGCTACTCTTCCTTGCGGTTTGAGGGCTTCTCATTGGGGTGGCTTCTCTTGTTGCGGAGCATGGCCTCTAGGTGTGCTTCAGTAGTTGTGGTGTGTGGGCTCAGGAGTTGTGGCTCATGGGCTCTAGAGTGCAGGTTCAGTAGTTGTGGTGCATGGGCTTAGTTGCTCCGTGGCATGTGGGATCCTCCTGGAGCAGGGATTGAACCCGTGTCCCCTTCATTGGCAGGCAGATTCTTAACCACTGCGCCACCAGGTAAGTCCAACCCATTTTATTTTCTAACATAGATATAAACATTTAAAAAATAAAATAGCTAACTGAATCCAACAATGTATTAAAAAATAAACTGTGATCAAATAATATTTAACCCAAAAATGCAAAGATGTTTCAACATCAGACAATCTATTAATTTGTTTTACTGCATTAAAGTAGAAAAAACACATGATTATGTTAGTAGTTGCAAAAAGAGCTTTCGATTTAACATTCAATATTTACGTGTAATTGAAAAACTTTGAAAACTTCTTTAGTTTGACAAAGACTTTGAGTCAAAAGTTACATTTAATGGAAAAACTTTAGATGTAGCACCTTTAATGTCAGGAAAAGACAAGAATCCCAGTTATAAACTACTTTTAAACACAATACTAGAGGCTCTGGCTAAAGTAATAATACAGGAAAAAGAAATATGTTAAAAGAATAGGAAGGGAAGAGACAACTATGGTTTTGCAGTTGATTTTTCTTATAGGTTAAAAAAATCTGAAATAGTCAACAAACTGTTAGACATAATATGAGAGTTCACTGAATTTTACAATTCTAATATTAACTCATAAAAATCAATAGCATTTGTCTACATAAGGAAAGCAAGTATAAAAAAATTATAGAACATAAGATATTCACAATACTCTAAAAGCTATGAAATATCTGAGAAGTACATTTTAAGTAGTATTGTCAGGGAAGACATCTCCAATAATATAACATTTGAGATGAGACCTGAATGAAGTAAGAGGCAGGCAGATATCTGAAAAAAGAGCAGTCTGGGCTGAGGAAATTATAAGGATAATGATTTTGCACCGTTGATTTCTCTCTTCCTTTCAACATCAGAATATTTTCCTTTCTGGTGAGTTCAGTCATGTTCTAACTTTTAAATATTTTATTCAGGCTAACAAAAAAATCCCTAACTAACTCTTTTATAGCCTTAGCATAGGGCAGTTTTTTATTTTTTTTTTTTAATTAAAATTTAAGAACCAAATAAGAAAAGACTGGTAATATTTTTAGAAGGCCAAACCAACATAAGCAAAGCAGAAATATAAATGACAAGTTTGATTAAAAAATATTTTCATCTCTCTTCTGCCCACCCTACACTTCATTAAAATGCATTTTAATCTATCACACCATTTGTGACTTAGAGAATTCTTTGTGGCAGGCAGGACCTTTGTCTCAGTTTGTTGGAAAAGGAAACTGAGGCTCAATGAGTATGTCAGCTACAAATTGGCACCTGCCAGTGGCACTTGCCATCTACCTCTACAAGGATTAAATCATGTGCTGCTGCAACTGCTGACTTTCAACACCCCCTGAAAGGAGTTCAGGGTAGAGAGCAGAAATGAGGCCCTCTGTGCTCTGGGAAGAACTGCCAGAACAGGTCTTCAGATAGATAGATATTTTCAGGAGCCGATTTTATAAGCCCAGTTCTTATATCTCATATCTAGAAAAGCACTAAAATCCTTCCTGGTGACGTCTGCTCCTCATGACTAGCAGTAACCTTCATGAGACTAGCAGAAACCTTCTGCATAAATATGTGCTTGACTGCATGTACTCCCCCTTCACCAAAATCACATATATACTGACCTTCCCCCTGCTTCTTTGGAGCAGTTTCTCACAGCTATCTGAGGTGCTGTCTCCTGGGCTATAGTTCTCATTTTGCCCCAAATAAAACTTAACAACTCGCAACTCCCACCTTGCGCATTTGTTTAAGTAGACACATTCTTCAAGACTCAGCTAGGGTATCCACTCCTCTCTGAAGACTTCTCTGATTAGCCATCACCCCCTGCCCCCCTCCCCCCAACTTACAGTTCCATCGCTCTGCTCCTATAGCACTTCAAAGACTAGTTAACCTCCATCAAAGTCATTATCTCTTTTCCTTTCTCTGTGAGCTGGAGGAGTAGGGGCCTACCTATCAAGGTATTTGGTAAAAAAATTAAGTGCTCAGTAAGACAGGTAAGAATGTGCAGGTGTGAACCTAGGGACAACTTTTCATTATGTAAACATTTACTTGGCACCTCCTTTGTGTCAAGCACAATGCTGTATTATGGAGTATACAAAGATAAAGACACTGACCCTAGGTATAAGGGAACTCCACTGTCAAGTGAGGAAAAGAGAAGTAAATAATGCATAAAGCATTGTAAGTGTTAGGACAGGAATGCACAGGGGACTGTGGGAGGACAGAGCAGTTCTATAAAGAATAATGTTCCAGTTTGGTCTTAGAAGGTAGTGGCAATTCATCAGAGATGGGAAAGAGCATCCTAGTATACTGAGAAATAGACTAGCGAAAGGGAAGCCTTTTCTAGAGTTGGGAGCTGGTGCGGTTGTACAGGGGCGATAAGGCCAACCCCGTTAGTCCTCCGCGTGTTTGGGGTGGGGTGGGCACATAATTATTATTGATTTTCAGGGCTTTTCAGTTTAAGATATAAGTTACTCAGCACCTCGATCAGGGACAGGCACACGGTGGGGAGAAGCGCTGGGAAATCAAGAAGCCTGTCCCAAGCTCCCAAAGTTGAGTACCAACCACAGAAGAGCCAGCCCAACCAGCTCTTCGGTCAGCTCGAGCACCCGCGTGCGCGGCAGGAGAGCGCGACCCCAGCAGACCTGGTTCCTGCGCCCCAGAGGCGGCCGAGCATGCTCAGTTGCCAGCACGCGGTGGCCAGGTTGCAGGGTAGAAGCGCAGCGGAGTCCCAGCCCTGCAGGCGCCTGTCCCGGGAGGGGGGTCTCGCGCCGAGGGGGCCTCGCGCCGAGAGGGCGGGGCCTCGGACGCGCGCTAGCTCCCAGCCTGCCCCCCGCCACACGCCGGCCGTCCGCACGCCGGCCGCCCGTTGCCCTGGCAACCGTCGCGCCGCGTCTTCCGGAGGGAGTTCCTGTCAGCCCGCGGATCCCATTGCCCACTACCCACTGCCCCCTAATTTTCGCGTGGCCTCAGAGGCGGAGGGACAGCAAAAAATGGCGGAGCGGAGCCAGACGGCGCCTGAGGCAGGTCGGTGGGGGCGGTCTATCGGGGAAGCGCTGAGGCTGCACGGCTGTCCTGGGCCTGAGGGGACAGCCGACTTGGGCATGGTGCTACTCCTGAGGAGGCCACCTCTGTGTTTGCGCGGTGGGGCTATGACCTCGGGGTCAGGGGTCAAGGGAGGAACGTGCCCCTCTGAGTGGCGGGCAGGCACCCTGGGGTCCAGGCGTCGCAGGGGTGTATGAGAGTGTGCACACTTTTGAGTGAGCATTGGCTGAGAAAGGGCTGGGACCCCACGGAAGACGCCGGACACCCCTCCTGAGGGGCACCTGTGATGGGGGCTGATTGTAGGGGGTAGGCTGCGTCACGGGGGGGTTGTACACAGTCGTGTGGGAATATGGGAGGGTTCCCTAAAGGGGCATGGTTTAGGGGAGAGGGGCTCTGATTCTGAGGCAGGTGTAAGTAGGAGTGTTACTTTAGTATCAGGTAGTGCCATGGAAGAGGGATATACGAGTATTTGTGCTTTGGGGAATTGTAGTGCCTGAGGGTCACCCCTGGTCACAGAGAAAGTATACAAATGCTCATATGGGTCCTTAAGAGGACAAAAGGCTTGAGGGGACACCCAGTCCTTTAGAATCCTACCAAAAGAGGCTATATGGGTATATATGGAATCAGTGGGTATATATGGTATCAGTGGGTATATATGGGATCAGTGATCTTGAAGGTCATTCAGAATCAGAAAGGGGTGCATGTTCACATATCTGTGGGTGAAAGGTAGTCTTTAAAGTGCAAGGAGACTAACAGGCAGGGAAACCTAGGATCCTGTTCCTGAGGGGGCAGCGTTGTGAGTATGCCTGGGCTTGGAGAGATAGTGACCTAAGTGTTTTACAGGGTCATAGAAGAGAGCAAGTGTTTTTACAGTTCTGTGTATGTGGGAGGGAGTTTGTCCCTAAAAGGGTCTGGGAACTGAAGAACTGGAGCATCAAAATGATATCCGTGTGTGTGTGTGTGTGTGTGTGTGTGTGTGTGTGTGTGTGTGTGTGTGTGTGTGTAGAAAAGCAGTGGCTTTGGAGATATGTGTGGTGGTGGGTGATGGAGTGGTATACATGACCTTGTATATGTGTCCTGATTAGGTATTTTGGTTACAAGAGTGATCCACTTGGGGGTGGAGGAGGGAGGTCGTGGTTATGGGAAGAGCATACAATGACTGCAACTGGAATCTGTATGAAGCCATCAAGAATGGTTCAAGAGACCATTATCTCTCAAGACCTGCATGGTTTCTCTTTCTTTCATGGCATCTCTGTTTTTCCACCAAGTAATTCCTCTACTCATTTTATAGTTTAAGCTCCCTCAATTTGAACATGCACATTCTTTTTTTCATACATCCACTCACCACATGTTTGAGTGCCAGCTATATGCCAGGCATCAAGTTAAGCACTGAAAACTCTCTGCTTGTGATTCTCTTACCTTACTCTTTTTTCTTTCTTTCCCCCAATAGACTTACTGCCTTCACACATATTATTTAATCTACTTATTATTTTTATTGCTCATTGCCTGTCTTCCTCCTCTAGAATGTAGGCTCCGTGAAGGCAAGGGTCTTTCTTGTGTTTATTAATTCCACATGTGTAGAACCATACCTGGTGTAGAGTTAAGTTATTAATTAATAAATATTTGTTAAATGAATGACTGAATGACCTGATATTGTCTAGATGTTCAAGGAGCTTTCTCTAAGGAAGTGATATTTTAGTTGAGATATAATAGAGATCGAATAAATGAAGAGAAGGGCAGAGAGTGGTCCAGGCAGAGGGAAACCATGTGCAAATACCCTAAGGTAGGAGGAAACATGATGCATTGTATTTAAGGAACTGAAAGGAGACAAGTGTAGCTGCACATAGGGCAATAAAAGGAGAAAAGAGGTAATCTGAAGCAGATCTTGCAGGGCCTTATAGGCTATGATAAGAATTTTGGTCAAAAATCCTAAAATGGAGAGAAGGAATTGAAAAATGTTTAAGAAAAATCAATAGGACTTAGTGAAAGATGGGAACGTGAGAGAAGGATGTATCCAAGTGTACTTCTAATGTTTTAGTTTGTGCAACTGAATAGTTGATGGTGCCATTAATGGAGATAGGGAGTCCTGTGAGGGATCTTGGCTGGGTTTGAGAGGGAAGATCATGTGTTTGGTTTTGGACATATGGAATCTGAGGTATCTTTGAGATATCCGAATAAGTAAGGAGATTGGCAGGGAAGTTGAATTTATAAGAAAAGTCTGAGGTAGCATGGAGTTAATTACTGAAGCCATAAGTGTGGCTGAAATTGCCTAGCAGGAGAGTGTGAGGAGAAGCAGCCTGGGCTGAAGTGTTGAGTAGCTGCGACATTTCAGTGCCTTCCAAAGAGACAGAGAGTAAAGAGCACAAGCAAAAGAATGATTCAAGGTAAGGGGCATATTCAACAGCGTGAATGCTGCCAAGTGATATAAAAAGGAAGACTGAAAAACTAGATTTAGCAACATATTTAGCATCATTGGTAACCTTGATAAAAGGAAATTGATGAAGGTAGGAGCCAGACCATTTAACTTCTGAATCACTAATAACTGGCTTGATCTTTGTTTCGTTTTTTTTTTAAAAAATAAATTTTATTTATTTATTTATTTATTTTTGGCTGCGTTGGGTATTTGTTGCTGTGCGCGGGCTTTCTCTACTTGCGGCGAGTGCGGGCTACCCTTCGTTGCGGTACGCAGGCTTCTCATTGTGGTGACTTCTCCTGTTGTGGAGCACGGGCTCTAGGTGCTCGGGCTTCAGTAGTTGTGGCACGTGGGCTCAGTAGTTGTGGCGCATGGGCTTAGTTGCTCTGCGGCATGTGGGATCTTCCCAGACCAAGGCTTGAACCGGTGTCCCCTGTACTGGTAGGCGGATTCTTAACCACTGTGCCACCAGGGAAGTCCCTTGATCTTTGTTTCTTAATTCAGATTCCCAAGAAAGAGAATCTGATTGACACACATCATCTTTTCCCACCAGATCATGTCATAGATCACAAGCCAGTGTAGGACTGACTATCTTTGAATTGGGTGTACGTCTATTGCTGGCTGGAGACACCTGGTACAAAATATGTCTGTCTGGTGATTCCTCATCTCAAGAGCAATAGCTAACATTTATGGAGTGTTTATTATCTGCCAGACATTGTACTAAGTGCTTTAAATGATTTAATCCACTTCAGCATCATAATTACTCTCTAAGGCATTATCTCTATTTAACATGTGAAGAAGTTTTGGCACAGAGGAGTTAAACAACTTGCTCAATCTGCAAATAATTAATGTAAGGTTGTAGTTTTTTGGCTATTTTAACATTATCTAGATTCATTATTTGGCTTTCTGTTTGTATTGCAACATACTACATACTGAAGAAATAATAGCCATGATGAAAATTCCTTCCCTACAGGAAATATTCTAAGCTAAGCATACATTAGCAAGGTAAAGTGAAAAAAACTGGGAGTCAGATCCTTGTTTAAATCCTGTTTCTGTGACTTATTTGATGTGGACCTCAGATTCAAATTTTCTGATCTTCAGTTTCCTCATCCTTAAAATGGGGATGATATTTACAGGATAGTTGTGACTAGTAGAGATAATATATATGAAGAGCCCAATAAATGGTGTTTCCTTAATTCCCCTGAAGCCTGAATATAAAAATTCAAATGTATTATGTATACTTTACATATAAAAACAAGCTTTAAACATACAGTGATTAACATAAGACATTTCATTTTTCTTCATTAGCATAATTGATTTGCTGTCAGAAGAAAGACAGATGTCAAGTTTTGGAGAATGTAGAATTGTTAGCTGAACTATGTGTCATGGGACAAGTCTCTATATGAGGTAGATTTTGAGAAATTTCTTGAAGGAGTGAAGAGACACTTAGGATACTTTTTTTTTTTAACATCTTTATTGGAGTATAATTGCTTTACAATGGTGTGTTAGTTTCTGCTTTATAACAAAGTGAATCAGTTATACATATACATATGTTCCCATATCTCTTCCCTCTTGCATCTCCCTCCCTCCCACCCTCCCTATCCCACCCCTCTAGTTGGTCACAAAGCACCGAGCTGATCTCCCTGTGCTATGCGGCTGCTTCCCACTAGCTATCTATTTTACATTTGGTAGTGTATATATGTCTATGCCACTCTCTCACCCTGTCACATCTTACCCCTCCCCCTCCCCATATCCTCAAGTCCATTCTCTAGTAGGTCTGTGTCTTTATTCCCGTCTTGCCACTAGGTTCTTCATGACCTTTATTTTCCCTTAGATTCCATATATATGTGTTAGCATACTGTATTTGTTTTTCTCTTTCTGACTTACTTCACTCTGTATGACAGACTCTGACTCCATCCACCTCACTACAAATACCTCCATTTCATTTCTTTTTATGGCTGAGTAATATTCCATTGTATATATGTGCCATATCTTCTTTATCCATTCATCCGATGATGGACACTTAGGTTGCTTTCTTGTGCTGGCTATTGTAAATAGAGCTGCAATGAACATTTTGGTACATGACTCTTTTTGAATTATGGTTTTCTCAGGGTATATGCCCAGTAGTGGGATTGCTGGGTCGTAAGGTAGTTCTATTTTTAGTTTTTAAAGGAACCTCCATACTGTTCTCGTACAGTGGCTGTATCAATTTACATTCCCACCAACAGTGCAAGAGTGTTCCCTTTTCTCCACACCCTCTCCAGTATTTATTGCTTCTAGATTTTTTGATGATGGCCATTCTGACCAGTGTGAGATGATATCTCATTGTAGTTTTGATTTGCATTTCTCTAATGATTAATGATGTTGAGCATTCTTTCATGTGTTTGTTGGCAATCTGTATATCTTCTTTGGAGAAATGTCTGTTTAGGTCTTCTGCCCATTTTTGGATTGGGTTGTTTGTTTTTTTGTTATTGAGCTTCATGAGCTGCTTGTAAATCTTGGAGATTAATCCTTTGTCAGTTGCTTCATTTGCAAATATTTTCTCCCATTCTGAGGGTTGTCTTTTGGTCTTGTTTATGGTTTCCTTTGCTGTGCAAAAGCTTTTAAGTTTCATTAGGTCCCATTTGTTTATTTGTGTTTTTATTTCCATTTCTCTAGGAGCTGGGTCAAAAAGGATCTTGCTGTGATTTATGTCATAGAGTGTTCTGCCTATGTTTTCCTCTAAGAGTTTGATAGTGTCTGGCCTTACACTTAGGTCTTTAATCCATTTTGAGTTTATTTTTGTGTGTGGTGTCAGGGAGTGTTCCAATTTCATACTTTTACATGTAGCTGTCCAGTTTTCCCAGCACCACTTATTGAAGAGGCTGTCTTTTCTCCACTGTATGTGCTTGCCTCCTTTATCAAAGATAAGGTGACCGTATGTGCGTGGGTTTATCTCTGGGCTTTCTATCCTGTTCCATTGATCTATATTTCTGTTTTTGTGCCAGTACCAAACTGTCTTGATTACTGTAGCTTTGTAATATAGTCTGAAGTCAGGGAGCCTGATTCCTCCAGCTCCATTTTTCCTTCTCAAGATTGCTTTGGCTATTCAGGGTCTTTTGTGTTTCCATACAAATTGTGAATTTTTTTGTTCTAGTTCTGTGAAAAATGCCAGTGGTAGTTTGATAGGGATTGCATTGAATCTGTAGATTGCTTTGGGTAGTAGAGTCATTTTCACAATGTTGATTCTTCCAATCCAAGAGCATGGTGTATCTCTCCATCTATTTGTATTATCTTTAATTTCTTTCATCAGTGTCTTATAATTTTCTGCATAGAGGTCTTTTGTCTCCTTAGGTAGGTTTATTCCTAGATATTTTATTCTTTTTGTTGAGTGGTAAATGGTAGTGTTTTCTTAATTTCTCTTTCAGATTTTTCATCTTTAGTGTATAGAAATGCAAGAGATTTCTGTGCATTAATTTTGTATCCTGCTACTTTACCAAATTCATTGATTAGCTCTAGTAGTTTTCTGGTAGCATCTTTAGGATTCTCTATGGATAATATCATGTCATCTGCAAACAGTGACAGCTTTACTTCTTCTTTTCCGATTTGGATTCCTTTTATTTCTTTGTCTTCTCTGAGTGCTATGGCTAACACTTCCAAAACTATGTTGAATAATAGTGGTGAGAGTGGGCAACCTTGTCTTGTTCCTGATCTTAGTGGAAATGGTTTCAGTTTTTCACCATTGAGGACAATGTTGGCTGTGGGTTTGTCATATATGGCCTTTATTATGTTGAGGAAAGTTCCCTCTATGCCTACTTTCTGCAGGGCTTTTATCATAAATGGGTGTTGAATTTTGTCGAAAGCTTTCTCTGCATCTATTGAGATGATCATATGGTTTTTCTCCTTCAGTTTGTTAATATGATGTATCACGTTGATTGATTTGCGTATATTGAAGAATCCTTGCATTCCTGGAATAAACCCCACTTGATCATGGTGTATGATCCTTTTAATGTGCTGTTGGATTCTGTTCGCTAGTATTTTGTTGAGGATTTTTGTATCTATGTTCATCAGTGATATTGGCCTGTAGTTTTCTTTCTTTGTGACATCTTTGTCTGGTTTTGGTATCAGGGTGATGGTGGCCTCGTAGAATGAGTTTGGGAGTGTTCCTCCCTCTGCAATATTTTGGAAGAGTTTGAGAAGAATAGGTGTTAGCTCTTCTCTAAATGTTTGATAGAATTCGCTTGTGAAGCCATCTGATCCTGAGCTTTTATTTGTTGGAAGATTTTTAATCACAGTTTCAATTTCAGTGCTTGTGATTGGTCTGTTCATATTTTCTATTTCTTCCTGGTTCAGTCTCGGCAGGTTGTGCATTTCTAAGAATTTGTCCATTTCTTCCAGGTTGTCCATTTTATTGGCATAGAGTTGCTTGTAGTAGTCTCTCATGATCGTTTGTATTTCTGCAGTGTCAGTGGTTACTTCTCCTTTTTCATTTCTAATTCTATTGATTTGAGTCTTCTCCCTTTTTCTCTTGATGAGTCTGGCTAATGGTTTATCAATTTTGTTTATCTTCTCAAAGAACCAGCTTTTAGTTTTATTGATCTTTGCTATTGTCTCCTTCATTTCTTTTTCATTTATTTCTGATCTGATCTTTATGATTTCTTTCCTTCTGCTAGCTTTGGGGTTTTTTTGTTCTTCTTTCTCTAATTGCTTTAGGTGCAAGGTTAGGTTGTTTATTCGAGATGTTTCCTGTTTCTTGAGGTAGGCTTGTATTGCTATAAACTTCCCTCTTAGCACTGCTTTTGCTGCATCCCATAGGTTTTGGGTTGTCGTGTCTCCATTGTCATTTGTTTCTAGGTATTTTTTGATTTTCCCTTTGATTTCTTCAGTGATCACTTCGTTATTAAGTAGTGTATTGTGTAACCTCCATGTGTTTGTATTTTTTACAGACCTTTTCCTGTAATTGATATCTAGTCTCATAGCGTTGTGGTCAGAAAAGATACTTGATACGATTTCAATTTTCTTAAATTTACCAAGGCTTGATTTATGACCCAAGATATGATCTATCCTGGAGAATGTTCCATGAGCACTTGAGAAAAATGTGTATTCTGGTGTTTTTGGGTGGAATGTCCTATAAATATCAATTAAGTCCATCTTGTTTAATGTATCATTTAAAGCTTGTGTTTCCTTATTTATTTTCATTTTGGATGATCTGTCCATTGGTGAAAGTGGGGTGTTAAAGTCCCCTACTATGATTGTGTTGCTGTCGATTTCCCCTTTTATGGCTGTTAGTATTTGCCTTATGTATTGAGGCGCTCCTATGTTGGGTGCATAAATATTTACAATTGTTATACCTTCCTCTTGGATCGATCCCTTGATCGTTATATAGTGTCCTTCTTTGTCTCTTGTAATAGTCTTTATTTTAAAGTCTATTTTGTCTGATATGAGAATTGCTACTTCAGCTTTCTTTTGATTTCCATTTGCATGGAATATCTTTTTCCATCCCCTCAGTTTCAGTCTGTATGTGTCTCTAGGTCTGAAGTGGGTCTCTTGTAGACAGCATATATACGGGTCTTGTTTTTGTATCCATTCAGCCAGTCTGTGTCTTTTGGTGGGAGCATTTAATTCATTTATATTTAAGGTAATTATCCATATGTATGTTCCTATTCCCATCTTAGGATACTTTTTTAAAGCATGCAGGTAGCTCTGAAAGATGGTCAGATTTGCAAAAGGAAGTTTCTTCTTTTAAATATTATACTTTAAAATGAGGACATGAATATTAGAATTTTTCTTCTCCAACAATTTGACTATTAATAACAATACAAAAGAAGCTTATAGTGAACTAAATGTAGAGAGAGGTATTAGTCTCAGGCTAGATTGTACCTACTTCAGTTTCTCAGATTCTTCTCCTGCCTTTCCAACTATCACAAAAAAAAGCTTTTGTTCAAATTACAGGGTTAAATAATTTGTTTTCCTATATTGCCAAGTTTGTTACTTTTATGGAGGCCTATGTAGAGCAGAAATTTTAGAATGATGCAGTCTGTTAAAGTGGCTTGAACCTTGATCACTTTCTCTGTGAATGAAATGAGTTGTTTAAAAAAAGCAGCTTTACATTATCTGAAATTATCTGTAGACAGAATCTTGAAATTTTAAAAAGCCTTAGAAATGAGAATAATGTTTTCTATCTTTTGTTAGTAACTGGGCAAAATAGTTATGCTTTTTTGGCTTTAGTTTCCTTATTTGTAAATTTGAGATAGTAACACCTACTTTGCAGGTGACAATTAGAGATAAAGTATGGAAAGTGCACAATGTTTTACACCCCCAAAGAAATGGTAACTTAATTGGTGTATGCACGTGTGTGTGTGTGTGTGTGTGTGTGTGTGTGCCTTTTCCTAAAGGCTTACTAGTAAAATCACCTTTAAAAGAAGAAGAAATCCAGGTCTACAATCTCTTATTGAGCAGCCTTGCAAATATATTTCAGAATTCAGATTCTTTCTTTTTTTGGATTATGGAAAGGCAATAAAGCCTTATGTATTGCTTTATGTACTTATATATTTCAGAATTCAGATTCTTTTTTTTTTTTTTGGATTATTGAAAGGCAATAAAGCCTTATGTATTGCTTTATGTACTTAGTATTTCATTATGTACTGTTTATTACATAACACCCCCAATGGGGTATGGGAGAGTATCCTATAATCAAACACATTAATATCACATTCACACTAATTGAAGAAAAGTTATAAATAGCTTCACATCAATTTAGGTTAAGTTTTGCTTACAGATTAGTTTTGGCACCAAAGCTGTGAAAAAAATTACTGTTTTTAGAGATTCAGGGATTTTGGAATTATGGAAGAGGGAATGTGGACTTATATAATTTTATCTCTTTTTAGAAATATTTTTAAAACTTCAAATTATTTTTTGTCACATTTATATCTTTTGTAATATCAGTGAGCTTGGCTTTGTGAAAAGATCCCAGAAGTACTGGGACAGAAAACACCTTTTGTTTCCATGATGCTTATGTGCTTGTTTCTTCTAAGGAGCTCTGATAATGTCTGTATTTCTGAGATCTATGAATGTTGCATTTGGCTTCAGTTTCAGTATCTTGGCTCAGGGTAATTTTCAATGAGAGATACTAGAGAACTGTAGCATTAAGGTCAGAAGGATGCCAATATTTTGATACATATTCTTAACAGTCACAGCTTTGTCTTTTCGTCATTTAAGAACAGCACAGTCTTCTGTGAGTTTCAGAATATTTTTTATTAATTGTTAAATTTCAGCAATGTAGGTGTTAATTTTAGTATTAATTTAAGAAAAATTTTCATTCTTAGCGGAATTTGATTTTTCTGATTATAATAGATTATCACAAGTGTGAAAGCTTGTGATAATTTATTAATGGTGTTCACCATATGGGAATATGATAATTTTTACTTTTTATATTTCCCATTTATTTAATGGGATTCATTAAAAAATTTCTTTTTTTCAAGCTGTAGAAAAAGGAGTTTTTATTTGTCATATATTTTTGAGAACTATTTGTTGTGAATATTTGACTCTCTAAATAGGCTTTCAGAATAATGTACTTGCATGTCAATTGAAGGAAAACAAAACAAGCAAACACAAAGATGCATAGAATTTTATATAAGATTAAAAACTTTTATATAGGCTTGGAAATGCCTAAATAAAAACTTTCAACAACTTTCCGGAAGGACTTCCCTGGTGGTCCAGTGGTTAAGACTCTGTGCTCCCAATGCAGGGAGCCTGGGTTCGATCCCTGGTCAGGGAACTAGATCATGCATGCCTCGAAGATGCCGCATGCTGCAATTAAGACCTGGTGCAGCCAAGTAAAGCAAACAAACAAACAAAAAACTCCAAAACAAGGTTATGGAAAAAAAAATCTGAGATTTGGTGTAAAGGAATGGAAAAAACAATCTGCCAACAATTATAGTTTGCTTGCCTTTTTTCAGGAGTCTTAGAAGTCATTAATTTTAATATATTAATCTCTATGTTAGGCTTTGCGGAAGAAATCACTATGCTGTGGACTGTGTTATTTGTTTAAAAATTATTCATTCAAAAATATATATTGAATACCAACCATGTACCAGGCATTGTGCAAAACTCTGGAAATTCAGAGATGTATTAGACAAAGTTCCTGCCTTCAAGGAGCTCCCATCCTAATGGAGGAGGAATCGAGTTAGAAAATTACCATCCAGGCAATGATAGAGTTGTCCACAGAATTCTGAGGCCAGAGAATGGTTCCCTGAGAGCCTGGGGGTGGTGGCAGTAATAGTTCAGTAAAGCTTCTTGGAGGAAGGACCCATGAATAACAGTCTTGAATGTAAAAAGGAGTTAGTCCAGCGATGGCGGTAGGCAGAGGGACTAGGAGAGTATAGGAGGATTTGGAAGGCAGAGAGAGCAACATGTGCACAGAAAAGTTGTGTGGTGAGGGAATAAAGCTTATGCAAAACATTGTTAGTATTGCTCATCTATTAACAGAACTGAAGACTGTGTTCCTTCCTACCTTCTACCCCCACCCTTGATTGGTTCTTAAACATTTCTGGGGTCATATATCCCTTTGCCTATGTGATGAAAAAACAATGAATTCTTTCTCACGGAAATGCATGTTATGTGTAGACACACAAAAACTTGAAAATGATTTCAAGAGGTAACGTCCATCCCCAGAAACCCAGGTTAAGAAATCCTCTATTTGTAAGTAATGAGGTTACATTTAAGAATCTGAAATCTTCAAAGTAGGAATACTTTGGTGGAAAGGGTTGTTCTAATAATATCTGGGCTAGAGCAGGTTCAAAGTAAATGCTGGCCCCTACATTATTTGGTCATCACTTTATCTTACACTTTTAGCTTCTTTGTAGTTTACTTTGTTTACATTCTCTTATTTTGCCTCACAGTGGACCTGAAGAAAGAATCCAGTTACATAGTTAGGTTCAAGAGAGATTAAATGATTAGTTCAGACTTATGTGGCTGGAAACGGGTCTTTCTGATTCCAAAGCCCAAATTCTTTCCAATCTTGCTCTCCTGTAAATAGAAAAGACATGCATAATATTATAGGACACAGTAAGGGAAGTGTGAATTTTTATCTTTATATTGAATGTTAGAGATCAAGCAACTTACCCAGAGTCACGTAAGAAGCAGGAAGAGGAGCCAGAACTGTAGCTCAAATTTCCTGATTCCCATTCAGTAAATAATAATAGACTGCCCTAAAATGGAGAGAGATAAATAATCAGGTATTATAGTAATGGCCTTTAAAAACAAAGTTATTTCAGTAAGACAGTCTTTTGCCATTTACAGTGTTACTTTCCTTTAAGGCACTTTGCATATATCTTGTTTAATTCTCACAAAATTCCTGCAAGGGGGTATAATTATCTCAGTTTTACATATGAAAAAATTAGCATTCAGAAAGAACAAGTGGTATATATGTACCACAATGTTCATTGCAGCTCTATTTACAATAACCAGGACATGGAAGCAACCTAAGTGTCCATCGACAGATGAATGGATAAAGAAGATGTGGCACATATATACAATGGAATATTACTCAGCCATGAAAAGAAATGAAATTGAGTTATTTGTAGTGAGGTGGGTGGACCTAGAGTCTGTCATACAGAGTGAAGTAAGTCAGAAAGAGAAAAACAAATACCATATGCTAACACATATATATGGAATCTAAAAAAAAAAAAATGGTTCTGAAGAACCTACGGGCAGGACAGCAATAAAGACGCAGATGTAGAGAATGCACTTGAGGACATGGGGAGGGGGAAGGGTAAGCTGGGACGAAGTGAGAGAGTGGCATGGACTTATATATACAACCAAATGTAAAATAGATAGCTAGTGGGAAGCAGCTGCATAGCACAGGGAGATCAGCTCGGTGCTTTGTGACCACCTAGAGGGGTGGGATAGGGAGGGTGGGAGGGAGACCCAAGAGGGAGGAGATATGGGGATATATGTATATGTATAGCTGATTCACTTTGTTATACAGCAGAAACTAACACACCATTGTAAAGCAATTATACTCCAATAAAGATGTTAAGAAAAAAAAAAAAAGAATAAGTGGTATAGCTAAGACTACATAACCAATTAGTTTGAGAACAGGAACTACAACCTAAGGCTATCTGGCTCTAAGTTCATACTGATAGGACTTCTCTGCTCTGCCTCTTGGCTTTATTTCCTGGGTATACTGTCTCATTACTGATAGAAGGGTAAGGCATACAAAAGAACTTAAATAACACAGATTTTCTTCTCTAGAGGAAGAGGTAATACATATATACATACCGTAATTTTCAGACAAATGTATTAAACAAAAAGTATGTGTTTGTTTCTACTTACTCTAATCATGAGGTTAATGAAGTTTCTCATCTTAGACATCTCTACACATGTAATGAGTAAATTATTGCTGGATAGTAGGGACTAAAATAGCAATTAGCACATGGTTGCTACATAGTAGGCATTCAGTAAGTATTTGTGGACAAAATGAATGAAAACATTTTTTTATCCATAAATTTTATGTTTAAATATTTGAACTTAGGCTATTGGAAACTGAGGATGTTGACACAAATGAAGGGGGAAGTGGGGAAACTTTTGACATTTTACAAACAAAATGTACTAGTTGAATATAACACAAACACAGTTGGTGAACTGGGGATGGAAAAGCTCATTTAAAACCTCATTTATTTTGGCTAATAGGAGTCTTTTGTATTACCATACAAATTTTAAAATTATTCGTTCTAGTTCTGTGAACAATGCCATTGGTATTTTGATAGAGATTGCATTGAATCTGTAGATTGCCTTGGGTAGTATGGTCATTTTAACAATATTAATTCTTCCAATCCAAGAACATGGTATACCTTTCCATCTGTTTGTGTCATCTTCAGTTTCTTTCTTCAGTGTCTTACAGTTTTCCGAGTACAGGACTTTTACCTCCTTAGGTAGGTTTATTCCTAGGTATTTTATTCTTTTTGATGTGATGATAAATGGAATTGTTTCCTTAATTTCTCTTTCTGATAGTTTGTTGTTAGTGTATAGAAATGCAGTAGATTTCTGTATATTAATTTTGTATCCTGCAACTTTACTGAATTCATTGATGAGTTCTAGTAGTTTTCTGGTGGCTTCCCTGGTGACACAGTGGTTGGGAATCCGCCTGCCAACGTAGGGGATGCGGGTTCGAGCCCTGGTCTGGGAGGATCCCATGTGCCGCGGAGCGGCTGTTTTATATGGTATGTTTTCTAATAAACCCTGATGGGTTAAAAAAAAAAAATCTGTAGGATTTTCTATGTATAGTATCATGTCATCTGCAAATAGTGACAGTTTTACTTCTTCCCTTCCAATTTGGATTCCTTTTATTTTTTTTTCTTCTCTGATTGCTGTGGCTAGGACTTCCAAAACTAATCCTGAGAAAGAACAGAGCTGGAAGAATCATGCTCCCTGACTTCAGACTATACTACAAAGCTACAGTAATCAAAACAATATGGTACTGGCACAAAAACAGACATATTGATCAATGGAATAGAATAGAGAGCCCAGAAATAAACCCATATTCTTATGGTCAATTAATCTATGACAGAGGAGGCAAGACTATACAATGGAGAAAAGACAGTCTCTTCAATAAGTGGTGCTGGGAAAACTGGACAGCTACATGTAAAAGAATGAAATTAGAACATTCTCTATCACCATATACAAAAATAAACTCAAAGTGGATTAAAGATCTAAATGTAAGACTGAATACTATAAAATTCCTAGAGGAAAACATAGGCAGAGCACTCTTTGACATAAATTGTAGCAATTTTTTTTTTTTGGCTCCGTGTCCTAAAACAAAAGAAATAAAAGCAAAAATAAACAGAGGAGACCTAATTAAACTTAAAAGCTTTTGCACAGCAGAGGAAACCATCAACAAAAAGAAAAGACAACCTACTGACTGGAGAACATATTTGCAAATAATATGACCGATGAGGGGTTAATATCCAAAAATATATAAACAGCTCATACAACTCAACATCAAAAAATAAACAAAAAAATGGGCAGAATAACTGAATAGACATTTTCTCAAAGAGGACGTGCAAATGGCCAGTAGGCAGATGAAAAGATACTCAACATTGTTAATCATCAGGGAAATGCAAATCAAAGCCACAATGAGATATCACCTCACACCTGTCAGAATGGCTGTCATCAAAAAGAACACAAATAACAAATGTTGGCAAGGATGTAGAGAAAAGGGAACCCTTGTCTACTGGTGGTGTGAATGTAAATTGGTGCAGCCACTGTGGAAAACAGTATGGAGGTTTCTCAAAAAACTAAAAATAGAACTACCATATGACTCAGCAATTTCTCTCCTGGGTACATATCCAAAAGAAACAAAAACTAATTTGAAAAGGTGCATGCACCCCAGTGTTCATAGAAACATTATTTACAATTGCCAAGATATGGAAGCAACATAAGTATGTCCATCAGCAGATGAATGGATAAAGAAGAAGTGATACACACACACACACACACACACACACACACACACACACACACACACACAATGGAATATGACTCAGCCATAAAAATGTGTAATAGTGGTTCTATGAGCCTCAGTTTTATTCATCTTTAAAATGATGATACTAATCCTTTACTCAATAGAGTTGTGAGGGTGTATGTTATGCATATGATAGAGTAGAAATTCTATTAACCAACTCACTGGATTAATTGATGCCTTCCATTCCATGAGATATACAGCTTCATATATATTTAAAGAGGCTCTCTGATCATGTTGCTACCCCAGATACTGGAAGAGAGCAATTTTAAAGATGTGTATTATAAATACATTAAAAAATTAAAATAATTTTAATTAAAATTGGAAATACCATCCATAGCAGTAATGCTCTAACTTCTCATTCACTAATGTCATTACCAGTGTACCACCACAAGAATAGCAATGATTATGAGAAATGCTAGTAAAATTTTTGCAGCTTGATAAAAAATTATTATAAACATTTTGAACTTTCTAAAGAAAAACTGGAAGGCCTTATCTCAATTTAGGTTTATCAGTATTTCGGGTTCTTTGATTTGAAGCTCAGTGTCACTCATATTATAGAACTGGATGAAGAATCAAATGATTTAATGAACAGAGTGGATAATTTTTATTCCTTTCTCCAAAGAGACTGGATCTTTTATTTCAATTTAATATAAAATATATGTAGTCTAGGATTCAATTTCATGAAAGCAACTTTCCCTGTATTCTGAGGAGGGAATCATGATTTAATTCTTATGTTTATCTTTTTATTAATTTCTAGAAGTTGATTTAATAAGGTCCCAAGGGAAAAAAAATCTTCTTTCCTTTGCATCAATATTTGCCAGAGTTGATACTAATTTTAAGTTGGTTTGCATTGATTGCATCTTTTCTGTTACTGGGAGACTTTTGCCTTGTGGCTACATCAGTGGTTTTTTTAATTGATTGAGTTTATTCAGTTAAGGAACTCAATAAATAATTGAGATATTGTATATATTTTAATTGAAATCTGAAGTGGTACATTCTGAGACAATAGGTGTTTGTTGTAACTAATTAGTGAACCAGATTATCCCAAAGGTCAAATTGTTTTTTGAGGGGAAGAAGGAGGGGGAAATTTTTCTTTATCATTTGTACATCCTTACCTTCATAGTGGTTTGAAGTTGGCAAAAAGTTGTTCTCAGCAAACTTTACATTGTAGTGTATGTCTTCCTGATGAAATGAAGTAAGTACAATTTTTTTTAGGTTTCTAATTCTAATGCTACTTCTCATTTAGGTTATCGAAAGTTGCCAAGTACCCTTGAAAACACACTGTCTACTTAAAGCTGTGAGATTGAGTTTTCTTGTTATTAGAGTGACAAAAGCATCCTTACCCTGCAGGTATTTCCTCTGAACAATACATACTTTGAAAGTTTGCAAGTTTCAATCAAATGGTTGTCAAAAGCAGGGTTAGGTATTGTCAGGAGAATAGATCAATTCTTTTTGTTTCTGTCCTAGCAAGCTAAATGTTTTTATATTGATTTTATAAATTTTAGTTATATATATTTTTTATGGTTTTAAAAATTTTATTTTTTCAAATCTTTTTATCTATCAATCTTAATCTTTTTATCTATCAATCCATTCTCTTTTTTAAAAGAAACTAGAAATTAGTAAACTCTGTAAACTTTTCATCTCTAGCTTTCCTGATTTTTCTGCTGCAGGCTTTTCCTACCCCTGCCTTGTTCCAGTTAAGTAGAAGAGATTGGCATACTGAATAAACACTAGGTCTTTGGTTTTTTTCTTCCTTCAATTTTTTATCAGTTCTCTCTTTTTTTTAATTACTTGGCTATGACCTGTCTGGTAGACCAACAGCAGTCTCTGGTTCTTAGGTATTTCAGGTCTAAAATGAATGTGCTGTTTATTATTGCCAACTACCTTGTATATGAGTATCATGAATATTTAGTGCCAAAGAGAAGAAAGAGGCTAGGTAATTAAAAAAATACTTATGTATATGGAATTCCTGAAACTCAAATTTGAATTTTAAATATTGCAGATTTTTTAAAATGATAAATCAGGGCTTAAAATCCATTTTCTACTCATATTAGTTTTCTGAATCTGAGAAAACTGCTTCTGATGAAAAGTAAAGCAATCCTTGGATACGTAAGGAACCACCACATTTCTTAATTCTGAAGCTATCTTTCTCTTTGCCTTGCAAGTTTTAATTAGTCATTTTGAAAAAGTGTTAATAGTTATGTGGAATTTAAATAAAGAAACATAATTATTTCAAATTGTTTAAGTTACATATAGCTTTATTTGAAATATATTTATCACATTCTTATTTGTATTCAAGTTATTTTGTGTACATATCTCCTAATTTTGCACATTTTCCCTTACAAGGTTATAAGCAAATTTGTATTAGGCACAGGCAATATTGGGTGAGTTCGTCTGACTGGACTTGTGAGCAGAATCTCCTATTCCCCTCCTTCCTTGGGTCTTGGAAGTGTAACTTTAATTATTATTTTTTTTAATTATAATAAGACATAAAATTTAAATTTGGCTTCCATACAGAAAGTAGGAGCATAAGAAAGCTGAGGGTCTTACCTTTCTGCAGTGCATACCCTATTAATCAAAAGGTGTTAGCATTAAGGTAAAGGGCCTCTGGTGGTCTTTTCTGTTCCTTACCCACCAGTCCCTCAAAGTTAATTCCTCTGTGGACAATCTCTATGGCCATGTGTCAGGACTAGGACAGACTTAGCAGCTCAAATCAATGTGAGGAAACCAGTACGGTTCCTGGACTGATTTAGGGATATTGTGTTTTTTCATAGACTGACTATACAAGCTGAAGGTAGAACAATTTGGTCCATTTGACTCACCATGCAAACTGAATCTTATAACCGTTCTTTCAAATTAATTTACCAGAAACTTATTTATTGGAGCCTTATTTTGGGATGAAAGAGAGAAATAAATGACAACTGACCACAAAGAACTTACCTTCAATAATTTATTTACACAATAGGAACATCAAAGGTGACAATAATCAGGTAGAGTCTTTTTTCTCTTATCTCAACGGCTATCAACAAAATAAATTCTTGCTATCAGGGAAGATCTGGAACACATCTCCCTTCATTCTGTCGTGCCATATTAAGTTTTTCTTAGACAAGTCATTGCAAACTGGTATCACACGGGATGGATCAAGATACCAGATATATTTTGTTGGGCTCATGAAGCGTATTATTTAAAAACAGGGAGATTTCACATAAAAGTGTGAATTTCTGGCTTCTCTTGAAAATTCAGGAGACTTGGCAAAAGTGGGCCTACACTGATGCATGTTCACTATTGGCTGGAGCTGAGCAGCTAGTGCCACCTTTAGAAGGGGTCAAAGGCTTTCTGGTATGACACGGTCCCCACCACTCACTATTTTCTCCTTAGTTCCTTATTCTCAGTTTGCTTTACTTATTTGGTGTTACTTGCATAGCTCATAAAATTTGCAACCCCTGGTTTAGGCCATCATTGTGGAAAAAAAAGCATAGATATATTTTTTCTTTCTGGTCGGCTAAGTTGAAAAAACCCACCAGAGAGGTAAGTTTATGTTTTCCTTCCTTCTGCAGTCATAGGGGCACTCTTCTAGGCTATCAGAGTTTTACTTGGTCACATAATCTTATAGGATCAGCATATCTATAAAGCTACTACCTAGACAGATAGTTCTGGATATAAACTATAAGTAAGTTGTATTATGTGGCTAGTTTAAAATAACTCCATTTAAAATAACCTTTATATTATGGAAATTTTCAAACATATACAGAAATAGAAAGGATAGTATAAGAATTCCTACATACCCATCATCTAACCTCAACAATTATCAATTATGTTTATCTTTCTTACTCTCTTTCTTCCCCTAGGACTGTACTGAAGCATAGTGAAGATGTATAATTTAATCTATAAATATTTCAATATGTACCTCTAAAAGACACATTCTCTCTGTCTTTCTTTCTCTCTCTCTTCTGTCTCTTTCCCTCTCTCTCTGTGTGCGTGTGTGTATATATATGTTGTATATTACATGACATATATATATAATTCTGCCATATATATATTCATACCAAAAATATAATCATACCAAATAACAATAATTCCTTAATATCAAATATCCAGTTCGTTTTTAATTTGATTATTTCATAAATGGGTTTCCCCTTCATCCCTTTTTTTCCCTTATAATTTTTTTGTTTGAAGAAAGCAGATCGTTTTCCTGGATTTTGCTGATTGCCTTCCCGCGATGTAGTTCAACACATCATTCTGTCTTCTACATTTCCTATAAATGACTGGGTATATCTAGAAGCTTGATTAGATTTGGGCTCCTTTTTTTTTTTTCAAGACTATTTCAAAAGTGGTTTTATGTGTTTCATTAAGAGGCACATAATGTCTGATTTTCTCTGTTTTTGTGATGCTAGCAGCCATTAAGCAATTATACATGATTCAGATTTAAACAATAATAATTCAAAACAAGAATAGACTAGAATTGCCATAAAAGTAGTACAGCTGAACTCTAGGAATTTAGAGGAGGAAAAAAATAACTTAGGACTAAAGTGATCAAGAAAAATTTTATGGAAACTGGTTCTTAAGATACATCTTGAAGAATGGGAATGATTATGGTAAAAGGATACAACATATTAGCCAGTTTAAGCTAAGTTATACAGTGATAAATGACTCAAAAATCCCAGGGGTTTGTAACAGCAAGAAAGGTTTATTTCTTGCTTCCAGTGTATGTCCACTGTGGGTCAGTTATAGTTTTGCTCCACCTCTTCATGTAACGACCCAGGCTGATGGAGTAGCTTCTGTTTGGGACATTTCTTGTCTCATGCAAGAGGAAAAGAGACCATATTGGAACCATGCAGTGGTTCTTTGTAAAGCTTTTGCTTGGAAATGGCACATGCCACTTCTGCCCACATTTCTGTTCAAGGCTTATAGCAAGCCTGCTACTGACAGGATGGGTTGTACAATCCTGCCATGGGACAGGGCAGCAAGTATTTGAAAGAATACTATACTCTGTGAAGGAAAGATTTCTGGGTGAGAAAGGAAAGGGTATTCTGGGTATTCTGAGAATACTGTCCTTCTGCTCTTCTTAGAGATCCTAGGGCAAGGAAAAAGGAAGAGCCTCTTCTTTTTCTTTTGCAAGAGAAGATGTACCATCTGGGCAGAGCCAGGTTTTAGAGTAAGGAGGTAGTGGGAACATTTAATGAAGAGTAGAGGAGCATTGGGGAGACTGTATAAGAGGTGCAAATCACATTAGTGCTAGGAGGTAGGTGACATGGGGAGCTAGACTGGATGCAGAGTGCTTAGACAGCCTTAAGAAGGGTAAATAATGAAGAGGTAGTGGAGAATTTGTAGCAAAGTTAATCTCAGAAAATTCTAAGGGAATCAAAGGATCATAGGGATGAAGGAGATTGTTGAAAGGTGAGCAGAAGGAACTTGGATGGAATGAACTGCTCCAGGATTCCAAATTGATGGAAAGTAGTATAAGTGCTTTTAGGAGCTTAAACTCCCAGGTATGAAGAGGCCTTTGGACAGACTGGGTTTTTTTTTTTTTTTTTGAGTGTGTGGCCATTTCCCCAGATGGATAAGGAAGTAGATGACACCCCAAACTTAAGGATTTAAATGAGAAGGGCCCAGAACAGGTTGCGACAATAGGGACATTTCAAAGTAAGGATCTATATGGTGCTTGATGACTGGATGTGATGAAGGAAGAGAAGTTGCTTTGTCTATATTTATGAATGCTCACTATTTATTAGGCACCTTATATACATTATATTTAAGCCTTACAAAGTCCTGCAAAGTAAGTGAAATGAATTTCTATTTTTATAGACATGGAACTTAAGTTCAGAAGGGGTGTAATAAATTTGCCTAAGCTCACACAACTAGTAAGAAGTAGACACAGAAGTAAAAACAGATCCAGTTGACTCCAAGGTCCTTTGCTGTTCCTTCTATATGATATCTTTCAGAGAGGAGAGAGAAAGAAATAAAAAAAGATTGGGGATTCATTGACAGAAATGGAAGAATCAAAGGAAGAAATGGTTTGTTGTGGAAAGGATAGGTTTATTTTAGGCATGTTGAATTTGAGGTAATGGATATTGGTGTGGACATGATGAAGATGCAGTTAGAAATTTGAGACTTGATTCTGAGAAAGCCAGGAGAGGAGATAAAATCAATGAAAGTGTGCATAGTTGAGTATATAAGTATAGATATATATTATCTAAAGAGTGAGTTGGATATAAAAATGAATCATTTAAAGATTTTTAAAGATTGCAGTATGTAAAATTTCTGAGTTTTATAAAGCTTTCAATATATTCATTTTAAAATAGATTTTATTTCATGTATGCAGATTTATGAAAAATTATTTATATAGCTCTATTGAAAATAATAATGTATATAAATATATAAAATTATACATATATGTATTTTTAAGTATATACTAAAACTAATTCCTGCAAGGGGAATTTACATTATATTGGCTCTAATAACTTGCACGGGGATCTTTGGACTCAGAATATTAATAATTGATGATTTTAATATACCACATAATATTCTGTCTTCTAAATGAAAGGTTATTATATGTGAATATTGCAGTCATATAATAGTCTGGATTAAATGGTGTACTAAATCTCCCGGCTTCACTGGGAGTTTCACTTGTATATTTTTAAATAAACGTTTATTGAGAGCTTGCTTTGTGCTAAATAGTTTTCACATGTGTTATTTCATTTAGTTCTCAAGTGACCCTGTTAGATTTGAGATTTTTTTCATAGTGAAGAGGATATAACTTTAATATGATATGTTAGAAATGATAATATTATCATTTTTATACCACTTTAGAGCATACATAGAAATTTCTGTATAATTCATATTAGTACAAGAGTCATTGTGTTAAACATGTGCTATGTGTTACAGGACTCTGAAACTTATTTAGTTCTTACAGGCCAACTGTGAGGAGGGTATTATTATCATTTTTACAATGAGGAATATGAGACTCATGTAGTTAAATAGCTTGGCCAAGGTTATATGCCCAGTAAGTGACAGATCACAGATGATTTTAAGTACATTACAATTTAAGCCATTACAATTAGTACTGCTATCAGCCTCAGCTTTGACAGAAATTGTGTGCAATAGCTAAAAGAAAATAAAATGTGAAAAACAAATGTCATCTCCACATTAGTATTGCATTTCATTTTAGTGCTTAGTGCCATTATAGAAATCATACCAATATTTGAAAGATATTTGTTTTTAATTTGTTTGGATTGTTTTACAAAATTGTTTTAGAACACAATTATGTCTAGGGGTAGGGGATTTAACAGATGATCACTAGCTTTCCCCCACTCCTCACCCCCTAAGTAGAACGCGCAATTACTCTTTTAGGAAAGAAAGAAATAGAAAATTATATAATTGAAGGCATACCCACCAGGAAAGAGTTAAAAAGTGCCTTGGTCCTTCAGATGCTTCCTTGTATTTTTATATCATTCAACTACTGTAAGATCTGTTGCTTCTGTGAGGAGATAATACTGTGAAGAGATAATATTTTATAAGTTTCTGAAATATTTCAGCATGATAGAGCTGATTGGAATGGCATTTTATATTTGAACTTATTTTTACATTTTTAAAGAACAAAGATACAGACATATAGCTTGTTTTTACATATGTATTTTTTAAAATCAGTCAAGCAACATTGTTGATTTAAGACAAAGGAGAATTTCTGTTATTCCTTTAAATGATAAGTAGAGGCATTTCATTGACGTCACTTTCGGATTTGCTTGCGCAAGTCCTATCTACCCTTTTTTGGTATGTTGTGAGGAAAAACATAACCTCCCCTGCTTGGTAGAAAATAGAAGTACCTACTAAGCCTGTACTACAGATGATAAAACTACCAGGACAGGCCTAGTTTAAGCTGTGAAAGCTACTTATCTATATAACATGCCTTTCCTGGGCTTGTCTCCTTATTGTTCCTGACTGCCTAGACCATATCTCATCAGTGATATCCTGTCAGAGCTTTTTCTCCCTGCGCAAAGCATGAAGCTACATATCTCCCAAAGATCAGTTTTCTTTACATTTAAAATTCACGTCTTGTCTCTTCCTTCAAAGCTCTATCATGTGCTGTTTTCTGAGAAATTTATCCATTATTTTATGTTGATGCACAATCATCTATTATTCTTCTCAGCCTACTTGGGAACTGAGGCAGTATATTTATACTAGACTTGAATTTGAGGATTTGAATGGTAGCACAGTCAAGCTGTATGATCTTGGGCATGTATGGTAACTTCTCTGAGTCTCATTTTCTCCTTTGATAAATGGTACGAGTACAGGTTTATTTCTAGGATTAAGTGTGTAGTGCTATACATATGTAAGGCATTATCTTTAAGGCATTTTTGTGGTGTTATCTACATACTCAAGAACTTACTCTAATGGGAATTTCAGATGCTGTGGCTTACTGGAGAAAGAAGCATTTTTGAGTACGTACAAAATATAGTCTGGTACTAATACTAATTCTCCTGTAGTTACCATTCCTACTACTTTTAAGAAACTGGGATGGAGTTTAGAGAGAACTGGGATTGAAGTGACTTTTATAGCTATAGAACCAAATTTTTTTCCAGATGTTCTTTGTGTTGGTTATATGCGATGATCCTAGATGTATTTGATTTAGAACTCCTTATGTTAATAGTGAAACCAGTCAGAGGAAGCAGGGCCATTATGAGTGGAAATCTGATCAGACCAAGAAAGCAGAGACTTTTTTCTTTTGCTTCACGCGGGCAGGGCTTTCCTTTAAAAAAAAATTAACTTCAGGGATATAATGTACAGCATGTTGAGTATAGTTAATAATATTGTACTGTATATTTGAAAGTTGCTCAGAGGGTAGGTCTGAAAAGTTCTCTTCACAAGAAAAAGAATTGTAACTGTGTGACAATGGATGTTAACTAAACTTGCCGTAGTCATTTCTCACTACAAACATATGTTAAATCATTATGTTGTACACCTAAAATGAATACAATGTTATATGTCAGTTATATCTCAACTTAAAAGCCAAAACACACAAAAATAATGTCAACATATTTTCATTTTGCCAGAAACCTTCTTTATCGCTGAGGGGAGAAGGTTCATTCTAGAGAGGGCTGTCTCTATTGTAGCTCTGCAAATCCCTGGGAAATATAGGGAAAGTAAGATGCCTGAGCAGGAAATAGACTAAGTGACCTTACAGTTCTCTTATTTCCTCTTTCCCTCCTGAGGAATACATGAAATTGCCTGTTGGTACTCTCAGATAGTATGCTTATAATCAACTAGATAAATGAGCAGATAAAAAACTTGATTCAAATTGCATCCTTGATTAAAGAATAATTAGAGAACAAGTTCAAGCTATTTTTATTCTCTCTGTGTTTTGTACTTCGAAACTGTTTAAAAGAAGCTTCATATTGTCCAAATATAGATGTATTTTTGTATTTTCTTTTATAATAATATATTTGTAAATTTGATGACATACTGTTTTAGACAAGCTAAACATGCACATAGCAAAGGACTATATTTCTTGCCTTTGAGTCATCATATATACTTTTCTTACTTTAAATAAATGATCAAAAATTTTGTCTCTGAAGTAAATAATCAAAAGGTCAAGTATAGCTCAGATTTATTAAAAAAGAAAAAAATGACTTATTATTTTGGTTATATTTTTATAGGTATTTCCAGCTATTTGTGTAGTTAAGAGCATGAACTTGAGTTATACTGCTGCCTGAGTTCAAATTCTGGCTATTTACCCGCAATTATTTTAAGAATTAATTGAGTTAATATTTGCAAAGCAATTAGTACAGTGCCTAGCACATAGTAAACACAATGTAATTTGTTAAACAAATTTTAAAAGCTACATTATTAGAAATCAGATGACCTTTCAAGTTCATGGTACTTGTATAGTATTTGAACAAAGTATGAGCTCAGTGGACATTTTTGGATTTGTGGTTACCTTACACATAATATATGCTTGGCAAAATTTTAGATGAATGACACCAAACACAAAAAATGCTTACCATTATTTTATTTGTTGTTACATTGTTATTTTACATGGCTTCTTATATTTTCTAGAAGCATTGAAAATATATTTACTTTGTTTTCTGAATACTGATAAACAGATCTCTTGAATCTCATCTCTCTATAGATATATCAGCTTGGTCACCTAGTTGTTAAGAGCTGCTGAATTGGTTTGCCTTTAGGAAGAACTATTTTAGATTGTCCAGCTCTTGTTATCATAGTGCTAATGTAAAAGTGTTAACAATATACCAAAGCTCCTTGTCTAAAAGGCTTGTTTCTTAGAAAATGGAATCAATAATTTCAAAACTCTTATGATTGAGATTGTTTTTTTGCCTTTTGACATTTGTGGATAAAATTAGAGTTTCTCTAATGATTTGGCATGGAGTATAAAAAAATAAAAGTATTAAATATAGTTGGCAGTCATGCTAGTATATGCATATGTGTTTTATAGATCTGTTTTTTTTCCTAGAGTGGTTGTATTGTACATAGATCATTTCCTTTAGCAGCAGGGAAGTGGTTTCCTAGAGGAATAAGTGAAATCAAATCTTCTCTAGATTTGGAGGATAGATGATGTTAGATAGTCATTCCAGTATCACAGAAACATTTTCTTACAAAGAGATATGAGAAGAGAAAAGAAAGCTTATAATTTGGAATAATAGATAATTGGTAGTACTGTATAAGATACATTTAGAATACATAGATGAATATAGGTGTCACTTTGTTGTTTACTATGGGCATTGGTATCACATAAGTAAGTTAACCCCTTAAGTTTTGTAGTACACTTATGGGACTTCGGGATTCAATACAGAAGAAAGATTAGCAAAATATTTCATTTTAAAAGAATCTGTTAAATAAAAATGTATGACAAATTGGTACAAAATATTTTCAAAATGAACCTACCGTACAAGAAGTGGAGCTATCAAAACTCTCATACACTGCTGGTGGCAGTATGAAATGGCACAATCACTTGAAAAACTGTTTGGCAGCATCTATTTAAGTTGGGCATATGCACACCCTATGACCCAATGCTAGGCATATACCCTTCCCCCAAATGTGTATGTATGTGCACCAAAGACATGTACAAGAATGTTGATAGCAATATTATTTGGAATAGCTGACAATTGGAGCAACCCAGTTGTCCATCAAGAATGTGTGGTTAAATTGTTGTATATTACTACAATGTAAATCTCTACAGCAATGAGAATGAATGAACTACAAGCAACATAGTGTTGAATGAAGGAAATGGATTCAAAATGATATGTCTTATGATTTCATTAACATAAAGTCCAGGACCAGTAAAAGCTACTCAGTGTTAGAAGTCAGGATAGGATTTACCTTTAGGAGCAGAATAGGAGATAGTGATTGGGAAGTGGCAAGATGATGACTTTGGGGTTCTGGAAATGTTCTATTTCTTGTTGTGGGTAATTATTGTACAAGTGTTTTCATTGTGATAATTCATTGTTCTTCATATTTATGATTTGTGCACTACTCTGCATGTATGTTATATATAGATAAAAAGAATTAAAAATATTTTTTTCCAGGATCTCAGTGATTTGCTACAGTATCTGGAATACCTAAGAGAGGAACAGTAGGATATAATTTAAAAGACATTAGATACCTGCATAGTTTTCTCCCTCTTCATCAAGTCTGTACTCAAATGTCAGCTTCTCCGTGAAACCTTCCTTCACTGCCCTCTTCTGTGCATGCACCTTTCCCTGCTTTTTTTCTCCTTTGCCCTTATCAACATTTAATGTATTATAATTTTCCTTTTTTATCCTGTTTATTATTTGTTTCTCATCGCCAGATCGCTCTTAGGTACTTAGAGAATGTAAGCTCCAAGAAGGCAATAATTTTAGCCTCTGTTTTTCACTCAGATCACAGAGCAGTGCTCAACCCATAATGGCTAAATGAAAATGAGAAAATTTATAAGTAAAAGAATAAATGAATGAATGACAACTAGTGAGCTGAGGCTAGAGAGTTAGAAAGAGGCCAGATGATCTGGGGTTCATAGGTCAGGTTATTGGATTTAGATCTCCTTCTAAATGCAATGGTATGTCATCAAAGATTTGAAATGGGAAATGATATGGTCTAATATATGTTATAAATTTATAATTTATAACAAGAGTGGTAACTGGGGGAATTAGGGAGGAAGCAGTAACCCAAAGTTGTTAGTGGCTCCAGTCATGATGATGGTTGTAGAGCTAGAATAAAATGGGATATTGTTTTAAAAAAAAAGCATTAGAGTAGGAGAAATTGGGTCTCTCTCTCTCTCATAAGAACCTTTCTGTCTACTCAGTTGAGGCAAGTTTTTTCTGCTCTTTAAACCTCAAATACTCATCTATAAATAGAGAAAATAGTACTAGTGAGGATCAACAACATGGTTGATTTTAAAGTATTATACAATATGGTATAATTGTAACTGTTCTTATTAAATGAATCAAAGAAGTACCAAAGATCAAGGATCATTACATTCAAAGATCTGAACATCTGTAGATAATAGATACTGCATTTAAGCAAGCAATGATTTTTGAAAAGCTGAGCAACATGTGAGTTGTTAAAGGGTGTGCTGGAGGGTCCCGATCTACTGGCTCTTTCTTCATGATATGTAAACATTCTGTGTCTCTCATCTACAGAACAGCAAATCCATTCCTCAAACAAGTATCCCCTTTAGCTATTGCTTCATAGCTGAGCTTTTTGAGACAGTCTATATTTGTGATTTATTTTTCCTCACTTCCCTTCCTCAACTCACCATCAAGCTTCCACACCTATCACTGTAAGAAAAATGCACTCTCTTTCAACCAGTACTCCTGCTTTTAGCTTCACTTGCACTTCCATTTTCAGAGCGATTCTGGGCTTCCATAGTGAGAATCAGCCTGCTTCTGGGCTTTGCACTACTGCCACCATAGGTTTGAGCTTTCTTTGTTCTTTGTACTTGCCATTTATCTGTTAGCTTTCCAGCTTCTAAAATTTTACCATTACCTCCTTTTCTCCTCTTCCTTTGGGTTTATATAATTTTAATTCCTCTCATTCTTGGCAGTTTAGTGAAATTTTCAGAAGGGAGTTGTGATAAATACCAGTTTTTAACATACCAGGTTTAACAAGAGGGCCTATTAATGTTATTCACTTGGTCAAGTTATTTCATATCTGTGATTTTTAGTTTCCTTATCTGTGATTAATAAATTATTTGGATGATCACCAGGGTCTCTTTAGCTCTAAAATTTGCAATGTTCTTATTTTATTTTTGGTAGAGTATGGGCAATAAACAAACAAACAAACAAAAAAATTTATCATTTAGTATTTTGAGCACCCAAAACAATTTATGCATTATTATAAGTAAACTTCCACATTAATAACACATGCATGGTTATTTATGATAGATTACAAATCAAGTTCAGAATGTGATTTTTACATTCTTCATTAATTCAGTGGTCTTTGCTTCTTACATGTTTTCTCTTATACTAAATGAGGGTTCAGTGATTGTGTTATTTTGTCTGATTGAGGAATTTTCTTCCTAATCCTTTGATCATTTATATGACTTTCAAATTTGAATAGAACATGGCATTGGAATCTTGTCGTTCGTATAGTCCTAGTATTTTATTTGCAATGAGATTTATATTCCCATCAAGTTTTAAAAAAATGATTATCTGAGAGTCATAATATTGCGTATTCAAAATTTGGTATCTACTTACATTTAAATGTAAAAGCACTGTCAGGGAATCTATTCAGGAGTACAATTTTTATGATTTCAGAAGAAATACTGAAGAAACCAGGTATACATAACTGATCTATCGTTATTCTACTATGCTTAAAAATTCTTTATGGATTTCTATAAATATGAAAACAATTGAAAAATATGCATGATTGAAGTAGGTGTTCAGAGTATTAGCAAATTCTAATTTTACTAAGTTTTATGTAGTGCTGGGATACTACTTAATATTGAACACATCTTATCACCATTCACTATTTTTTATTCTTTTCTCTTTAAAAAACTATCATTTTAAGGAATATCCAGGTATACACAAAATAGTACTTTGGCTGCAACAGTGAAGTTCGATCAACATTTAATTAGTACCTTTGACATCAAGAGCTAGACTCTGGAGCTCTTGTCAAATCCAATGAACTTCATATTTGAAACAAAATTGAGAAAATTATTTTAAATTATAAAAAGGGAAATTTAAGTAGGGCATAAGGAAGAAAATCTTCCTGGTAAATATAACAAAAGAGATAAAAGAGGCAAGGAGTAGAATCCATTTCCTGGATTTATTTATAATTATGGCATTAGGTTGTTCATAAGCTGGATTAGGAAATTGGCCTAGAGGCTTACCTAATTAGAATAGCACACACTTATCTGTCTGGTACAACCCTATAAAGTAAACACTATTATTATCTTTATGAGAAAACTAAGGCACAGAGATGTTAGGTACGTTACCATCTCGCTAGTCTTTGGTGGAGCTGTGATTTGAACTCAGGTAGTCTCAATATATTATATTATTATATGAATATAAATATACTGGTATTTATATATTATAATATGTAAATAAAATATTTTAAAATGAAAATAGAATGAAATCCCTCTTACCTGGTACAGTCTGAATCAATAGTTAGTCAGTTTATTAGAAAAGTCTGTTAAAATAGTAAATCATAAAAGTGATACATATATACTTTTAAAAACATGAATATATAAGAGATCAGCCAAGATGGAGGAGTAGAAAGACCCTGTGCTCACCTTCTCTCATGAGCATACCAAAATCACAAATATCTGCAGAACAACCATCAGTGAAAAAGACTGGCACCTACCAGAATAGATCTTCTACAACTAAAGACATAAAAAAGGAACCACAATGAGATGGGTAGGAGGGGCGGACTTGTAATATAATCAAGTCCCATACCTCCAGGTGAGCGACCCACAAACTGGAGAATAATTATATTGCATAGGTTCTCACACAGGAGTGAGAGTTCTAAGCCCCATGTTGGGCTCCCCAGCCTGGGGGTCCTGCACCGGGAAGATGAGCCCCCAGAGCATTTGGCTTTGACGGCCAGAGGGGCTTAATTTCGGGAGCCCCACAGGACTGGGGGAAATAGAGACTTCACTATTAAAGGGTGCACACAAAACCTCATGTGCACTGGGACTCAGAGTAAAAGCAGGCCAGACCTACCTGCTGGTCTTGGAGAGTTTCCTGGAGAGGCAGGGGGCAGCTGCAGCTCACCCTGGTGACACAGACATTGATGACAGCCATATTTGGGAACATTCTACCATGTGAACACCGCTGCTGGTGGCTGCCATCTTGGAACCCTCCCTCTAGGTCATTAGCACCAAGACCTGGCCCCACCCAACAGCCTGTACACTCCAGTGCTGGGATGCCTTAGGCCAGACTAACTGGACAGGGACACAGCCCCACCCATCAGCAGACAGGCTACCTAAAGACTTTCTGAGCCAAGAGCTGCCTCTAAACAGCCCTGCCCACCAGAGGACCAAGACCCAGCTCCACCCGCCAGTGGGCAGGCATTGGTCCTGCCCTCCAGGAAGCCTGCACTAGCCTGTAGCCCAGCCTCACCCACCAGGGAGCAGACAACAGATGCAAGAAAACCATGATCCCACAGCCTGGGGATCCAGCCCACCTACAGCAGGCCAGACCATACCCTGGGACCAGCTGGGCCCTGGCCCTGTCCACTAGCAGGCCAATGCAAGCTTTGGGATACCTCAGATCCCATACCCAACTGTGTCAGGAACTGGCCTCCACCCCCACCAACCATCTAAAACAAGCTCTGGGGTCCCTGGCCCCTGCAGACAGACTCCAGGAACTGACTCTGCCTGCCAGTAGTCTGTCACTAACTCCAGGACCTGGCTTCATCCACCAGTGGGCAGGCAACAGCTCCAGAGTCTTCAGGACCCTGACTCTGCCCACCAGTGAGCCAGCACTGGCCTTGGGGGACCCTAGGGTTCTGCAGCCAGCTGCCTTGTGACCAGGCGCTGCTAAACAGCAGCCAGCAGCGTCCGCACAAAGCAGGGCCTGGCAACCAACTGGGCTAGGGGCCAACTAAGCCTACCAGACCCCCCATATAGTCAGCCTGCCACAACAGAAGGACCCATGCAGCTCTCATAGGGGGAAACCCCTAGAGCATATAGCTTGGGTGACAAGAAGGGAGTACACTGCTGCAACGCATAGGAGATCTCCTACAGAAGGCCACTTCTCCAAGGTTGAGAAATGTAACTAACCTACCACATACATAAAAATACAAATAGCAACTTAGACAAAATGAGGTGGCAGACAAACATGTTCCAAAGGAACAAAACAAAACCCCAGAAGAAGAACTAAGTGAAGTGAAGATAGGCAGTCTACCTGAGAAAGTTCAGAGTAATGACCATAAAGATGATCAAAGAACTTGGGAGAAGAATGGATGTACAGAGTGAGAAGTTAGAAGTTTTTAACAAAGAGAAAATATAAAGGACAGCCAAACAGAGATGAAGAATACAATAACTGAAATGAAAAATACACTATAAAGAATCAATAGCAGACTAAATGATACAGAGGAACAAATCAGTGAGCGGGAAGACAGAGTAGTGGAAATCACTGCCACTGAACAGAAAAAAGAATGAAAAGATATGAGGGCAGCTTAAGAGACCTCTGGGACAACATCAAGCACACTAATATTCATATTATAGGGGTCCCAGAAGGAAAAGAGAGAGAGAAAGGGTCTGAGAAAATATTTGAAGACATAATAGCTGAAAATTTCCCTAACTTGGAAAAGGAAACAGTCACCCAAGTCCAGGAAGCACAGAGAGTACCATACAGGATTAAGCCAAAGAGGAACACACCAAAACACGTTGTAATTAAAATAATAAAAATTAAAGATAAAGAGAGAATATTAAAAGAAGCAAGGGAAAAGCAACAAATAACATACAAGGGAACTCCCGTAAGGCTATCGGCTGATTTTTCAGCAAAAACTCTGCAGGGCAGAAGGGAATAGAATGACATATTTAAAGTGATGAAAGAGAAAAACCTAGAACCAAGAATACTCTACCCTGCAAGACTCTCATTCCGATTTGATGGAGAAATCAGAAGCTTTACAGACAAACAAAAGCTCAAAGAGTTCAGCACCACCAAACTAACTTTACAACAAATGTTAAAGGGATTTCTCTAGGCAAAAAAAGGCCACAACTAGAAGCAAGAAAATTATGAAATGAAAAAGCTTGCTAGTGAAGGGAAACATACAGTAAAGGTAGGAAATCATCCACACATAAGCTAGTAGGGAGGTTAAAAGACAAAAGCAGCAAAATCATTTATAACCACAATAAGCAGTTAAGGGATACACAAAACAGTTAGATGTAAAATATGACATCAAAAACAGCAATCATGAGGGAAGGAGAGTACAAATGCAAGGTTTTAAAAATTCTCCAACACCATATACAAAAATAAACTCAAAATGGATTAAAGACCTAAATGTAAGACCAGATACTATAAAACTTCTAGAGGAAAACATAGGCAGAATGCTCTTTGACATAAATCACAGCAATATTTTTGGATCTGTCTCCTAGAGTAATGGAAATAATAGCAAAAATAAACAAGTGGGACTTAATTAAAAGCTTTTGTACAGCAAAGGAAACCTTCAGCAAAATGAAAAGACAGCCTACTGAATGAAGAAAATATATGCAAATGATATGAATAATAAGAGACTAATATCCAACATATATCATACAATTCAAAAATAAAAAAAGAAACATCCTGATTAAAAAATCAGCAGAAGAACTGAATAGATATTTTTCCAAGGAAGAAATGCAGATGGCCAACAGGCACATGAAAAACTGCTCAACATTGCTAGTCATCAGGGAAATGCAAATCAAAACCACAATGAGATATCACCTCACACCTGTCAGAATGGCTCTCATCAAAAAGAACACAAATGACAAATGTTGGCAAGGATGTGGAGAAAAGGGAACCCTTGAACACTGTAGGTGGGAGTGTAAATTGGTGAAGCCACTGTGGAAAACAATTTGGAGGTTTCTCAAATAACTAAAAATAGAACTACCATATGACCCAGAAATTCCATTTCTTGGTATATATCCAAAAAAAACAAAAACACTAATTTGAAAAGATACATGCACCCCAATGTTCATAGCGGCTTTATTTACAATTGTCAAGATGTGGGAGCAACCTAAGTATCCATCAACAGATAAATGGATAAACAGTGGTATATATACAAAAAAGAATACTACTCAGCTATAAAAGAGAATGAAATTTTGCCATTTGCAGCAACATGGATGGACTTGGAGGGCATTATGCTAAGTGAAATGAGTCAGACAGAGAAAGACAAATACTGTATGATACCACTTATATGTGGAATTTAAAAAGTACGACAATTTAGTGAATGTAACAAAAAAGAAGCAGACTCAGGTATAGAGAACAAACTAGTGGTTACCAGTGGGGAGAGGGGGGACGGGCAATTTAGGGGTGGGGGAGTGGGAGGTACAAACTATTGGGCGTAAGATAGGCTACAAGGATATATTGTACAACATAGGAAATATAGCCAATATTTTGTAATAACTGTAAATGGAGTATAACCTTTAAAATTGTATAAAAATTTAAAAAAAGAATGCATGTCTGAAACCAGAAAAAGATGAATATATATTTGCATAATATGTTGTCTACATTTTCCAAGTTTGTTTTCTTCAAAGTTGAGCAAGAACTTAAAGACACTTGTAAAGCAAGCTGTGTAAAGAATCCTTCTAAGACTTTTATAATTTTAAGTCTTTTTACAGTTGTCTATTGTGTACTTAATCCAAGAATAGTTTTTTAGGTACTTACCTTCACCTTCTTAAAGTTTCTGCAAGCATTCAACTATATTTCTATATAAACATTCCCCTTTCACATTTATATTTCAGCAGTTTATGTAATATTTAATTAAAGTAATAATAAGTGCAACTGACAGAAATAGTCTTATTATTGGATAAAACCGACTTCTTAGAAACAATATAACTTGACTGATAGAAGCTGAAGTGCAGGGCATACTTGAGATTAGCCTCTTAACCTTGAGCAGTTAATATGCCATGGAATCAGTTAGAATGTTTTACAGAGGATATGAAGAATGTCAGTTTATCTGGTAAGTTAGTTAAGAGAAGAGCAGTTCTAAAAAGCTTCTATTTATGCATCCAAAAGAACTGAAAGCAGAGTGTTGAAGAGATTTTTGCACATCCATCTTCATAGCACCATTATTCACAATAGCCAACAGGTGGAATCAATCCAAATGCCCATGAATTGGTAAACAAAATGTGGTACACACACACAATAGAATAGTATTAAGTCTTAAAAAGGAAGGAGATCTTGGCATATGCTACAGCATGGCTGAACTTTCAGGACATTACGCTAAGTGAAAGAAGCCAGTCCCCAAAAGACAAATCCTATATGATTCCACTTATATAAGGTATTTAAAGTAGTCAAATTCATGGAAACAGAAAATAAAATGTTGGTTACCAGAGGCCAGGTAATAGAGGAAAAGGGGGGTAGTTTTTTGTGTTTTAGTTTTGCAAGATGAGAAAGTTCTTGAGATATGTTTCACAATGCCGTGAGTATACTTGACACTACTGAACTGTACACTTAAAAGTGGTTGTGGTAAATTTTATGTTACATGTTCTTACCAAAAATAAAGAAAAAAGCTTCTCTTGTGTGCTATTTTTTTCTGCTTTTTATAGTTTGCATACATTTTGTTAAAAATTCAGAAAATATGAATGAAAGAAAATCACCCATAAATGCATTTTCTCTAGTATAACCACTATTAATATTTTGGTGTATATCCTTCCATTCCTTTATCCATACATATCAGGGGTGTGTGTTTGTATGTGTATAAACAATGTATATTTTTATTTATATTTGTACTAAAATATAATACTTTTTTAATAACCAGTTTTAAGAAAACACTTACTATTTATTGTGAATATCTTTAAATAAATATGTGATGCCAAAATTTCATATTGGCATCATGTTTTATGACTGAATGTTCTGCAGTATAGATATACTATAATTTATTTAATTTTCCCCTATTGATGGGCATTTAGGTTTTCTAGTTTTGCCTACTGTAAACAACACTGAAATGAAATTCTTTTAATATACTTTGACCAGAAAGAAGTGGAATAATGCCTTTGAAGTTCTGAAAGAAATTATTTCCAATCTAGAATCCTATGTCCAGCCAAATTTTCAGTTAAATGTAAGGATAGATTAAGGTGATGTTTAGACATGTAGGAAATCGGAATTTGTATCTCTGAGCCTTCCTGTCTCAGCAAGTTGCTTGGAGATATACACCAGCAAAATTAAGGAGAATATGAAGAAAGAGAAAAGTGGATCCAATCCCAAGGGATAGTGAAGGAAAATCAGAAGTTGATGGCTAGGCAGCAAGCTTAGGGAATGAATCAGTCCAGATTAGAGTGGAAAGACAGATGATTCTTGGAAGAATACCTCTGGAGAAAAAAGGGTTCCTATGCAATAGATGGCTGAAGGTACCTATTCATTTGTCAGAAAAAAAAAAAAACATATAAAAACAATAGGAAAAAATAAAACACAACACAAATAATTTTTTTAAATGTGGTGAAATAAAATGCAATGCAGTTTAAAGAAGTTGATAGAGTGTGAGAAAAGAGAGTACATTTTGCCATGATGCAAAGAATATTCTTCAAATGGTCTATGGGTTATGACATTGGACCCACAAAAAAAGAAGTGCTATCCAAATATACTATCTGGTCCTGCAGTGAACTATTTAGCTGTTTCAAATGGTGTTGGTTGATTAATATTCGACTTTCAGACAGAGCATGGAAATTGTAATTACATTTATAGAAAATTATATAAAAGTAGAAGAATGTAAAACTCTAACAGTTTGGCAGTAAGGATTTAGTTCATGCAAGAGGGGAGGTGGTGAAGTGGATTAAAGAATGAAGGAAGAGTATGGACAGTAACATCTTCATGTGACAGGGAAGAGAGTTTAGAAGGAGACTAATGTTAAGAAAAAATGAAATATAAATATGTGTCTATTATTTAAGTTTATAAAGCTATCCTATAATTATAAAAAAATATTGGCAAAGAGAGGTGTATGTGAGCTAAAGCCTAATCTTTTACAGAAGGATATCACAATATATCTCCTGAATTGATAAGTTAAGAAATTGAGATATATACATACTATTTAGAGATATGGAGGATTTAGTCTAGAAGAACTAAAGTCAGAAATGGTTAAAAGAGGACTGGGACCAGGGATGGAGAAGAGTGGAGGTGTACATCAATATTTTCAAACTATGTGCATGTGTATGGTTAAAAGAAAAAAGTAGTATAGGGATTTGTCTGAAGTCATTTTAATGCTCTGTGATACTGATGCCATTTTGTAGCATGAACTTAAGTGAATCTGGAGATGCTTTGTTTTGAGTTTTTTAAACAGCTCTTTTTTTTTTTTTTTTTTTTTAAAGATTTATTTATTGATTGATTGATTACTATGTTGGGTCTTCGTTTCTGTGCTAGGGCTTCCTGTAGTTGTGGCAAGCGGGGGCTACTCTTCATCGCGGTGCGCGGGCCTCTCACTATTGTGGCCTCTTTTTGTTGCGGAGCACAGGCTCCAGATGCGCAGGCTCAGTAGTTGTGGCGCACGGGCCTAGTTGCTCCGTGGCATGTGGGATCTTCCCAGACCAGGGCGCGAACCCGTGTCCTCTGCATTAGCAGGCAGACTCTCAACCACTGCACCACCAGGGAAGCCCCTAAACAGCTCTTTTATATGAGAAAGTGTTATCTGTACCTAATCAGAAAATGGTTGAAGGTTTGCAAAATTGAGGACAGTTTTCTTGAATGACAAAGATGAGAAAAATGGGCCTCATAGTGATTGCTCTTGTTAGAGGTAGTTTCCCTCCTTTGAACTATTTTGCCACTTTACATCTCTACTAGGATACTAAATAGCTGTCTAATATAGTTATTATATAGATAAACATTTTAACTCCCTAATTACTGCTAGACTAGATTAGTACATAAAAGCGGGGCGTCCTTGTCATATTGTGTTTACGTATTATGTCATGTCTTCAAAAGGCACAATGCTTTTCATGTAGTAATGTCTTCCTTTTTAGAAATATTTAACAAATATATAACAAATATTTGTTATATTTAACAAATATAAAATACCTTTTATTTTCTAGGCAGCATACTAGACTCAATGTATAGAGGTAAACAGAACAGATATAGCCCTTTCCCTCAGGGAAGTTGCATTCTAGCTGGGGAGGCAGATAATAAGCCGGTAAAACAATTTTTATACATGGGTATTAGTTGGCTGTTACTGCTAAACAACCACCCCCAAAATTTAGTAGCTTAAAACAACAACCTTAATTTTTCTTCACAAGTCTTCGGGTTGACTAGGTGGTACTGCTTATCTGGGCTGGGGTTGACCAGTCTTGCCTGAGCACACTTTTGTGTCTGGGGCAGCTTGCCTCTGCTTCGTGTGGTTTCTAATTTTCCAGCACCTAGCTGGGACTTGTTTTCATGATAAAGGAAGGGGAGCAACAGAGGAAGGAGAAGTGTAGAAGTGCCTTTTCAAGCCTCTGTTTATATCACGTCTCTAAAGCAAGCCACATGGTTGAGAGTCTGAGTGCATGGCAAAAGGCAAGGATATACAGAGAGATCATTAATAGGGGCCAGTAATCCAATCAACCCAATCCCACAATACGAAATACATGGAGAAAAGTGCTATGCATGTGCTCCAGTATAGGAAGGGTATAGGTGGTCAGGAAGGCCTGTCTGAGTGAAGAATGAATGCACAAAAATTCTCCAATCGAAACTAAAAAATATAATTAAATAAGAGCAATTCTGTTAGTTGGCTCTATATTGGGGGGCTTTTCCAAAATGAAGCCTATTTGTCTCCACTAATGTGTCTCACAGAAGGAGCTGGTGACATAAGCAGGAGACTGAGCTGAGCCCAAGCAAGTCATCTCTACAGACAGATTCCAGCCAGTTCTATTAAACAGCCACAACTGGTACCCCTTACCCTGCCTTTCAGTGCACGCATTAGGAAGACTGTACAGACCTGTTTAAAAAAGAAACAAAAGTCAAAAAGGTTTCCATGGCTTTGCTTTGTTGTTATAGTATTGGGTTGACCAAAAAGTTCGTTTGGGTTTTTCCATAAGATGTTAGGGAAAAACCCAGATGAACTTTTTGGCCAACCTAATATGTTTTTGTAGGACTTGCAGCAGCAGTAGTAGTAACAGTTAATTGTCTTAGTAGTAATAGTAACAATAATAGAAGCTATCAGGCAATGAGCACCAAATATGTGCAGAAACCGTGCTAGGCATCATACACAAAATATTACTAATCCTTGCATTGATCCTGTAAGGCAGGTATTATCTTTGTTTTACAGGTTTAGAGAGGTAAAGTCTTGCTCAAAATATCACCGCTTGTAAATGTTAGAGCTAGGATTGAAGCTTGGTCTGTTTGATTCCAATGTCCATGATATTTACACTATGGTAAATGGTAAGACAGGAGTGTGCAATCCTCAGGAGTCTGGACCTTGGCTCTGTAGGCTAGGAGGAAGCACTAGATAGGCAGAACCTTTCTTGCCCATTATGTCAGGTCACCTGCTGTGGAATTTCAGTGGTTACTCTCTGGCCATTTTCTTAGTACTGACCTGATGTAGACAGGCCTTTGGGGAATCTTTTATACTTGCCCTGAATTTATACCATTTATGCAAAATGATAAATGCCAGAAGTGTTTCACTGCATGTAAATTAGCACTTTTCCAAGTAGCAATAGAATGGTACAGAGTTTGTATGAGTTTTTATTATAAAATAGAATTTCATTATACCCAACACTATTGTATTTAAGGGCAGAGTTGCAATTAAGTTTGTAACTGCCATTGGTTTTGCCCACGCAAAAGGTATTCTTAATATTTTATCTTATTTTCTGTAACCATTATAAAATCAAATTTGTAAATATGCTTTAGAGTAGTAATTGCATTTCAAATTTGAATTTGTTTTATGCAGTTATATAATCTGAGTTTCATTAAAAAAGAACAGTTTCTGTAGCAACTACCACAGCTTTTGATATCTTTGGAATCTCTGAGATATGGAACATTTTTATTAAAAAACAAATGTACTCAGTATATCACATAGACTTCTGTACAGGTTTAAATGTTTAAGAAAAACATTTCCTGTATATTTACTTTTCCTAGTTTTTATCAAGTTTATTTATTTTCTACTCCAGTATTTTTTCCCTTAAAAATTTAAACCATATGTATTTTAAAAAAAATGTCAAAAGAATTCAATGAAGAGGTGGATGTTGGAGAGGATAGTAGGAGTAAGTGTGAACTCCCTTCTGAATGAACTCCATCATCACACATGTTACTTCCTTCTAGGAGTAAACCTATTAGTTTATCTCTTTGGAGATATCCTATTAGGGTCATAAAAGCCATTTCTAGAAAAAGATGATGATATATCAGCATTATGAGAACCAAAATTAAAAGAAATGGAATGCTAGATCATCAGTACCAGATTTCTGTTCCAAGATTGATTTTAGTACTTTGATTTAAAAAAATTCGATGCTAAGTAATGTGTACTGCTCTTGCCACTTATCAGCTGAAGAAAAAGTTTATTTTCACACTTGAAAATAAATATTGCTTTCTGAAATCTATTCTTTAAAGTTCTCTTAAATGTGGCTTCATTTATGTTACTGGATTTGTCCAAGTTATACCTTTACAGCGTTGCTAAACATTTTTTTTTAAAGCTCGTTTCCTCCATTTATTTGTATTTAGTTATTATGATCTTTTAAAAATCACTTGGTTTCAGTATACATATTTATATATTAATATTTTATCATAAATCAATATCTTTTTTTCTTACAATTCTGTTTCTCCTCATTGAGCTTCCTCTAACTTGTCTACATGTTTCTGGTGCTATGGAGCACTAAATTAAAAGCAATGAAACTTTTTTATGTGTCTTAGTCCTCCTGTCTAATATTCATCTTAAGAGTCCAAGGAAATGTCCAAAATGTGTTTTTTTTTTTTTTTTTTTTTTTTTTTTTTTTTATAAATTTATTTATTTTATTTTTGGCTATGTTGAGTCTTCGTTTCTGTGCGAGAGCTTTCTCCCGTCGCGGCGAGCGGGGGCCACTCTTCATCGCGATGCGCGGGCCTCTCACTATCGCGGCCTCTCTTGTTGCGGAGCACAGGCTCCAGACGCGCAGGCTCAGTAGTTGTGGCTCACGGGCCTAGTTGCTCCGCGGCATGTGGGATCTTCCCAGACCAGGGCTCGAACCCGTGTCCCCTGCATTGGCAGGCAGATTCTCAACCACTGCGCCACCAGGGAAGCCCCCAAAATGTGTTTTAAAGGGTCTGCCCTACATGCCTTTATAAGACATATTCTTGCAAGTAATACAAAGAAGTGAAAAACTTTTGATGCCATAACAATACTTATAAGAAAATTGTCTTTCTTCCTTGAATAGTTTTGTTCCACTCATTTTTTTTCAGTGTTCCCACAAATAAATAATAATCATTTCTCTACTCTGCAGATTTTTTTGGTATCTCTTGCTCCCTTCTTCCAATTCCTTCAGATCCACAGTACACTGAAAATTCAATAAAATGATGTTAAGTTTTCATTAAAAAATCCTCATCCTATGCAGGTACCTTTTGTAATAATCTTAGGGTTGCAAGATGTAAATGTAGATAATTGAGATAGATCATAGATAGATAGGTAAATAGATAGATAGATAGATAGATGTATAGAGAATTCAAGACTACTATTTTAAAACATTCTAATATCCCCATATATATACTCTAAACCAGTGTTGTCCAAAGAAATTTTCTGCAATGTTGGAAATGTTCTACTATATCTGCACTGTCCAAAGTGATAGGTGCTAGCCACATGTAGCTATTGTGCTAGTGAGACTAAGGAATTGAATATTCATTTAAATAGCCACAGGTGACTAGTGGCTACCATATTGGACAGCACAGCTCTAAATAATTGGATGAATCATTATCGGTTCATTTGTTGGCCCGTTTTACTGGGGCTGCTGTTTATAGTTGTACAGGTGTTCCACTTTATGAAGGGTCACAGACAAAGGGTGAATAAAGGTTAAAATCTAGCCTGTATTTGGCTTGCCAAGCTGTGCCCTGACAAAGAGCTGTATCCACCCAAAGGGACAACTCTTTCTAATTTATACAAAGGCACCTTGTAGGTTGGCGACAGCCCTGTACACCACTGCCAGATGGTGTTTTTCCTTCAGATCTTCATTCTACCACTTAATGGTCATGTGATCTTCTGGTATGTAGTTAGCTCCTTTGGGCCTTGGTTTCTTCCTCTATGAAAGGAAACAATATTACTTTATAGAATTATTATGAAGATTGAGTGACATGATACGTGTAAATATTTAGAACATAAAGTGCTCAAAACTTTTCTCAATCATGATTAAATAATGTGGTACCTTAATGTAGTAAATTTCTGTAGCATTTTCACATTCATTTAACTCTGCCTACTTTACACCAGGACAAGGAGATTATAAGAGTCCGTCCCTGCCTTAAAGGGGCTTACAACTGAGTAGAGATCAATAGTTCCAAGGAGTTATGTAGCTTTTAAAATTAGCTTACTATCCCATTATAGCTTAGAATCTGACTGAGAGTTCAGTTCAGCTAGTGATTATCACAGCTTTTAATTACATTTTTCACTCCTTCTGATTATAACCTATTCAGAATTTCTGTGATCTATATTGCTTTTGAGATACCATGTTGTTCCACTTTTGCATAACTTTCGGGAGGAAATATTTTCTTATTAATGCCACCATATATGCTTTCAAAAATGTTAATCAAAATTAACAACTTCTAAGAGGTATTATCACCACTGTTTTACAGCTGTGGAAACTAAAGCTCAGAAGTGAAGTAACTGGCTCATGGCTACTCAGCTGACTTTAAAACGTGTGTTTTCCTACCGCATTATTTTACCTTTAAGTAGGTTTTGTTTGTTTGTTTTTGCTTTAGTATGCTCTAAGAAATAGATCTGGATTCTTAAGTGAAAAGCTTAATGATTCCTTGTCGTCAGATAATTTTTTTCTTTCTTAAAGTATAAAACTATTGATACTTTGATGGGATAACTTTTGAAGCTAATCTTCCTGTCCTATTTTCTTGTTATACTAGTTCCATCCTATGCAAACTTGGACAAAAATAAAATGTTACTTCTCTAACCTTTAATACTTCTTAATACCAACTAGATCAAATGTAGATTCCTTATCCTTTATTATAATATAATAATAATTATATATAATTATATAATATATATATAATTATATATAATTATTATATATATAATAATTTTATATAATATAATACTTCCTAGAAGTTGTTAATTATTCAAGCCGTAATTAGGACTTCCTGGGTGATCTCTTCTATTTTCATGACTTTCACTAATACCTATCTGTGTTCTTGATTTCATATTTCTGTCTCCAACCCAAACTTCTCTCCTGAATACCATATTCATATTTTAACTGCCTATAAGACATTTAGATATTCCTAGATATGACAAGCTCAACATTTCAAAGCTGAACTCATAATTTTGTCCCCATAAACTTCTTCCCTCCTATATTTTCTTTTGAAGCTAGTTATACTCAGTCATCCAGGTTAGAAACTTGGGAACCACCTTAGCCTTCTTCTTATCCCTTGCCTTCTTCAGATGATCACATCTCAAATTTCATTGTGTCTGAAATTTCTGAATATCTTTTTCTTTTTATCTCATTGATTTTTTAAAAATAAATTTATTTATTTTGTTTATTTATTTTTGGCTGCATTGGGTCTTCCTTGCTGTGCATGGGCTTTCTCTAGTTGTGGCGAGTGGAGGCTACTCTTCATTGCGGTGTATGGGCTTCTCATTGTGGTGGCTTCTCTTATTGTGGAGCACAGGCTCTAGATGTGCGTGCTTCAGTAGTTGGGGCATGTGGGCTCAGTAATTGTGGCTCATGGGCTCTAGAGTGCAGGGTCATTAGTTGTGGCACACGAGCTTAGTTGCTCCATAGCATGTGGGATCTTCCCGGACCAGGGCTCGAACCCGTGTCCCCTGCATTGGCAGGCAGATTCTTAACCACTGTGCCACCAGGGAAGCCCTGTCATTGATTTTTGTACTGATTCATTCACTCATTCATTCCTTCATTCATTTATTCACTCTATCAATGTTTATTGAATACCAACTTTATAAAAGACTAAATACCTTTTGAACCTAGTTTTTTCCTCTATTGCTATAGTCACTGTGTCAGTTTAAGTCTTCATCATTTGTCTCCTGGACTATTTACTGCAATGATCTCCCTAACCCTGGTCATTATATATTAAGTAAATCCTCCATACTGTATTTAGAGTGATTTTCCTACAAGATAAATTATATTTTGGCACTTTTCTGCTTAAAATCCTGTAGTAGCTCCAAATACCTTTCAGGTTAAATATGCTAGCATGCCATAGAAGGCATTTCCAGGATGTGTTTCTTTTTTGCCTACCTCTTGAGCCCCATCTTCTATCACAGGACACACATATGCTGTGCTCCAACCACACTGAAGGGCTTTCTGATCCTCTCACTACCATGCAGTCTTACAGTTTTAAACCTTTGAACATATGACTACTTTCGCTAGGGACTTAGATCCCTTGTTCATTTGTTCACCTCTTCTTCAGAACTCACCTTAAGAGATACCTTCTCTTAGAATTTTCCCTGCACTCCTGATACCCTCTCCTGCATGTGCCCATCACTTACCACACTGTATGCAATTATCCATTTGTCTCTAATTCTCTTAATAGGTTGAGAAGCTCCTATTGAAGACAGAGACTTTGAACTACTTGTATGTGTATTCCTAATGCCTGGTATAGTGCTGACATATAGTAGTACTCAGTAAATATTGGATTTATAAATTAGTAGATGCATATCCATCATTTATTTTAAGGTATAGAACAAGACTTAGTTATAAAACTTTTAATTATCATACATTTCAAATATACTAAAAAGTATGAATAATAATTCACCTGAAATCCATATATCTGCTACCAATATTTAGCATGTGTTAATATTTGCCACACTTGCTTGGCACCATGTTTATCTCTTATAGGAAGGCTTTCCTAATTAGCCTTACTTCACTTTTCTGATCAGCATTTCTATATTTTTAGAAAAAAATTACTTTAAAATGGAGCTTTGCACATACTAAGTGTTCATTAAGTGTTTTTTCAATGAGTAATGTATTTTGAATAAATGAATACTTTATTGTAATTTTTCTCCATTTAATCTTATTTCCCCAGCCTTTATACACCCTTGACCTAGAGCTCAAAACCAACTTCTGTAATTTCACCCCCAATGCTAAGCATAGTCCTAGACACACAGAGGACTTAAAATTATTAATAAATAAAATAAATGGATGCAGTTAATTAGTGCATCATTCTTCTTAAAGAAAACACATTAAAAATACTATTCTTATTTCAACCAGGAAACTTCTCGGCCTCTTTCTATTGACAGTTTAACACATATGTGCTTACTGAATTCAAATACTGTTAATAGCCTAAGTAGTCCACATTTCTGAGTACTGTTACGTTGTTAGAAAGATAAATCGTGCTCTCCAGAATCAAATATAAATGCATTTGGTCATGTCTATCAGTTTGGGTTATGTTTCAGCTGTATATGCCAGAAAACCTTAAAATCACCATGGTTAAGAACACAGTTTATTTTTCTCTCATGTAAAAGAAGTCTAGAGTTATGCAGCTGAGAGCTAGTTTGACAGTGCCACTTTTTCATTAGAGACTCAGGCTCCTTTTTTTCTCCTCTGCCTTGCTGGCTTTCATAGCAACCAAGATGGCTTTTGGCACTCTAGCTATAACTTCCACATTTCAAGCTGGAAGCAGAAGTAGGCAGGAGAGAATGGACAATAGGATACTTGATCCTTTTTTAAAAGGAATTCTCACCCCAAACTTCTATTTACATCTCATGGGCCCAAACTTAATCACCTGGACAAATTTAGCTGTAAGGGAGTCTTGGAAATGAGGCATTTTAGTTGCCATGCTATCCAAGGTTATGATATTAAAAAAGAAGGTAAAAATGGATATTGGGAGGCAGTTAGCATTCTCTGTCAAGATATTGTTAGAATGAGTAAGTGAGAGTTGATAATCTTTGGAAAAATCACAAGTGCACTGTGATTACATTCATGGAATTGACTTTCACTCTGTATGGATAAATATTTGAAAACATGTCGCTGCCCAGAGTCAGTTTTCTGTGTATATACATTGGACTACTGAATAATCTGGAGAGGTAGTGGAGTGTGTGTGTGTGCACACGTGCACATGTGTGCGCATGTGTAAGACTAAATTATTTTTAATTTTATACACAGGTGCTCCAAAAATACTGTTTTCTTGAGCCATGATAGAGTTTTTCAAGGAATTGCTGGTAGATCTTGGAAATAAAATATAAACCCTAAAAGTCTACATCTGGCAATCCATAAAGGATAAATATAAGCAGTCAGCAGTATGATAAAATGATCTGCCTTATTAGTAATTAAAGAAACATAATTTAAACCAAAGCTAAGGTATAATTTTTACCCTATGGAACTAGCAAAAATGAATAAAAGTTTGTTCAGATAGTCTCATGTATTTTTTGTTGTGGTATAAATTAGTTGTATAGTCTTTTTAGAGAGCAATTTGGCAATTCTACCAAGAATCTTAAATTGTTTATACTCATTGGCTTAGTAATTACACTTCTGAAAATTTACTTTAAAGGAAATAATCCTGAATAGGTAAAAACAAGAAGCAGAAGGAGGCAGGAGAGAATATTATCAAATTATGATAATAGCTAATACTGAGTGGTCACTCTGTGCCAGTATTGTTCTTAACCCTTTAATAATCCTCACAAGATCCTTATGAAATTGGTACTGTATCTTCTTCCTCCTCCTCCTTCCCATTTTAAAATGGATGAAACTGAGGTGCAGAAAGATTAAGAAGTTTTCTCACTACTGCATTGCTAAGTAGAGATGGTGGGGTTTGAACCCTGAAATTTGGCACTAGTATCTGCATATTTAACCATCATGCTATGCTGTCTCTCTGTGCTTTGCTTTGAGTTTTCAGTAGCATCATTTATAGCAAGGAATAAGAATAGCAGGATAGGCAAGAAAACTAGAACTTACTGGAATTTTATGCATTTGTTAAATTTTTCATTTTTAAACAGCTTGGGTTACTGTGAAATATGCTTGTGTTATGGTAGAGGCAGAAACAGGATACAATTTTGTTTAGGTAGAATAATAAAATTATGTAAAAATATAACTCTTTGCTTAGAATTTTTAAAAAAGGGAAATGCACCAAAAGTATTAATAATGTCTGTAGTGAACTAATAGGGCTCCAGTTGAAATTTTTTTCTTCTCTGCTTTCCAAATTGTCTTTAATGAGCATGTATAACTTCTAGAATGAAAAAACAGTTAAGAAGACTATGTCCAACAATAGAGAGAAGATATATAAGTTGCTACTTTTTTTGCCTTGTAGTAGAATTGACCAGTAGCTAAGCAAAGCTGTCAGAGCAGCAGACCCAGCTTCCCTGTTATACTGATGCTTTTTGTGATTTCATGACTGCTTTGCAGTGTGCCAGTATATTTCCTTTGGAAAGACTGGACATTAGCATAGTTATCTTAGGATATGTATAACTTTTGATATTTACAATGATATTTGTACAATAGGTGACTTGATAACCCAGTGTTTCATTGGACTTTAGAAAAAGACACCCTTTAAGTGGGACTCAAAGTTGTTATTTTAGGTATTTTTTGACTGTTGTTCCCTTGCCTGAGTTTTCAGAACTCATCATTAAATTACATATACTTAGGAAAAAGAGACTATCACAATGAAGATGTTATGTGAAAAGGATCATTGTGCTAGTTTGCCCTATAGTTTTGTGTGATAAAATGGATGTTATGCTTTCTACTCATGCCTCTCGTTAGCATCCTGCTGGCTGAAAATCAGGGCCTGGATGACCTTCTTTGTTGAGAAGGCCATAGGGAGGATAGGCAAGGTGAGGTATCTCAGTCCTGGGTCACACTGAAGGTATAATTCAAATTCTCAATAAACACAATAAGATGGTCTGTGGCATTTATATATATGTGTACATGTATAAATGCAGTTGCTCACCTACAGAACGTGGGATTGAAGATAATTGATAGGAGGCAGTTATCCTGTCCCTGGAGCTGGATTTTCTTGTCATTGTCAGTCTGAGAATAAGGTAATAATTGCAGTAATGATGGCATAGAGAGGTTAAATGACTTGCTTAATGTCCCACACACAGTAAGTACTTAGCTGGGTTTTGAATTCAGGTTTGTCTGGCTCCAAAGCTTTTGTTCTTTCTAATACTTCATCAACAAGTATATAATTGTTTAATTTATTCTTTATAATAAAATGTATCTTATATTCACACTCAATTGTAGGCTTTTCACGTAAATTATAAATAAAAACAAAGACTAACATACTAAATGAATTTGGGGGAAAGAACAGTTGGATCTAAAAGCATCTTATCTATAGGCAGTAATAACTATTTTGTCTGTTTGAATTTTTTCCAGAACACATTTTTACTGAGCTTGAATATCAGTTTTGAAGTCAGATTCTATATTGAAGAAATGGGGACTAACTTTTTCATTTATTGTAACATATTCTTTTAAAATTTAATAGATAATTTACTATCTACAGTTCAAATAATCGAAATGGACAGTTTCTATAACAATTGTTTAATGAATAACTGTTACAGTTGTAATCTAATAGAGCACAGAGGGAAAGGATTGTTGTACTCTGAAGTTCCTTATACTTCTGACATCAATGTTTGTAATATTTAGCCACCTAGAAAATAGATTCTCAGAAGTAAAAATTTTAGCTAAAATCACTACCATTACTGCTATTATTATTTCTACTACTACTCTTCTAGCTAAATTTCTTGAGCATTTATAGTATCAGGTACTGTATTAAACCTTTCGCATATATTATATTATTTAATACTCGTAGCAACCCTATGGAGTTGGTATTATTATTGCCATTTTATAGATGAATATCTGAAACTTAATAAGATTAGGTAACTTGCCCAAGGATTCTCAGTCAATGGTAGATGAAGGGCATAAATCCAGGTCTGTCTTAATTCAAAGCCTGTGTTCCTATTCTTTTTTTTTTATTATTTTTTATTTTTGTCAGTGCCGTGGCCTACGGAATCTTTGTCCCCCGACCAGGGATGGAACCCATGTCCCCTGCAGTGGAAGCACGGAGTCTTAACCACTGGACCGCCAGGGAAGTCCTGTGTTCCCATTCTTAACCATTACATTATAAATAGATGGTAACTTAATTGTAGGATAGATTCCCAATGATAGGATCACGGGCTAGAAAGGAAGAATTCCAAGTCCTGGCAGGATCCTACTTGAACGAAACAGAAAGAGACTAAGTTTTTTTTTTTTTTTTTAAATTTTAATGCCTCCTATCACTCTCTAGTAATTTGAAATTACTAATTACTCCAGAAAGCTAACCTAGAAACAAATCAGCGGCATTACTGGGATTTGGCAGGGCTGCCACATTGACCTGAAGGCGCCCCTCGCTCGACGTCCCGGCCTCCCCACAGGCAGCGCCTGGCGCACGCACCCCACCGACTCGCGGTCGGGCAGAGTTCGCACTGTTTCTGCATCACAAGTGATGGGAAACCGACACTTGCAGCCCGTACCGGTAAACTGTGCTTCCAGAGACTAAGTTTTAATGTACAGAACTACATACGTAATGCTATTTGGATCATTGAAGTGAGTCTTCTTTCTTTAATTCAGAGTTTCTTTTGCAGTTATTTTTGCATTAGAAACAAAAGGCTTTATTTCCAACTGGCATTTGAGCTTTTTATTTTATTACACCAAGGTTTCCATTCCACTCTTTGCTATCATCCATTGCATTCTTAAGAACAGTTTGTTTTGGGGTTGGAGGTGTTTAACTTAAAAAAAAAATCACGGTACTTTTTACCTAGATGATTAAAAACGTCTGTATTATAATTTCTGCCATTTCCTAGAATATATGATAAAATTGCCAGGTTTAGTTATGTACCAAATATGTATTGGTAGTCAGAGCATTTCCTTTGTAACCTTTTGTTCTTTTCTCTGTAGTTGATGGAAAAATACAGTGTAACATCCAGAACCCTGAATCAGAGGTATTTTCAGATGTCTCAGATATTGATGTACATATTCAACATGAAGGGAAGCCTTTAGGTCTGAATTTGGTCTTGAGGTGGACCTATGTGGAATATTTTATTCAACTGAAACTAGAGTTGAATGAAGATCATACGTTGTTTTGTTGGGGGATAGATAACTTATGAATACTGAGACAGCTCTAAGAGTTGCCAAAGCATCATGTTAATGCTGAGGTCTAGAAAAAGGAGTTTGATTTTGCTTCTGTGATGTTCCTAGTTTAATCACTAGCCTCTGGAGTAGAAGCGTGAACAGACATGAGGACAGCTGGTGGGTGCTCATTGCCCCTATGCCACTTGGCTTAACAGATGACTGCAGTCCTAATAAGATGTTGGGAAGAAGTTGTATGGGAAACTAGATTCTTCTCTGTCATGCGTATTTTACATTAAAAAAATAAACAATTTAATTTTCTGATAAAATTATTTTTGGTACTTGTTATAGTGTGGTCCACACTTATGTTTGTGAGAAAGCTCAGCGCCCGTCAAGTTTAGGAGGTGTTCATATGTTCAGTTTTATGGTCTTAATTCAAAGGAACCTGTGATGGGAAGATGGAATCAAAAGATAAGCAGTCACTTTGGTGGATGAGCAAAAGGAGATATCATGATTTGATACAAAGAGTATTGACTAGATGGTCAGGAAGTCTGGTTTTTAATCTTGTCTCAACCAACAACAACTTTTATGACTTTGATGTAGTCAATTCATCTGTCTGAGGATTACTTTCTTTTGTTAGATTAAGGAATTAGACTGGAAGATCACTTAGGGTCCCCGTTAGCTCTAAAATTCTGATTTTAAGATGGTTCACAAATATTCATGTAATAATTAGAGAGTGAACTATTATATTATCTGTTTTAAATCATAGTTTCTAAAACTATGTATGATCTACTAGATTATGAGTTCCATGAGGCATGAACTTATCTGTTTTCCCTTACCATTATATTCCAAGCATTCAGCACAGCACCTGGAACATATAAGATATCACTGAATATGTACTGAATTAATAAATAATTAATTTATTTTATCATATTAGACTTCATCTAATGGAGGCTTAGGTAAAATATAAGATTCCCCATGCAACTTCACACAGATGGCCTGGGCTCACTCAAAGGTAATTGACCATGAAGGAGTTCATGAAATGATGCCCTTATAATCCATTTTCCAATGTGTCATACACTTACAAAAAGCAGTTTTTTCATCCTGTATGAGAGCTGCAGTTCCTAGAATTGGAAACTTAAAAAAAAAAAATACTATTCCAGTAAAGGAGAAAATTATTATAAGATATCATGAAAATTAGCCTATTGGGAAGTCAGAGCAAAGTGAGTTTGAGATTCTTTTTATTAGACAAACTGATGAAGGGAGTGATGGGCATAGAATTCACTCCATGTGACAAATATTAAGTCCATCTTAGGAAACTCTTTGGGCACAGGATCTGGTCTTTTCTGCATTATGTAAGGTCTCGAGAATATTAAGATGCTTAATGCATGTTAAAATTAGTAGTATCTGCTTTTTCTCTTTTTTGTATTTTCATGAAGCAATATCTTAGCTGCTCTTTTTTTACATGCCTTTAATTTAGTTTACAGTCACTAAAGAAGAGGTTTAGAAGCTTTTGCATAACTACAATTGGTACCTGATCTCCAGAAGAATTTCAGAGAATGAGAAGAAAATATTTCCATCTCTTCCAGATAGGGGTTGATTTTTAACATTTCAAAGGAGCTGTACACAAAACTACACATAATTTCTTCCATTCTTTTGTGGAATGAATTTTATTTTGTGCTTGCAGAAGTTGTTCTTTGCCTGTAACTAGGATATTCTGTTCCTGTTCCTCCTGAGAATGCGTATGTTTTAATTACTGACTAAACTTGTTTAGCTGGTTGTCCAAACAACCAGGGTTCCTCTGGAATGTAATTGAAATAGAGACTGGCATACTTTTCAAGAAAATTATCTTTTCTAAACTATTAGAAATAATCCTCAGGAGCAAGTTTAAAAATAATTATACATTGAAGGATAAATAGTTATAAAAGCTACCTACTTTCAATTTTGACCCCATCCTATTACAGCCATCTTTCTAAAATACATATCTAACCATGCTGTCCTATGGCCTCTAAATAAACCTTTTAGTAATACCTCATAAATTTTAGTGTAACCCATGTTCCTCAGCATGGCATAGAAGGTGCTCCATTATTTCAAGTGCACTTTTTCAATCTCAGCACGTGCCTTTCCACCTTGAACTTTATAGTCTGATAAATACTGGGACTACTTTTAGTTCCTCACTCACACTGTGGTCTTTTAGATTTCTGTACTGCAACGTAGTGGATAAGAGGCAGTAACCTAAGAACAAGCCTACTTACTAGCTACATGACCTGAAAATTACTCTCTTTTTCTGAGCTTCACATTTGTCACCTATAAAATGGAGATTATACCAACTTTTCAAGGTTATTATGAGGGTCAGATAACCTGGTTTATAGAAGTCACTCAGAAAGTAGTAGTTATTCTTCTTCACTTTTCCTTCTACGTACCACTCTTCAACTGGTCTTTACCTAATTTCCAATCTTATTTTCCACCTCTCCTCCCTACACAGTCCCCACATTCTAACATCACCCAACAATTTGCAGTTCCTTGAGTGCATGATTGTTTTGAAAATCTGTGCCACTGTACCTGTTTTTCCCTTTTCACACATTGCTTTCTTCAACTTGTCTGCCTGGTGAATTTTAAACTAAAATTTAACTGTTCTGTGTAGTTTTTCCTGACACTGTTTATCATTTTAAGGTGGAATTAGGCACTTCTGTAACCTTCTAGTGCCCTGCATAGGTCTTTTTTGTATCACTTAACATATTACATTGTAATTTTTCGTTAACATTCTTGTCTTCCTCATTAGTAGGATAAGTAGTCTTATCTCCAATATCTAGCATAAAGGCAGGCATCTATCAGTCCTCAGTAAGTGTTTGATGAACAAATTAGGGGATGAATACAATAATGTGCTTGAAAATTTTCATATGAGAGATGCCATTTTATCCTTTAAGTGATTCTAGGAGTGACTTTTTTAAAAAAATGCCAAATTCTAGAATAGATTTATTTATTTATTCATTTATTTTTTAACATCTTTATTGGAGTATAATTGCTTTACAATGGTGTGTTAGTTTCTGCTGTATAACAAAGTGAATCAGCTGTACATATATCCCCATATCTCCTCCCTCTTGCGTCTCCCTCCCACCCTCCCTATCCCACCCCTCTAGGTGGACACAAAGCACCGAACTGATCTCCCTGTGCTATGTGGCTGCTTCCTACTAGCTATCTATTTTACATTTGGTAGTGTATATATGTAAGAGTGAGATTTTTGATTGGTTGCTGGGCTTGGAGATTTACTACAGATTTTTCTTTTTCTTAAGCATTGATGAACATGGAATTAACTCACCCTATATTACACAGGTATGAAATTAGGAAATTAATGTGGATATGTTTTCTGACTGTGTAGAAAAATAAACTCTATGAACTAAAGTATAGCTCTAGAACTGGTTGCTTTCTTTTTGGCTTCTTGTTATTTCAGTAGGGGAAAAGATTCATGTGTACTGTTGTCAGCTGTCAACACTATCAAATGATAGAAGTAGGTATTTTTTTATTAAAAAATTTTAATTGTAATAAAATACACATAACATAAAATTTACCATCTAAAGCATTTTTAAGTATACAGTTCAGTACATTCACATTGTTGTGCAACCATCACCACCATCCATCATAACACATTTCATCTTGTAAAACTGAAATTCTGTATGTATTAAACAATAACTCCCCACTTTCCCTTCCCCCAGCTCCTTGCAACCACCATTATATACTCTGTCTTCATGGTTTTGACTACTCTAAAGTACCTCATATAGGTGGATGGACCTAGAGTCGGGCATACAGAGTGAAGTAAGTCAGAAAGAGAAAAACAAATACCGTATGCTAACACATATATATGGAATCTAAAAAAAAAAAAAAGGTTCTGATGAACCTAGGCACAGGACAGGAATAAAGACACAGATGTAGAGAATGGACTTGAGGACACAGGAAGGGGGAAGGGTGAGCTGGGACGAAGTGAGAGAGTAACATTGACATATATGCACTACCAAATGTAAAATAGATAGCTAGTGGGAAGCAGCCGCATAGCACAGGGTGATCAGCTCTGTGCTTTGCAACCACCTAGAGGGGTGGGATAAGGAGGGTGGTAGGGAGGCTCAATAGGGAGGGGATATGGGGATGTATGTATGCATATAGCTGATTCACTTTGTTATACAGCAGAAACTAACACAACATTGTAAAGCAATTATACACCAATAAAGGTGTTAAAGGAAAGAAGAAGAAAAAAAAAAAAGAAAACAAAGAACAGGTGAGCTAAGGTGATGCCTGCAGAAGGAAGGGAGAAATCCCCGGTGAAGGAGAAAGACGCAAGAAAGCCCTTTCCTTCTTCCTTCCCTCTTTTCATTAGTGCTGGAAAGTTGATGCTTTATATTTATGAGGATTAGCCAAGAGAGTTTGTACAATGAAAGTGTATTCTCTGCAAGGTACAGGGGACAGACTGCTGTTACATTCTACTTCTTGATTTCTTTATTTGTGCAAATGTTGCCAACAAGCAGCCAGTTACAGACACTAGGTCTTGAGCGAGTCTCTTAAGAGATTTCATTTTCTTGGTTATGGAAAAGAGGAAGACTGTACTACCATATCTTGTCCACTGGCCATTGTCCAAATCAAGGTGCTTTATTTATACTAGCATTTGCTCTATGGTTGGCTTTGTGATATCAGATCTCACTAGAATGCTCTTAGAGAAAAAAATACTCATTCCCTGTGAAATTCCTCATTTAAAATGCCATAATTAAAGTGATTTAAATTGAAAAAAAAAAAGTACTTCATATAAATGGAATCATACAGTATTTATCTTTTTGTGACTGGCTTATTTCTCTTAGCATGGTGTCTTCAGCTTATTTCACTTAGCATAATGTCCTCAAAGTTCATCCATGTTGTAGTATATTGCAAAATTTGCTTACTTTTTAAGGTTGAATAATATTTCATTGTATGTATAGACCACATTTTGCTTATCCATTCATGTGTTGATGGAGTTTGGGTGTTTCCATGATTTAATTATTGTGAATAATGCTGCTAGGAACATGAGTTTAAAAATATCTCTTTGAGACCTTGCTTTCAGTTCTTTTGGATATACCCACAAGTGGAATTGCTGGGTCATATGGTGATTTTCTGTTTTTAGTTTTTGTAGGAAATACTGTGATATTTTCCACAGCAGCTGTATCATTTTACATTCTCACCAGTAGTGCACAGGGCTTCCAATTTCTCCACATCCTTGCCAACACTTGTTTTCTGTTTTTTTGATACTAGCCCTTCTAAGGATATGAGGTGGTATCTCATTGTAGTTTTGATTTGCATTTCCCTAATGATTAGTGATGTTGAGCATCTTTTCTTTCCTTTTTTTTTTTTTTTGCATTTAAAAAATTTTTTATTGGAGTTTAGTTGATTTACAATGTTCTGTTAGTTTTTGCTGTACATCAAATTGAATCAGTTATACATATACATATATCCACTATTTTTTAGATTCCTTTCCCATGTAGGTCATTACAGAGTATTGAATAAAGTTCCCTGTGCTATGCAGTAGGTCCTTATTAGTTATCTGTTTTATATATAGTAGTGTATATATGTCAATCCCAGTTTCCCAATTTATCCCTCCCCCACTTCCCCCTTGGTAACCATAAGTTTGTTTTCTACATCTGTGACTCTATTTCTGTTTTGTAAATGAGTTCATTTGTACCAATTTTTTAGATTCCACATATAAGCAATATCATATGATATTTGTCTTTGTCTGATTTACTTAACTCAGTATGACAATATCTAGGTCCATCTATGTTGTTGCAAATGGCATTATTTTGTTCTTTTTTATGGCTGAGTAATATTCCATTGTATATATGAACCATATCTTATTTATCCATTCTTCTGTCGATGGACATTTAGGTTGCTTCCATGTCTTGGGGTTTCTCTGGAAATATGCCCAGGATGGGATTGCTGGATCACATGGCAGCTCTATTTTTAGTTTTCTAAGGAACCTCCATAGTGGCTATACCAATTTACATTCCCACCAACAGTGCAGGAAGGTTCCCTTTTCTCCACACCCTCTCCAGCATTTATTGTTTATAGATTTTTTGATGATGGCCATTCTGACTGGTGTGAGGTGATACGTCATTGTAGTTTTGATTTGCAAAAGATGTTGAACATCTTTTCATATGCTTTTTGGCCATCTGTATGTCTTCTTTGGAGAAATGTCTATTTAGGTCTCCTGCCCATTTTTTGATTGGGTTGTTTGTTTGTTCTGATACTGAGCTGCATGAGCTGTTTGTATATTTTGGAAATTAATCCCTTGTCAGTCACTTCGTTTGCAAATATTTTCTCCCATCCTGAGGGTTGTCTTTTTGCCTCATTTATGGTTTTCTTTGCTGTGCAAAAGCTTTTAAGTTTAATTAGGTCCCATTTGTTTATTTTTGTTTTTATTTTTGTTACTCTAGGAGGTGGATGAAAAAAGAACTTACCGTGATTTATGTCAGAGAGTCTTCTGCCTATGTTTTCCTCTGAGAGTTTTGTAGTATCTGGCATTACATTTAGGACTTGAATCCATTTTGAGTTTATTTTTGTGTTTGGTGTTAGGGAGTATTCTAATTTCTTTCTTTTGCATGTAGCTGTCCAGTTTTCCCAGCACCACTTATTGAAGAGACTATCTTTTCTCCATTCTATATTCTTGCCTCCTTCATCATAGATGCCTGATTTTATCTCTGGCCTTTCTATCCTGTTCCATTGATTTATATTTCTGTTTTTGTGCTAGTACCATACTGTTTTTATTACTGTAGCTTTGTAGTATAGTCTGAAGTCAGGGAGCCTGATTCCTCCAGCTCCATTTATGTTTCTCAAGATTGCTTTGGCTATTTGGGGTCTTTTGTGTTTCCATACAAACTGTAAAATTTTTTGTTCTAATTCTGTGAAAAATGCTACTGTTTACCAAAGTCATTGATGAGCTCTAGTAGTTTTCTGGTAGCATCTTTATGATTTTCTATCTATAGTATCATGTCATATGCAAACAGTTTTACTTCTTCTTTTCCAATTTGTATTCCTTTTATTTCTTTTTCTTCTCTGATTGCCATGGCTAGGACTTCCCAAACTATGTTGAATAAAAGTGGCATGAGTGGACATCTTTGTCTTGTTCTTGATTTTAGAGGAAATGCTTTCAGTTTTTCACCCTTGAGAATATTTGCTGTGGGTTTGTTGTATATGCCTTTATTACGTTGAGGTAGGTTCCCTCTATGCCCACTTTCTGGAGAGTTTTTTTTATCATAAATTGGTGTTGAATTTTGTCAAAAGCTTTTTCTGAATCTCTTGAGATGATCATATGGTTTTTATTCTTCAGTTTGTTAATGTGGTGTATTGAAGAATCCTTGCATCTCTGGGCTAAGTCCTACTTGATCATGGTATATGATCCTTTGAATGTGTTGTTGGATTTAGTTTGCTGTTATTTTGTTGAGGATCTTTGTGTCTATGGTCATCAGTGATATTGGCCTGTAATTTTCTTTTTTTTGTGATATCTTTGGTTTTAGTTGAGCATCTTTTCATGTGCTTATTGGCCGTTCGTGTATCTTCTTTGGCAAAATGTCTATTCATGTCCTTTTCTCATTTTTGAATTGCTTTGTTTGTATTTTTGTTGTTGAGTTTTAGGAATTTGCTATATATTCTGGATATTAATCCCTTATCAGATATATGCTTTGCAAATAATTTCTCTCATTCTGTAGTTTGTCTTTTTACTCTGTGCATAGCATCCTTTGATGCACAACATTTTTTAATTTTAAAGAAGCCCCATTTGTCTATTTTTTATTTTGTTACCTTTGCCTTTAGTGTCATATCCAAGAAATCATCGCCAAATCCAATGTTGTGAAGCTTTTGTGCTATGTTTTCTTCTAGGGATTTTATTGTGTTAGGTCTTTTATATTTAGGTCCTTGATCCATTTTGAGTTAATTTTTGTATATGGCATTAGGTAAGGACCCAACCACATTCTGTTGCAGTGGATAGCCAGTTTTCACAGCATCATCTGTTGAAAAGACTATCCCTTTCCCCATTGAATGGCTTTGGCCCCCTCATCAAAAATCATCTGACTATATATGTGAGGATTTATTGCTAGGCTTTCTATTTTATTCCATTGGTCTATATGCCCATCTTTATGTCAATACCACACTGTTGTGATTACTGTAGCTTTGTAGTAACTTTTGAAATCAGGCAATATGAGTTCTCCAGTTTTGTTCTTCTCCTTGAAGGTTGTTTTGGTTATTCGTGGTCCCTGGAGATTTCATATGAGTTTAAGGATGGGCCTTTCTATTTCTACAAAAAATATTATTGGGATTTTGATAGAGATTGCATTGAATCTGTAGATCACTTTGAGTGGTATGGACATTTTAACATTTTAATGGACATTTAAGTCTTCCAATCCATAAACCTGGGGTGTATTTACATTTATTTCTTCTTTAATTTTTTTCATCGGTGTCTTGTAGTTTTCATTGTACAAGTCTTTCACCTTCTTGGTTAAGTTAATTCTGAAGTAATTTTTCTTTTTGATGTTATTGTAAGTGGAATTGTTTTTGTAATTTCCTTTATAGATTGTTCATTGTTCAGTATTGAAATACAGTTTATTTTTGTATTTAGTTTGTATCCTGCTACTTTGCTGAATTCAGTTTTTTTTGAGGTCTTTATGGTTATCTACATATAAGGTTATATAATATACAAGCAGAGATAATTTTACTTCTTCCTTTCCAATTTGGATGCATTTTATTTCTTTTTCTTGCTTAATTGCCCTAGCTAGATCTTTCAGTACTATGTTGAATATGAGTAGTGATAGTGGGCATCCTTGCATTGTTCCTCTTCTTAGGGGAAAACATTTCAGTCTTTAGTCATTGATTATGATGTTTTCTGTGGGTTGTTCATATATGGGCTTTATTATTGGGGTGGCTTCCTTCTATTTCTATTTTGTTGAGTTTTTTTTTTTTATCATGAAATGGCATTGAATTTTGGCAAATGCTTTTTCTGCATCAATTGAGATGACCATATTTTTTTCATCATTTTGTTGATGTGGCATATTACATTGTTTGATTTTTGTATGCTGAATGATTCTTACATTCCAGGAATAAATCCTACTTGGTCATGGTGTATAATCCTTTTAATATGCTGCTGAATTGTGCTTGCTAGTGTTTACTGAGGATTTTTGCATCAGTGTTCATAAGGGATATTGGTCTGTAGTTTTCCTGTAGTGTCTTTGTCTGGCTTTTGTATCAGAATTATGCTGGCCTCATAGAATAAGTGAGGACGTGTTCTCTTCTCTTCAGTTTTTTGGAAAAGTTTGAGAAGAATGTTTGGTATAATTCACCAGTTAAGCCATTAGGTCCAGGACTTCATTTTATTGGGAGATTTTGGATTACTGATTCAATCTCCTTACTACGTATAGCCTTTCAGATTTTCTGTTTCTTTGTGATTTAGTCTTGGAAGGTTTTGTGTTTCTAGAAATTTGTCCATTTCAACTAGACTATCCATTTTTTTCATACAATTATTCATAGTCCTTTCTTATAATGCTTTTTATTTCTTTTGAATCAGTAGTAATGTCCCCACTTTCATTTCTGATTTTAGTAATTTGAATCTTCTCTCCTATTTTCTTAGTCCATCTAGTTGAAAGTTTGTCAATTTTGTTGCTATCTTTGAAGAACCAACTTTTGGTTTCATTAATTTTCTCTCCTGTTTTTCTGTTCTCTATTTCACTTATTTCTGCTCTAATCTTTTTTTATTTATTCTGGTGGCTTTTGGTTTAGTGTGTTGTTATTTTCTAGTTTCTTAATTTTTAAAGTTAGGTTGTTGATTTGAGATCTTATTTTTCAATGTAAGCATTTATAGCTATAAATTTCCTCTCAACACTACTTTTGCTGTGTCCTGTAAGTTTTGGTTTGTTGTGTTTTTATGTTCATTTGTCTCTAAATTATTTTTAAATTCTCATGTGATTTCTTCTTTGATCCACTGGTTGTTTAACGTTGTGTTGTTTAATTTCCACAATTTTGTGAATTTCCCAGTTTTACTTTTCTTATTGATTTCTAACTTCATCCCATTGTGGTCAGAGAAGATATTTTGTATGATATGTATTTTTAAAAAGCTACTGACATTTTTGACATGATATATTTTAAAATGATGAAAGAAAAAAACCTTCCAAACAAAAATACTCTACCCAGCAAAGTGATCATTTGGAATTGAATGAGAGATAGAGTTATCTAGACAAGCAAAAGCTAAGGGAGTTAATCACCACTAAATTAGTTTTACAAGAAATGTTAAAGAGACTTCTTTTAGCTGAAAAGAAAGGGTGCTAATTAATAACAAGAAAACATGTGAAAATATAAATCTCACTGGTATAGGTAAATATAATAAAGGTAGTGGATTAATCACTTATAAAGCTAGTATGAAAGTTAAAAGACAAAAGTAGTAAAAATAACTATAACTACAATAATTACTTAGGGGATACACAAGATAAAAAGATATAAAATATGACATCAAAAACATTAAACTGGATTGGGGGAGAGTAAAAATGTACAGGTTTAGAATGCAGTCAAATTAAGTTGCTATCAACTTAAAATAGATGGTTAAAAATATAAGATGTTTTATATAAGCCTCATGGTAACTACAAAGCAAAAGCCTATAGTAGGCACACAAAAGGTAAAGGTGAAGGAATCTAAACATAGCACTAAAGAAAGTCATCAAATCACAAAGGAAGGGAGGAACAGAAGAAGAAAGGGACAAAGAGGAACCACAAAAGTGCTAGAAAAAATTAACAAAATGGCAATAAATACATATCTATCAATAATTACTTTAAATGTAGATGGACTATATTTCAAATCAAAAGACACAGAGTGGCTGAATGGCTACAAAAGTAAGACCCATTTATATACTGCCTACAAGAGACTGACTTCAGATGTAAAGACACACACAGATTGAAAGTGAAGGGATGAAAAAAGATATTTCCTGCAGATGGAAATCGAAAGAAAGCTGGGGTAGCTATACTTATGTTATACAAAATAGCCTTTTAAACAAAGACTGTAATAAGAGACAAAGAAGGACATTACATAATGAAAAATGGGTCAATTCAATAAGAGGATATAACGTTTATAAATATTTGTGCACACAACATAGGAATACCAAAATGTATAAAGCAAATATTAACAGATCTAAAGGGAGAAATAGACAGCAATACAGTAATAGTGGGAGTTTTTAATACCCCACTTATTTTGATGGATGGATCATCTAGACAGAAAATTGATAGGGAAACTTTGGCCTTAAACGAATGTTAAACCAGAGGGATTTAACAGTTATATACAGAATATTCCATCCAAAAGCAACAGAATACACATTCTTCCCAAATGTACATGGAACATTCTCCAGGATAGATCATATGTTAGGCCACAAAACAAGTTTTAATAAATTTCAGAAGAATGAAGTCATATCAAGCATATTCTCCAACCACAATGATATGAAACTAGAAATCAATTACAAGAAAAAAAATGGAAAATTCATGAATATATATATATATATATATATATATTCATTTTCAGAAATGCAAAAGGAGAAGTTAAACTGATACTACAGAAATAAAAGGCTTATAGGAAACTACCATGAGCAACTAATATGCCAGCCCATTTGACAACTTGGAAGAAATGGACAAATCCCTAGAGATATACAACCTACCAAGACTGAATCATGAAGAAATAGAAAATCTGAACAGACTGATTACTATTAAGGAGATTGAATCAGGAATCAGAAACCTTGCAACAAAGAGAACTCCAGGACCAAATGGCTTCATTGATGAATTCTTCCAAATACTCAAAGAATTTATACCAATCCTTCTCAAACTCTTTCAAAAAATAGAAGAGGAGGGAACATTTCCAAACTCATTTTATGAGGCCAGCGTTACCCTGATACAAAAACTAAGCAAGAGCACCATAATAAACAAAAAGTATGGGTCAATGTCCCTGATGAACATAGATGCAAAATTCCTCAACAAAATATTAGTAAGCTGGATTCAACAATATGTAAAGAAGGATCATATACCATGATCAAATCGTGTTTATTCCAGGGATGCAAGGAAGGTTCAACATCTGCAAGTCGATCAGTGTGATGCAAAACATTAAAAAATGAAGGATGGCTGTGTTTCTAATAAGAACGTACTGTATAGCACAGGGAACTCTACTCAATACTCTGTAATGACCTATATGGGAATAGAGTGTAAAAAAGAGTGGATATATATGTATGTATAACTGATTCACTTTGCTGTAGAGCAGAAACTAACACAACATTGTAAATCAACTCTACTCCAATAAAAATTAATTTTAAAAAATGAAGACTAAAAATCATATGATCATCTCAATAGATACAGAAAAAGCATTTGGCAAAATTCAACATTTCTGATAAAAATTCTAAACGAAGTGGGTATAGAGGGAATGTACCTCAACATAATAAGGCCATATATGACAAGCCGACAGCTAACATCGTACTCAATGATGGAAAGCTTAAAGCTTTCCTTGATGATTAGGAACAAGACAAGGATGCCTACTCTCACCACTCTTATTCAGTGTAGTATTGGAATCATAGCCAGAGCAATTAGGCAAGAAGAAGAAGTAAAGGGCCTCCAAATTGGAAGGAAGAGGTAAAACTGTCACTGCTGATGACATGTGAAAATCCTAAAGACTCCACCAAAAAAAAACTTCTGAAACTAATAAATGATTTCAGTAAAGTTGCAAGATACAAAGTCAATGTACAAAAAGTCAGTCGCATTTCTATCCACTAAGAATTATCAGAAAGAGAAATTTAAAAAATCAATTCCATCCCATTTACAATTTCATCAAAAGGAATAAGATACCTCAGAATTAATTTAACCAAGGAGGTGAAAGACCTGAACACTGAAAAGCATGAGACATTATGTGAAAAGGGCACAAATAAATAGAAAGACATTTTATGCCAGTGGATGGGAAGAATTAATATTTAAAAATATCCATACTACCTACAGCAATCTATAGAAAGAAGAAAAAAGTTAGAGGCATCATGCCTCCTGATTTCAAACTATATTACAAAGCTATAGTAATAAAAATTGTATGGTACTGGCACAAAACAGACACATAGATAAATGAAACAGAATAGAGAGCCCAGAAATAAACCTACATATATATGGCCAATTAATTTAAGAAAAAGGAGCCAAGAATATACAATGGGTAAATAACAGTGTCTTTAATAAGTAGTGTTTGGAAAACTGGACAGCCACAAGCAAAAGAATGAAACTGGACCACTATCTCACACCATACACAAAAGTTAACTCAAAATTGATGAAAAATTTGAATGTAGGACCTGAATCCATAAACTGCTAGAAGAAAATATAGCTGGTAAGCTCCTTGCCATATGTCTTGGCAATGATTTTTTGGATATGACACCAAAAGCAAAGGCAACAAAAGCAAAAATAAACAAGTAGAACTATATCAAATTAAAAAGTTTGTACATAGCAAAGGAGACCATCAATAAAATGGAAGGGTGACATACTAAATTGGAGAAAATATTTACAAATCATATATCTGATAGGGGATTAATATCCAAAATATATGAAGAAATCGTACATACATCTCAACAGCAAAAATACAATCTGATGAAAAGATGGGCAGAGGATCTGAATAGACATTTTTCTAAAGACATATAGCAAGCCAACAGGTACATGTAAAGGGGCTCAACATCATGAATCATTAGAGAAATGCAAGTCAAACCACAGTGAGATATAACTTCATACCTGTTAGAATGGCTGTCCTCAAAAAGACAAGAAATAACAAGTGTTGGCCAGGAAGTGGAAAAAAGGCAAGCCTTGTGCATTGTTGGTGGGAATATAAATTGGGTCAATCGTTATGAGAAACAGTATGAATTCTTTCTGAGGTTTCCATCCCTCAGAAATATGGTATGGTAGTTTCCTATAAGAAATATGGATATGGTAGTTTCCTATAAGCCTTTTATTTCTGTAGTATCAGTTTAACTTCTCCTTTTGCATTTCTGAGGTTCCTCAGAAAAAAAAAAAGTTATTTTAACTTTATTGAGACTTAGTTTGTAGTGGAACATACGATCTATCTTGGAAAATATCCCATGTGCACTTGAGAAGAATGTGTATGCTGTTGTTTTTGGGTATAGTGTTCTGTATATGTCTGTTAGATTTAGGTAGTCTTTTGTGTTAAGTCCTCTATTTCCTTACTAGTCTCTGTCTGCTTCTTTTATCCATTATAGTAAGTAGGGTATTGAAGCCTCCAACTACTATTGTAGACCTGTCTTTTTCTCCCCTCAATTCTGTCAGTTTTTGCTACATATATTTTAATGGTCTGTCATTAGGTGTGTAAATATTTATAATTATTATGTTTTCTTGCTGTATTGAGCCTTTTATTAATATTTAATGTCTTTTTCTATATTGTTGAATTATGTGTCTTTATCTATTCTGCCAATCTCTGTCTTTTAGAGATTTTAATACATTTACATTAATTACTAATGTGGAGGGACTTGCTTCTGTCATTGTGCTCTTTGTATTTTATGTGCCCTATAGCTGTTTTTGGTCCCTCATTTCCTTTATTCCTGCTTTTTCTTTGTGTATGTATATTTTTTTGTAGTGAAATTTTTAAATTCCTTTCTAATTTCCTTTTATGTTTATTCAACAGCTATTCTCTCTGTGATTGTTATGGGGATTACATTTAGCCTCCTAAAGTTATAACACACTAATTTGAATTTATACCAGTTTTACTTACACAATATACAAAGACTCTGTTTTTTTATACCTTGTCCCAACCCCTTGGTTGTTGATGTCCCCAAGTGACATTTTTATATATTGTGTGTCCAAAAACTTAAACTAATAATTCTTTTAAATGCATTACTCTTCTAAATTATGTAGAAAACAAGATTTGGTACTACACATCAAAATTATATTAATATTAGAGTCCCTCCCATCAGGAAAATTACACAATCCTCTTAGATAGCCTCATCCACCAGAGGGCAGACAGCAGAAGCAAGAACTACAATCCTGCAGCCTGTGGAACAAAAAACCACATTCACAGAAAGATAGACAAGATGAAAAGGCAGAGGGCTACATACCAGATGAAGGAACAAGATAAAACTCCAGAAAAACAACTAAACGAAGTGGAGATAGGCAACCTTCCAAGAAAAGAATTCAGAATAATGATAGTGAAGATGATCCAGGACCTCGGAAAAACAATGGAGGCAAAGAACGAGAAGATGCAAGAAATGTTTAACAAAGACCTAGAAGAATTAAAGAACAAACAAACAGAGATGAACAATACAATAACTGAAATGCAAACGACACTAGAAGGAATCAATAGCAGAATAACTGAGGCAGAAGAACGGATAAGTGACCTGGAAGACAGAATGGTGGAATTCACTGCTGCAGAACAGAATAAAGAAAAAGGAATGACAAGAAATGAAGACAGCCTAAGAGACCTCTGGAACAATGTTAAATGCAACAACATTCGCATTATAAGGGTCCCAGAAGGAGGAGAGAGAGAAAGGAGCAGAGAAAATATTTGAAGAGATTATAGTTGAAAACTTCCCTAACATGGGAAAGGAAATAGCCACCCAAGTCCAGGAGGCACAGCGAGTCCCATATAGGATAAACCCAAGAAGAAACACGCCGAGACACATAATAATCAAATTGGCAAAAATTAAACACAAAGAAAAATTATTGAAAGCAGCAAGGGAAAAATGACAAATAACATACAAGGGAACTCCCATAAGGTTAACAGCTGATTTCCGAGCAGAAACTCTACAAGCCAGAAGGGAGTGACATGATATACTTAAAGTGATGAAAGGGAAGAACCTACAACCAAGATTACTTTACCCAGCAAGGATCTCATTCAGAGTCAATGGAGAAATCAAAAGCTTTACAGACAAGCAAAAGCTAAGAGAATTCAGCACCACCAAACCAGCTCTACAACAAATGCTAAAGGAACTTCTCTAAGTGGCAAACACAAGAGAAGAAAAGGACCTACAAAAACAAACCCAAAACAATTAAGAAAATGGTCATAGGAACATACATATCGATAATTACCTTACACGTGAATGGATTAAATGCTCCAACCAAAAGACACAAGCTTGCTGAATGGATACAAAAGCAAGACCCATATATATGCTGTCTACAAGAGACCCACTTCAGACCTAGAGACACATCCAGACTGAAAGTGAGGGGATGGAAAAAGATATTCCATGCAAATGGAAATCAAAAGAAAGCTGGAGTAGCTATACTCATATCAGATAAAATAGACTTTAAAATAAAGAATGTTACAAGAGAAAAGGAAGGACACTACATAATGATCAAGGGATCAATCCAAGAAGAAGATGTAACAATTATAAATATATATGCACCCAACATAAGAGCACCTCAATACATAAGGCAACTGCTAATGGCTATAAAAGAGGAAATCGACAGTAACACAATAATAGTGGGAGACTTTAGCACCTCAATTACACAAATGGGCAGATCATCCAAAGTGAAAATAAATAAGGAAACAGAAGCTTTAAATGACACAATAGACCAGATAGATTTAATTGATATTTATAGGACATTCCATCCAAAAACAGCAGATTACACTTTCTTCTCAAGTGTGCATGGAACGTTCTCCAGGATAGATCACATCTTGGGTCACAAATCAAGCCTCAGTAAATTTAAGAAAATTGAAATCATATCAAGCATCTTTTCTGACCACAATGCTATGAGATTAGAAATCAATTACAGGCAAAAAAACGTAAAAAACACAAACACATGGAGGCTAAACAATACGTTACTAAATAACCAAGAGAGCACTGAAGAAATCAAAGGGGAAATAAAAAAATACCTAGAGACATATGACAATGAAAACGCGACGATCCAAAACCTATGGGATACAGCAAAAGCAGTTCTAAGAGGGAAGTTTATAGCTATACAAGCCTACCTCAAGAAACAAGAAAAATCTCAAATAAACAATCTAACCTTATACCTAAAGAAATTAGAGAAAGAAGAACAAACAAAACCCAAAGTTAGTAGAAGGAAAGAAATCATAAAGATCAGAGCAGAAATAAATGAAATAGAAACAAAGAAAACAATAGCAAAGATTAATAAAAGTAAAAGCTGGTTCTTTGAGAAGGTAAACAAAATTGATAAACCATTAGCCAGACTCATCAAGAAAAAGAGGGAGAGGACTCAAATCAATAAAATTAGAAATGAAAAAGGAGAAGTTACAACAGACACCGCAGAAATACAAATCATCCTAAGAGACTACTACAAGCAACTCTATGCCAATAAAATGGACAACCTGGAAGAAATGGACAAATTCTTAGAAAGGTATAACCCTCCAAGACTGAATCAGGAAGAAATAGAAAATATGAACAGACCAATCACAAGCACTGAAATTGAAACTGTGATTAAAAATCTTCTAACAAACAAAAAAGTCCAGGACCAGATGGCTTCACAGGTGAATTCTATCAAACATTTAGAGAAGAGCTGACGCCCATCCTTCTCAAACTCTTCCAAAAAATTGCAGAGGAAGGAACACTCCCAAACTCATTCTATGAGGCCACCATCACCCTGATACCAATACCAGACAAAGATACTACAAAAAAAGAAAATTACAGACGAATATCACTGATGAATATAGATGCAAAAATCCTCAACAAAATACTAGCAAACAGAATCCAACAACACATTAAAAGGATCATACACCATGATCAAGTGGGATTTGTCCCAGGGATGCAAGGATTCTTCAATATATGCAAATCAATCAATGTGGTATATCATATTAACAAATTGAAGAATAAAAACCATATGATCATCTCAATAGATGCAGAAAAAGCTTTTGACAAAATTCAACACCCATTTATGTTAAAAACTCTCCAGAAAGTGGGCATAGAGGGAACCTACCTCAACATAATAAAGGCCATATATGACAGACCCACAGCAAACTTCATTCTCAATGGTGAAAAACTGAAAGCATTTCCTCTAAGATCAGGAACGAGACAAGGATGTCCACTCTCACCACTATTATTCAACATAGTTCTGGAAGTCCTAGCCACAGCAATCAGAGAAGAAAAAGAAATAAAAGGAATACAAATTGGAAAAGAAAAAGTAAAACTGTCACTGTTTGCAGATGACATGATACTATACATAGAGAATCCTAAAACTGCCACCGGAAAACTGCTAGAGTTAATTAATGAATATGGTAAAGTTACAGGATACAAAATTAATGCACAGAAATCTCTTGCATTCCTATACACTAATGATGAAAAATCTGAAAGAGAAATTATGGAAACACTCCCATTTACCATTGCAACAAAAAGAATAAAATACCTAGGAATAAACCTACCTAGGGAGACAAAAGACCTGTATGCAGAAAACTATAAGACACTGATGAAAGAAATTAAATATGATACCAACAGATGGATGGATATACCATGTTCTTGGATTGGAAGAATCTATATTGTGAAAATGCTACTACCCAAAGCAATCTACAGATTCAATGCAATCCCTATCAAATTACCAATGGCATTTTTTACAGAACTAGAACAAAAAATCTTAAAGTTTGTATGGAGACACAAAAGACCCCGACTAGCCAAAGCAGTCTTGAGGGAAAAAAACGGAGCTGGAGGAATGAGACTCCCTGACTTCAGACTATACTACAAAGCTATAGTAATCAAGACAATATGGTACTGGCACAAAAGCAGAAACATAGATCATTGGAACAAGATAGAAAGCCGAAAGGTAAACCCATGCCCCTATGGTCAACTAATCTATGACAAAGGAGGCAAGGATATACAATGGAGAAAAGAGTCTCTTCAATAAGTGGTGCTGTGAAAACTGGACAGCTACATGTAAAAGGATGAAATTAGAACACTCCCTAACACTGTATACAAAAATAAACTCAAAATGGATTAAAGACCTAAATGTAAGACTGCACACTATAAAACTCTTAGAGGAAAACATAGGAAGAACACTCTTTGACATAAATCACAGCAAGATCTTTTTTGATCCACCTCCTAGAGTAATGGAAAGAAAAACAAAAATAAACAAATGGGACCTAATGAAACTTAAAAGCTTTTGCACAGCAAAGGAAACCATAAACAAGACGAAAAGGCCACCCTCAGAATGGGAGAAAATATTTGTAAATGAATCAACGGACAAAGGATTAATCTCCAAAATATATAAAGAGCTCATGCAGCTCAATATTAAAGAAACAAACACCCCAATCCAAAAGTGGGCAGAAGACCTAAATAGACATTTCTCCAAAGAAGACATACAGATGGCCAAGAAGCACATGAAAAGCTGCTCAAGATCACTAATTATTAGAGAAATGCAAATCAATACTGCAATGAGGTATCACCTTACACCAGTTAGAATGGACATGATCAGAAAATCTACAAACAACAATTACTGGAGAGGGTGTGGAGAAAAGGGAACCCTCTTGTACTCTTGGTGGGAATGTAAATTGTTACAGCCACTATGGAGAACAGTATGGAGGTTCCTTAAAAAACTAAAAATAGAATTACCATATGACCCAGGAATCCCACTACTGGGCATATACCCAGAGAAAACCATAATTCAAAATGACACATGCACCCCAATATTCATTGCAGCACTATTTACATTAGCCAGGTCATGGAAGCAACCTAAATGCCCATCGACATATGAATGGATAAAGAAGAAGTGGTATATATATACAATGGAATATTACTGAGCCATAAAAAGGAACGAAATTGAGTCATTTGTTGAGACGTAGATGGATCTAGAGACTGTCATACAGAGTGAAGTAAGTCAGAAAAAGTAAAACAAATATCGTATATTAACGCATGTATGTTGAACCTAGAAAAATGGTACAGATGAACCGGTCTGCAGGGCAGCAGTTGAGACACAGATGTAGAGAACCAACATATGGACACCAAGGTGGGAAATCCACGGGGGTGTGGGGATTGTGGTGTGCTGAATTGGGCGATTGGGATTGACATGTATACACTGATGTGTATAAAATTGATGACTGATAAGAAACCTGTATAAAAAAATAAATAAAATTAAATTAAAAAATTTTAAAAAAAGCAAAAAAAAAAAAGAAATATATAATCATTATGTCTTCATTTCAAAAATTCCCTTGTTAATATGATTAATCAACAATTTCTCTGAACCACGAAAATCATGTACTGTTGGCAGGTGATTAATCTCAGTGCAAAGTGAAGAGAACCTAATATTTATGAACAGATTACTGATAGCTTTGCAGTCTATTTCCATGGTAGAATGCATTGTTCCATATGCCAAAGCCAAAAAAGAATTTAAAAAAAGTTATATTAATATTAGCTTTTACACTAATACTTATTTTTTCCTTTAAATGTATTAGTCTCTTAAATTATGTAGAAAAAAAGTAGTTACAATCATTGTTACAATATTACTAGATTTATAATTGTCCATGTATTTACCTTTATTGATATCTGTTTTTCTTTTTATACCTTTGAGTTAATCTCTAGTGTCCTTTTATATGACCTTGCAGGACTCCCTTGAGCATTTCTTAAAGGGCATGTCTAGTGGTCACAAGCTCCCTCAGCTTTTATTTATCTGTTAATGTCTCTATTTCTTCCTCACTTTTGAAGACAAATTTGATTTTGCCAGATATAGGTCTCTTGGTTGACAGTTTTTTTTCCCCCAGCACTTTGAATACGTCAGCCCACTGTCTTCAGACCTCCAAAGTTTCTGATGAGAATCCTAATGGTAAAATTATTGTGGATCTTTGGAATAACTTGCTTCTCCAGGTGTTTTGAAGATTCTTTCTTTGTCTTTGACTTTTGAAAGTTTGATTATGTGTCTTGGTGTGGGTCTCTTTGAGTTCATGTTACTTGTAGTTTGTTGAGCCTTGTGGATGTTTATATTCATGTCTTTTATCAAATTTGGGAAATTTTCAGCCATTATTTTTTCCATTGTTCTCCCTGCCCATTTCTCTTCCTCTGCTTCTTCCTGCCCTCCCATGATATGAATGTTCATCCACTTGATGGTGTTTCACAGGTCTCTTAATTTCTGCTCACTTTTCTTTAATGTTTTTTTTTCTTTCTATCCCTTGGCTTTGGTAATTTCTATTGTCCTATCTTCAAATTCATTGATTCTGTCTGCTGCCTGCTCAGGTCTGCCCTCTAGTGAATTTTTCATTTTAGTTATTGTACTTTTCAGCTCCAGAATTTCTTTTTGGTTTCTTTTTAGGTTTTTTGTCTCTTGTGGGTATTTCCATTTTATTCACAAACCATTTTCTTGACTTTAGTCTTTGAGCATCTTCCTTTAGTTCTTTGAGCATCTTTAAGACTGTTGTTTAAAAGTTTTTTTTTTCTTTCTAGTATATCTGTCATTAGGTCTTTTTCAGGAATAGTTTCTTCCACAAGTCGAGTGGAAGGTGCTTCAGGAACAGCTGCAACTGCCACATGTCTGGGGGTGGGAGATGGGTACCTGTAACTATGCTAAGAGCTGAAATTGACCAAAATAACCCACAATTTACTGTATCCTAAGTCTTCCCCTGCAAGTTGCAAGCATTCAACAGATTCCATAGTTCAAAAATAAGTATATCAGACAGAATCTGAAATTGCAGTTGTTGTCTAGGTGGGGAGACAGATTCCTGGTGCTTCCCTTCAACCATCTTCCCAGATTCTCTTAGAAGTGGCATTTTGAGGGATTTTTTTCAAGGATATTAGACAAATTATGATGAATTCTGAGACATATGGCCAAGAAAGTGCTTTTAGGAGCCCTGCCGTGTAACTGGGCTTGTAGGGACAAATGGAACTCATTTTTCATAAAGCAGTAGTTCATGATTTTTGGTTATATATGCCATGTGAGGTTTATGTTGATTTTGCTGCTAACTAGTTTATTCTATTCTCTCTTTTTGCCCAGTCTCTTATAGCTATATATTATGGTACTACTCCTCTTCTTTTAAACTCTTTATCTTTTTGGCCTACAACTGCTTGGTGTTTTCCTATATCATGTTACTCTTTGAAGGTTACCAGTGACTTGTTTGTCAAATTCAGTGGCTTTCTCTGAGTCCTCATCCTTATGCACTTTTTGGTGCTATTTTTAATTCATTTTCATGTAATTCAAATAAATTCACTTGTTCATTTATTCATTAATTCATCCAGCAAATGTTTATTAAGCACGTGCTGTGTGCTAGGCATTGTGCTAGTTTTGCACTTTCAATTTCTTTGTGGGTATTTCCTCTGTTTCCTCACTCTTCAGACTTTTTTCCTCTGATATCTTGAACTATCCCAGTAACCTGGGCTTTCCTATTTTCATGAATGCTGCTATTAATTTTCAAATTATCCAACATCTGAACTGTGAAACAACTTTGATTCCTCCTTTCCTTTGTCTCTCTATATTATTACCCACTAAGTCCTTGTTAGGTGCTAATCCCAAACATTTAAGAAGACTAATAGTGCCTGTGGGCTATTAGCTGAGCTAGCCAGTTAAAAGGTGCCTGGTGTCTACTAGATGCCATCTCCTGGAATTAAATTAGTCCATACTGCATCTTCTTCTTGAATTTCCACAAATAAATCTTTGTTCAACTTTGCTAGTTTTTGATCTTGGTTTCTATTTATACCCTGTTAGCTCCTATTCTGTTATCTTCTTCTATTCACTTTTGACACCTCTCTCCTGTCACCTAATGGCTAGTTTGGCCTCATTTTGATTCAACCTTTTTTTTTAAATCATGGACTGTTTTTGATGTTTGACTGTTAGAATCTGTTAAGTGACTTTTGTTTTTGCCCCTATCACCTGCCTTTTTTCTGAGATAACATTTGATTTTTTTCCATCTGTTTTTCAGAACTGATCCATGATCTGCTTCAGTTTTCTTTGATGTATTCTTTCCTTTGTATTTCCACTGTGCTCAGTCTAGTTATACCTTTTATTAAACTATACTTAGATCATTGTAATATATTTCTGAAGGCTTTTCCACTTTTACTTGCTACCTCTAGTTGATCTTACTTTACATTAATATATATTATATACATACATTAATGGCAAATTATTTTTCTGAAATTTTTGCTTCAATCAGGTCATCTCCAGTTCCTTATAACTGACACTGCAAAACCAAATTCCTTGACCACACATCTGAGGCTCTCCACAATCTAGGCTTAATCTACCATTTCTCCTTTTGCTTTTGCGAAACTGGTAAGCACTCTTTCCCAAAGATGTCTTGCTTACGCCAGTGGTTTTCAAACATTGTCTCCCAGTTCCATGTGACACCTCATGGGATTCAAACTCTATGGCCCCTGAAGCACAATTTGAAGACCATTAATATAACTTTTTGATATCTTATTCAAACCTTATTTGAACAAACATTCCTATTTGCATGTTACAAATGAGATTTAAGCTCAATAAAGATCAAGAAGTTAACCAATAAGTTATAATTTGAAAAACAAAATCTGCTCGGAAACAAAGGTTTCTTCAGTATACTAAGTTTTTTTGTATTGTGAGCTTCTTAAGGATGAGAAACTATACTTTTTTTGGGTGTATTATAAAGTACATGACATAACACCTATAAATAGTTGTGTTTCTTTTTATACATCTTTATTGGAGTATAACTGCATCACAATGCTGTGTTAGTTTCTGCTATACAACAAAGTGAGTCAGCCATATGCACATATATATCCCCCTATACAATCCCTCTTGAGCCTCCCTTCCACCCTCTAAGTTGTCACAAAGCACCGAACTTACCTCCGTGTGCTATGCTGCTGCTTCCCACTAGCTATCTATTTTACATTGGGTAGTGTATATATGTTGATGCTTCTCTCACTTTCCCCAGCTTCCCCCTGCACTGTGTCCTCAAGTCCATTCTCTACATCTGCATCTTTATTCCTGCCTTGCCAGTAGGTTCATCAGTACCATTTTTTTTTTTTTTTTTAGATTCTGTATATATGCTTTAGCATATGGTATTTGTTTTTCTCTTCTGACTTACTTCACTCTGTATGACAGACTCTAGGTCCATCCACCTCACTACAAATAACTCAATTTCATTTCTTTTTATGGCTGAATAATATTCCATTGTTTATATGTACCACATCTTCTATATCCATTCGTCTGTCGATGGACATTTAGGTTGTTTCCATGTCCTGACTGTTGTAAATAGTGCTGCAGTGAGCATTGGGATACATGTGTCCTTTTGAATTATGCTTTTCTTACAGTATATGCCCAGTAGTGGGATTGCTGGGTCATATGATAGTTCTATTTTTAGTCTTCTAAGGAACCTCCATACTGTTCTCCATAGTGGCTGTATCAATTTACATTCCCACCAACAGTGCAGGAGAGTTCCCTTTTCACCACACCCTCTCCAGAATTTATTGTTTGTAGATTTTTTGATAATGGCCATTCTGACCAGTGTGATGTGATACCTCATTGAAGTTTTGATTTGCATTTCTCTAATAATTAGTGATGTTGAGCATCTTTTCATGTGCGTCTTGGCCATCTGTATGTCTTCTTTGGTGAAATGTGTATTTAGATCTTCCACACATTTTTAAATTGGGTTGTTTATTTTTTTGATATTGAGCAGCATGAACTGTTTGTATATTTTGAATATTAATCCTTTGTCCATTGTTTCATTTGCAAATATTTTCTCCCATTCTGAGGGTTTTCTTTTCATCTTGTTTATCGTTTCCTTTGCTGTGCAGAAGCTTTTAACTTCAATTAGGTCCCATTTATTTATTTTTGTTTTTATTTTCATTACTCTAGGAGTTGGGTCAAAAAAGATCTTGCTGTGATTTATCTCAAAGAGTGTTTTTCCTATGTTTTCCTCTAAGAGTTTTATAGTGTCCACTCTTAAATTTAGGTCTTTAATCCATGTAGAGTTTATTTTTATGTATGGTATTAGGTAGTGTTCTAATTTCATTCTTTTACATGTAGCTGTCCAATTTTCCCAGCACCATTTATTGAAGAAGCTGTCTTTTCTCCACTGTATGTTCTTGCCTCCTTTGTCATAAAGTGACCGTATGTGCGTGGGTATGTCTCTGGGCTTTCTATTCTATTCCACTGATCTGTATTTCTGTTTTTGTGCCAGTACCATACTGTCTTGATTACTGTAGCTTTGTAATATAGTCTGAAGTCAGGGAGCCTGATTCCTCCATCTCCGTGTTTCTTTCTCAAGATTGCTTTGGCTATTCGGGGTCTTTTGCATTTCTATACAAATTGTGAAAATTTTTGTTCTAGTTCTGTGAAAAATGCCATTGGTCGTTTGATAGGGATTGCACTGAATCTGTAGATTGCTTTGGTTAGTAGAGTCATTTTCACAATATTGATTCTTCCAATCCAAGAACATGGTATATTTCTCTATCTGTTTATGTTATCTTTGATTTCTTTCATCAGTGTTTTATAGTTTTCTGAGTACAAGTCTTTTGCATCCTTAGGTAGGTTTATTCCTAGGTATTTTATTCTTTTTGTTGTGATGGTAAATGGTATTGTTTCCGTGATTTCTGTTTCTGATATTTTTGTTGTTAGTGTATAGGAATGCCAGAGATTTCTGTGCATTAATTTTCTATCCTGCAACCTTATGAAATTCATTGATTAGCTGTAGTAGTTTTCTGGTGGCATCTTTAGGATTTTCTATGTATAGTATCATGTCATCTGCAAACAGTGACAGTTTTACTACTTTTCCAATTTGTATTCCTTTTATTTCTTTTTCTTCTCTGATTGCTGTGGCTAGTACTTCCAAAGCTATGTTGAATAACAGTGGCGAGAGTGGACATCCTTGTCTTGTTCCTGATCTTAGTGGAAATGCTTTCAGTTTTTCATTGAGTATGATCTAGGCTGTGGGTTTGTCATATATGGCCTTTATTATGTTGAGGTAGGTTCCTTCTGTCATTTTCTTGAGAGTTTTTATCATATATGGGTGTTGTATTTTGTGGAAAGCTTTTTCGGCATCTATTGAGATGATCATATGGTTTTTATTCCTTTATTTGTTAATATGGTGTATCACATTGATTGATTTGCGTATACTGAAGAATCCTTGCATTCCTGGGATAAATCCCACTTGGTCATGGTATATGATCCTTTTAATGTGTTGTTGGATTCTGTTTGCTAGTATTTTGTTCAGGATTTTTGCACCTATGTTTATTAGTGATATTGTTCTGTAATTTTCTTTTTTTTGTGATATCTTTTTCTGGTTTTGGTATCAGGGTGACAGCCGCTTTGTAGAACAAATTTGGGAGTGTTTCTCCCTCTGCAATTTTTTGGAAGAGTTTGAAAAGTATCAGTGTTAGATCTTCCCTAAATGTTTGGTAGATTTCACCTGTGACGCCTTCTGTTCCTGGACTTTTGTTTGTTGGAAGATTTTTAATTACAGTTTCAATTTCATTACTTTTGATTTTTCTGTTTATGTTTTCTAATTCTTCCTGGTTTAGTCTTGGAAAATTGTACCTTTCCAAAGAATTTGTCTATTTCTTCATGGTTGTCCATTTTATTGGCATATAGTTGTTTGTAGTAGTCTCTTATAATCCTGTGTATTTCTGCTGTGTCAGTTGTGATTTCACCTTTTTCTTTTCTAATTTTATTGATCTGTGTCTTCTCCCATTTTTTCTTGATGAGTCTGGCTAAAGGTTTATCAATTTTGTTTATCTTCTCAAAGAACCAACTTTTAGTTTTATTGATCTTTCCTATTGTTTTCTTCACTTCTATTTCATTTATTTCTGCTCTGATCTTTATGATTTCTTTCCTTCTACTGACATTGTGTTTACTTTGTTCTTCTTTCTCTAGTTGCTTAGGTATAGGGTTAGATTGTTTATTTGAGATTTTTCTTTTTCTTGAGGTGAGATTGACTTGCTATAAACTTCCCTCTTAGAAGTGCTTTTGCTGTGTCCCATAGGTTTTGAGTCATTGTGTTTTTGTTGACTTTTGTTTCTATGTACTTTTTAAAAATTTCTTCTTTGATTTCTTCAGTGATCTCTCAGTTATTTAGTAGCTCACTGTTTAGCCTCCATGTATTTGTGTTTTTTACAGTTTTCTTCCCCTGTAATTGATTTCTAATCTCATAGTGTTGTGGTCTGAAAAGATGCCTGATACAAGTTCAATTTTCTTAAATTTACCGAGGCTTGATTTCTGTCCCAAGATGTGATCTGTCGTGGAGAATGTTCCATGTGCACTTGAGAAGAAAGTGTATTCTGCCACTTTTGGGTGGAATGTTCTATAAATATCAATTAAATCTATCTGGTCTATTTGTCATTTAAAGCTTGTGTTTTCTTTTTTATTTTCTGTTTGGATGATCTGTCCATTGGTGTAAGTGGGGTGTTAAAGTCCCCTATTATTATTGTGTTACTGTTGATTTCTCCTTTCTTGGTTGTTAGCATTTGCCTTATGTGTTGAGGTGCTCCTATGTTGGGTGCACAAACATTTATAATTGTTATATCTTCTTGGATTAACCCCTGATCATTATGTAGTTTCTTTCCTTCTCTCTTGTAACAGTCTTTAGCTTAAAGTCTATTTTACTTGATACATGTATTGCCACTGCAGCTTTCTTTTGATTTCCATTTGCATGGAATATCTTTTTCCATCTCTTCACTTTCTGTCTGTATGTGTCCCTAGGTCTGAAATGGGGTCTCTTGTAGACAGCATATATATGGGTCTTGTTTTTGTATCCATTCAGCTGGTCTATGTCTTTTGGTTGAGAAATTTAATCCATGTACATTCAAGTTTATTATTGATATGTATGTTCCTATTACCATTTTCTTAATTGTTTTGGGTTTGTTTTTGTGGATTTTTTCTTTTCTTGTGTTTCCTGCCTAGAGAAGCTTCTTTAGCATTTGTTCTAAAGCTGGTTTGGTGGTGCTGAATTCTCTTAGCTTTTCCTTGTATGAAAAACTTTTGATTTCTCTGTAAAATCTGAATGAGATCCTTGCTGGGTAGAATAATCTTGGTTGTGGGTTTTTCTCTTTTATCTCTTTAAGTATATCCTGCCACTCCCTTCTGGCCTGCAGAGTTTCTGCTGAAAGATCATCTGTTAACCTTATGGGGATTCCCTTGTGTGTTATTTGTTGTTTTTCTGTTCCTGCTTTTCATATTTTTTCTTTGTCTTTAATTTTTGTTAGTTTGATTAGTATGTGTCTTGGTGTGTTTCTCCTAGGGTTTATCCTGTATGGGACTCTGTGCTTCCTGGACTTGGATGACTATTTTCTTTCCCATATTAAGGATGTTTTCCACTATAATCTCTTCAAATATTTTCTCAGACCCTTTCTTTTTCTCTTCTTCTTCTGGGACCCCTATAATTCAAATGTTGGTGCAATTAGTGTTGTCCTAGAGGTCTCTGAGATTGTCATCAATCCTTTTCATTCTTTTTTCTATATTCTGCTCCTCGGCAGTTATTTTCACCATTCGGTCTTTCAGCTCACTTATTCGTTCTTCTGCCTCAGTTATTCTGTTATTGTTTCCTTCTAGTGTATTTTTCATTTCAGTTATTTTATTGTTCGCCTCTGTTCATTTGTTCTTTAGTTGTTCTAGATCTTTGTTGAACATTTCTTGTATTTTCTCAATGTGTGCCTACATTCTATTTCTGAGATTCGGGATCATCTTTACAATCATTACTCTGAATTGTTTTTCAGGTAGATTGCCTTTTTCCTCTTCGTTTATTTGGTCTTGTAGGTTTGTACCTTGCTCCTTCATCTGTGACATATTTTTTTCCCGTCTTATTATTATTATTTTTTTTGATGGGTGGGATTGTGTTCCTGTGTTACTGGTTGTTTGACCTGAGGCTTCCAACACTCGAGTTTGTAGGCTGTTGGGTAGAGCTGGGTCTTGGTGCCAAGATGAGGAACTCAGAGACCTCACTCCAGGGAATGTTCCCTGGGGTCTGAGGTTCTCTGTTAGTGCAGTAGTTCGGACTTGGAGCTCCCACCTCAGGAGCATTGGCTGGACCCCTGGCTTGTGAACCAAGATCCCACAAGCTGTGCAGCATGGAAAAAATTAAAAAGGTGAACAATAAGAAAGAATAAAAAATAAAATTAGACTAGGAAACTAACAGATATGTTAGAAAGAATATAAAAATAAAAATATAGATGAAATGACAACTGCTAGGTAAAAGAGAACCACAATAGTAAAAAAGAGGAAACGGAAAAAAAATAGGGTGGAAAAGGCATTGGCTGTGGGGGGCAAGGCTTAGGCAGGGACAGAGTTTAGGTGGTAGGCAGGGCCTATGCTTAGGATCCACAGGTCTTGAAAAGGCCCTGGGGGGTGGGTGGGGTGGGACTTGGGCTAAACTGAGCAGAAGGGGCCCAGGTGTGCCTTTGGTCTCAGAGGATGGGGGACCTGGCCTGAGAGCCCAGCAGGCTTCCCAGGCCCAAGTGGGCGTGCCAAACGCCCACACTCCTCTCCTGCTCCTCTTGTTCTGGAGAGCCCCTCCTGCCTGCCTCTCCTCTTCTCCCCTGCCTCCCTCCTATGCCTCCAGGACCAACATGGCACGAAGGGGCCTCTGAGGGCATAGGACCTGACCCAAGAGCCAGGCAGGCTTCCCAGACTGATAGGGCAGGGGAAATGCTTGGCATGCTCCCCCCTGATCTGAGCCCCCCAGGGTCCCTCAAGGCATGGGAACCCCTCCCCAATCCCAGCCACCCCTCAGGGGCGCCGGTCCTGTCCAGCCTCCACTTCTCCTCCCACCTCAGTCCCCACTCATCCTACCGGTTTGCTTGGGGGTTCCTCCCATCTCCTTGGGTGTCGAGGTCCCCCACCAACATCTGGAAGGCTCCCTAGGTGTGGGGAGATTCAAGCTGTGCATCTTCCCACGCCACCAACTTACAGTCACTCTGTCCTTAAGTCTTCTAAATGGTTGCTTATTAAATAGTTATTAAATTTTATTTATACCTCTTTTTATTCTCTATACTTCCTGACATAATGTTGGGTACACAGTATGATTGATAATATTGATCTAAAACTTAGAGCTCTAGAGCATAGATAGAAAAGTATATCTTGAAAAGGTCTGCTTTTTAGCATATTCTTCTTATTTTCTTACCTAACCTCCCTCTGAGTTCTGATATGTTCCATCTATTAGATTGTAAACTTGAAGACAGAGTCTATAGCATATTTTGTCTCTCTGTTTGAAATGGTCATCACATAATTCTTAACATATAGGATAAATGTGTTTGTATTCTGACACATTTCTGATGAATGATGGTGATTTGAGGAAGTGAAGAAAAAGCAACCACAGTCAATAACAACATTTTACCTTGAAAATTAAAAGCGAGTATATGATAAACTATACAGTAAATTACTTACAAATATGCATTTATTGAATCCATTTGCCTGGAACCCTGTTAACTATCCTTTATCTGGATGTGACCCTCATAAGAATCAGAACAGATAGTATTTGCCTAATGGGAATAAATAGTGGCTGGGGCATTATGAAATATTTTTCCGTCAAGCCAGAGGGTAATAAAATCTGTCTGAAATATGCACTGAGTGACTGAATTACACTGTTTTTAGGGCAAACTTAGCTGGGGGAAGTTTGTTGAGTTCAGGGGAACAAGTTTTGGCTACTAATATCATAGTTTTGTCTCATTCTTTATTATTGCTTTCACTATCCAGAGTTGCCCTTAGGATCTTTCCAGACTGTAGGGAGAGCTTTGTTAGGTAATGGGGCTCTACCCTACTTTTTCTAATCAAGTTACAATTTAAGGTTTCATGTGTGAGGGGGTTGGGAGCAAATATCAGGGAAATGGTAGCCAAACTATTTATAAACTAATTAGATCTCATTAGATTGGATAGCAGTTGGAGCCCTTGCTGCTTCTGCATCATCATGTTATTTAGGCATATGTATACTTTCAAAAAGAAGAGAAGGCAGCAGACTCTGGGAATAAAAATGTCTTGAGTATTGGCTCTGACATAGAAGTTGAGCCACCAAATGAAATTCTGTGGTTTCTAAGTGTTCTTATTACAATACTGATGGGATTCCTATAGTGAAACTTAGTTTATTTTTGTAAATGAATTTTTAGTTTGATTGCACTCAATGAAATTTCTATGATGAATTTGAAAGCCTAGATGACCATGAAGGTTTCTCAACCTTCAAACTGGATAAAATCCTTAAGAATGTATTGGTTTCAGTGTGTGAATATTTTTATATGATTCAGTCATCCAGAAACTCGACTTATTAAAAATCCTTTGTCTTTAGTATGGCACAATTGCAGTTGAGTCTTATATACTTTAATAGGTAATTAAAAACCTTGAAGAGATAAACATGTTTCAGGAAAATGAATCTAATAATCAAACATAACATAGAGCTCCTTCTTTTGAGATGAGGATTGGGTTTTGCTGTATGCAGTAGAAATCCCAAAATAATAGTGGTTTAAGTAAGGTACAATATATTTGTCATCCACCTAAAAGAAATTCAGAGGTAGGGACTCCATGGCATGTAGAGTAGGTAGCTCCACAGTGATAAAAGTTTGAGGCTCATATTTTTTCTCTACCATTTCTAATCTATGGTTTTTATTTAATCTTCATTTCCTTGCTGGGAATGGCAACATGACTTATGCTGCGTATGGCAATATGAGTAAATAGTGGCCAGTTAGGCATATGTATGAGACTTTCAGGAAGATTCTTAAGGTGATTTGACTAGAAGGTGTACTCTTTTTACCTCTCCCTTTCTCCTTTCTGCTGCCTGGCATGTGCTACCTGGTATGTGATGGCTATGCCCCATAGTCATGATGGCTAGAGATCCAGCCATATATTTAAAGAGAATATTTGTAAGTAAATTTGTAATGTAATAATATATTGGCTTCACCAAAAAGTTCGTTCGGGTTTTTCCATAAGATGTTATGGAAAAACCAGAAAGAACTTTTTGGCCAACTAAATATGTGTTAAGTATGTTTCTTTTGCTCTATCACTTTTCTTTTTTTTAACATTTAATTTAATTTTTTATGCAGCAAGTTCTTATTAGTTATCTATTTTATACATATTAGTGTATATATATCACTCCTAATCTCCCAATTCATCCCACCACCACCCCCCTTCCCACTTTCCTCCCTTGGTGTTCATATGTTTGTTCTCTGCATCTGTGTCTCTATTTCTGCCTTGCAAACTGGTTCTTCTGTACCATTTTTCTAGATTCCACGTATATGCATTAATATACGATATTTGTTTTCCTCTTTCTGACTTACTTCACTCTGTATGACAGTCTCTAGGTCCATCCACGTTTCTACAAATGACCCAATTTCGTTCCTTTTTATGGCTGAGTAATATTCCATTGTATATATATACCACATCTTCTTTATCCATTCATCTGTCGATGGGCATTAAGGTTGCTTCCATGACCTGGCTATTGTAACTAGTGGTGCAATGAACATTAGGGTGCGTGTGTCTTTTTGAATTATGTTTTTCTCAGAGTGTATGCCCAGTAGTGGGATTGCTGGGTCATATGGTAATTCTATTTTTAGTTTTTTAAGGAACCTCCATACTGTTCTCTATCAGTGGCTCTATGAATTTACATTCCTACCAACAGTGCAAGAGGGTTCCCTTTTCTCCACACCCTCTCCAGCATTTGTTGTTTGTAGATATTCTGATGATGCCCATTCTAACCAGTGTGAGGTGATACCTCATTGTAGTTTTGATTTGCATTTCTCTAATAGTAATTAGTGATGTTGCGCATCTTTTCACGTGCCTGTTGGCCATCTATATGTCTTCTTTGGAAAAATGTCTATTCAGATCTTCTGGGTTCTTTTTTGTTGTTGAATTGTATGAGTTTTAAAATATATTTTGGATGTTAAGCCCTTATCTGATATACAATTTGCAAATATATTCTCCCATTCAGTAGGTTGCCTTTTTGTTTCGATGATGGTTTCCTTTGCTATACAGAGCTTTTTAATAGTTTGTTGTAGTCCCATTTGTTTATTTTTCTTTTGTGTTGATTCTTTATCATTATAGAATGCCCTTATTTACTTTTTGTTATAGACTTTATTTTAAAGCCTATTTTGTCTGATATGAGTATTGCTACCCCTGCTTCCTTGTTGTTTACTTTTGCATAAAATATCTTTTTCCATCTCCCTACTTTCAGTTTGTGTGTCTTTACCTTTGAAGTGAGTCTCTTGTAAGCAGCATATAGATGGTTCTTGGTTTTTTATTCAATTATCCACCCAATTGGATCCACCCTAGTGTTCCACAAAATTGGAACATTTTGTCCATTGACATTTGAAGTGATTATTGATAGGTATGTGTTTATTGTCATTTTGTTACTTGTTTTCTAGTTGTTTTTGTATTCTTTTCTGTTCTTTTATTTTTCTTTAGTTTCTTCCCTTGTGGTGTGTTGATTTTTTTAGTGGCATTCTTGTATTCCTTTCTCTTTAGTTTTTGTGTATCTCTTGTAGGTTTTTGATTTGTGGTTCCATGGGGTCCATATATGTTGACATATAACTATGTCTCCTTGTTTTAAACAGGCTCAGCCTGGGGTGCACAGTAGGGCAGTTGTGGGAAACCAGCAGGAGTTCTGGGCAGTTTTAATCTGCTTCCTCTGCCTTGTTTAGGGAGTGAGCAAGCATGTGCATGTTCTTCATGAAAGGAGTCTTGGGTTTCTTACAGCTCCACTGTCAGTCTCACTGGTTTTCAAACCAGCTAAGGGAACTTGTTTTTCTGGTGTCAGATCTCAGGCCTGCAGCACCCAATATATCATTCAAACTGGTTCAAACTGCTTACTCCCCAGGGAGGATCTCTGAGCCTGTTTAATCTGTCTCCTTTTCTGTGTTTCCTCTGTGGGGCTCAGGTCCCAACCTGATTGCTTCACTTCCCTTTCTACCCAACTCTGTGTGGATCTTCCTTATAGCCTTGGTTGTACAAGAGTCTTTCTGCCGGTTTCCAGTTTTGTTTGTTTGTTTTTGGGTTTTTTTTGTTGTTGTTGAGAAAATTGCTGCACAAGTAGATGTATTCTTGGTGTGTTACTGGGAAGAGGTGAGCTCTACATTCTCCTACTCTACCATCTTAATCTCCTTCTGTCTTTATTTTTAATTTTTTGAGGACCCTCCATATGGTTTTCCATAGTAGTTGCACTGACTTACAGCTGCATGCAAAATACTAAAACTGGATGCCTGTCTTATTTATAGTGCAGAATGGTTCCTTTTTCTCTACATCCTTGCCAACACTTATTATAGCTTGTCTTTTTGATGACAGCCATTTTGACAGGTGTGAGGTGATGTCTCGTTGTTGTGATTTGCATTTCCCTGATGATTAGTGATATTGAGCATATTTTCATGTAACTGCTGGACAACTGTATGTCTTCTTTAGAAAAATGTCTATTCAGATCCTCTACCAATTTTTAAAGTCAGATTTTTTTTCCTATCAAGTTGTATGAGTTCTTTATATATTTTGGATATTGACTTCTTATCAGATATATGGTATGCAAATGTTTTCTTCCATTCAGTAGGTTGCCTTTTCATTTTATTGGTGGTTTCTTTTGATGATGCCTTTTTGTTTGATACAGTTCTACTTGCTTATTTTTTGTTTTTGCTGTTTCTTTTGGTGTCAAATCTAAAGAATCATCACCAAGACTGATGGCAAGGAGCTCACCATCTACGTTTTCTTCTAGGAAGATTTTATGGTTGCTGGCCTTACGTTCAAGTCTTCAATCCATTCTATGTTAATTTTTGTATATGATGTAAAATAGTGGTCTAGTTTCATTCTTTTGCATGTAGCTGTCCAGTTTTCGAAACACCATTTATTGAAGACTGTTCTTTCCTCATTGTATATTCTTGGCTCCTTTGTCATAAATTACTTAGCCATTTATATGTGGTTTTATTTCTTTGCTCTCTATTCAGTTCCATTGATCTATGTGTTTGTTTTTATGTTGATACTATACTGCTTTGATTACTGTAGGTTTGTAATATAGTTTGAAATCAGGATGAGTGATACCTCCAGCTTTCTTATGATTGCTTTACCTATTCTGGGTTTTTTGTTGTTCCATACAGACTTTAGTACTGTTTGTTCTCATTTTGTGAAAACGCCATTGGGATTTTGATAGGGGTTGCATTGAATCTGTAGATTGATTTGAGTAATACGGATATTTTAAAAATATTAATTCTTCCCATCCATGAGCATAAAATATCTTTCCATTTATTTGTGTTTTCTTTATTTCATTAAAGTCTTATAGTGTTCAGTGTAGAGATCTTTTACCTCCTTGGTTAAATTTATTCCTAGATATTTTTTCTTTTTAAATCAATTGTAAGTGGGATTGTTTTATTCATTTCTGTTTCGGATAGTTTGTTATTAGTGTATAGAAATGCAACAGATTTTTGTATATTGCTTTTGTATCCTGCAATTTTACTGAATTCATTTATTAATTTCATTGGTTTTGGTGGGGGTCTTTAGGATTTTCTAAATGTAATATAATGTCATCTGCAAACAGAGATGGTTTTACTTCTTCCTTTCTGATTTGGATGCTTTTTATTTCTTTTTATTGCCTAATAGATCTGGCTACAACTTCTAGTACTATGTTGAATAAAAGAGGAAAGAATGGGTATCCTTGTCTTATTCCTGATCTTTGAGGAAAAGCTTTCAGGTTTTCACTGTTGAGTATGATATTAGCTGTGGGCTTGTCATATTTGGCCATTATTATGTTGAGGTACAGTCCCCCTATAAGCAGTTTATTGATAGTTTTAAAAATCATGAATGGTTGTTGAATTTTGTCAAATGCCTTTGCAGCATAGATTTTCTGTAAATATTCTTGAGGTTTCTTCTGAGTCACAGATAAATTATGTAGGAATAGTGTGACCTCTTTGGATCTTGCTTTTTTTAAGCTTTTTTACTTGGGAGCTGAGGAGTGTTTAGCCTACTGAGATAGAACTTTTCTGAGTCTGATGCCCTATACATTATGAGGTTTTCCATTCTGTTTAAGGAGAGCAGGCAGTATTCCTGTACCAATGTGTTTTCTGAAGATTTTTCTCTCTAATGGTTTTAGGTATTTTGCAAGGCTTGAGTAGTTTCCTCATATATATGCTAGCAGTACTATGCTGAAGACTTGTAGGTGATAATTCACATATGCCAAGAGTTCTCTATGCAACCTTCTCCTCTTTGCTATTGCACTCTGTAAACTCTAGCTGCTTTGACCTTCTTGGATTCCTAGCTTAATCCCTGGACCACAGGGAGACTTCCAAATTCCACCTGGATTTTTCCTTTTTGCCCTGGAGCCTGGAATCTTTCTTCATACAATAGTAGAGAGAAAATATAGGGCTGAAAAGGAGAACACAAACACAGTAAGTTAACCAGATGAGAAGACAGAAATACATAGCAGATGAAGGAGCAAGGTAAAAACCCACCAGACAGAACAAATGAAGAGGAAATAGGCAGTCTATCTGAAAAAGAATTCAGAGTCATGATAGTAAAGGTGATCCAGAATCATGGAAATAGAATGGAGAAAATACAAGAAACCTTTAACAAGGACCTAGAAGAACTAAAGAGAAAACAAACAATGATGAACAACACAATAAATAAAATTAAAAATTCTCTAGAAGGAATCAATAACAGAATAAATGAGGCAGAAGAACAGATAAGTGACCTGGAAAATAAAATAGTGGAAATAACTACCATAGAGCAGAATACAGAAAAAAGAATGAAAAGAATTGAGGACTGTCTCAGAGACCTCTTGGACAACATTAAACACACCAAAATTCGAATTATAGGGGTCCCAGAAGAAGAAGAGAAAAAAAAAGGGACTGAGAAAATATTTGAAGAGATCATAGTTGAAAACTTCCCTAATATGGGAAAGGATATAGTCAATCAAGTCCAGGAAGCACAGAGAGTCCCATATAGGATAAATTCACGGAGAAACATGCCAAGACACATATTAATCAAACTATCAAAAATTAAATACAAGGAAAAAATATTAAAAGGAACAAGGAAAAAACAACAAATAACATACAAGGGAATCCACATAAGGTTAACAGCTGATCTTTCAGCAGAAACTCTGCAAGCCAGAACAGAGTGGCAGGACATATTTAAAGTGAGGAAAAGGAAAAACCTACAACCAGGATTACTGTACCCAGCAAGGATCTCATTCAGATTCGATGGAGAAATTAAAGCCTTTACAGACAAGCAAAAGCTAAGAGAATTCAGCACCACCAAACCAGCTTTACAACAAATGCTAAAGGAACTTGTCTAGGCAGGAAACACAAGAGAAGGAAAAGACCTACAAAAACAAACCCAAAACAATTAAGAAAATTGTAAAAGGAACATACATATTGATAACTACCTTAAATGTAAATGGATTAAATACTCTAACCAAAAGATATAGACTGAATGAATGGATACGAAAGCAAGACCCATGTAGTGCCATCTACAAGAGACCCACTTCAGACCTAGGGACACATACAGACTGAACGTGAGGGGATGGAAAAAGATATTCCATGCAAATGGAAATCAAAAGAAAGCTGGAGTAACAATTCTCATATCAGACAAAATAGATTTTAAAATAAAGACTATTACAAGAGACAAAGAAGGACACTACATAATGATCAAGGGATCAATCCAAGAAGAAGATATAACAATTGTAAATATTTATGCACCCAACATAGGATCACCTCAATACATAAGGCAAATGCTAACAGCCGTAAAAGGGGAAATTGACAGTAACACAATCATAGTAGGGGCCTTAAACAGCCCACTTCCACCAATGGATAGATCATCCAAAATAAAAATAAATAAGGAATCACAAGCTTTAAATGGTACATTAAACAAGATGGACTGAATTGATATTTATAGGACATTCCATCGAAAAACAACAGAATGCACTTTCTTCTCAAGTGCTGATGGAACATTCTCCAGGATAGATCATATGTTGCTTCACAAATCAAGCCTTGGTAAATTTAAGAAAATTGAAATCATATCAAGTTTCTTTTCCAACCACAACGTTATGAGACTAGTTATCAATTACAGGAAAAACTCTGTAAAAAATACAAACACATGAAGGGTAAATAATACACTACTAAATATCCAAGAGCTCACTGAAGAAATAAAGAGGAAATCAAAAAATACCTAGAAAAAAAATGACAACGAAAGCACGATGACCCAAAACCTATGGGATGCAGCAAAAGCAGTTCTAAGAGGCAAGTTTATAGCAATACAATCCTACCTCAGGAAACAAGAAGCACCTCAAATAAACAACGTAAACTTACACCTAAAGCAATTAGAGAAAGAAGAACAAAACACCCCCAACGTTAGTGGAAGGAAAGAAATCATAACGATCAGATCAGAAATAAATGAAAAAGAAATGAAGGAAACGATAGTAAAGATCAATAAAACTAAAAGCTGGTTCTTTGAGAAGATAAACAAAATTGAGAAACCATTAGCCAGACTCATCAAGAAAAAAAGGGAGAAAACTCAAATCAATAGAATAAGAGATGAAAAGAAGTAACAACTGACACTGCAGAAATACAAAGGATCATGGAAATTACTACAAGAAACTATATGCCAATAAAATGGATAACCTGGAAGAAATGGACAAATTCTTAGAACAGCACAACCTTCTGAGACTGAAACAGGAAGACATAGATGACATAAACAGACCAATCACAAGCACTGAAATTGAAATGGTGATTAAAAATCTTCCAACAAACAAAAGCCCAGGACCAGATGGCTTCCGAGGTGAATTCTATCAAACATTTAGAGAAGAGCTAACACGTATCCTTCTCAAATTCTTCCAAAATATAGCAGAGGGAGGAACACTCCCAACCTCATTTTATGAGGCCACCATCACCCTGAAAACAAAATCAGACACAGAGGTCACAAAAAAAGAAAAGTACAGGCCAATATCCCTGATGATCATAGATGCAAAAATCCTCAACAATATACTAGCAAACAGAATCCAACAACACATTAAAAGGATCATACACCATGATCAAGTGGGGTTTATCCTACGAATGCACGGATTCCCAATATATGCAAATCAATCAATGTGATAAACCATATTAACAAATTGAAGGAGAAGAACCATATGATCATCTCAAAAGATGCAGAAAAAGCTTTCAACAAAATTCAACACCTATTTATGATAAAAATCCTCCGGAAAGTAGGCATAGAAGGAACTTACCTCAACATAATAAAGGCCATTTATGACAAACCCAGAACATCGTTCTCAATGGTGAAAAACTGAAACCATTTCCTCTAAGATCAGGAACAAGACAAGGTTGTCCACTCTCAGCACTATTATTCAACATAGTTTTAGAAGTTTTAGCCTCAGCAATCAGAGAAGAAAAAGAAATAAAAGGAATCCAAATCAGAAAAGAAGAAGTAAAGCTGTCACTGTTTGCAAGTGATGATACTATGCATTGAGAATCCTAAAGATGCTACCAGAAAACTAGTACAGCTAATCAATGAATTTGCTAAAGTAGCAAGATACAAAATTAATGCACAGAAATCTCTTGCATTCCTATACACTAATGATGGAAAATCTGAAAGAGGAATTAAGGAAACACTCCCATTTACCATTGCAACAAAAAGAATAAAATACCTAGGAATAAACCTACCTAAGGAGATGAGAGCTGTATACCGAAAAATATAAGACACTGATGAAAGAAATTAAAGTTGATACAAACAGATGGAGATATATACCATGTTCTTGGATTGGAAGGATCAACATTGTGAAAATGATTATACTACCCAAAGCAATCTTCAGATTCAATTCAATCCCTATCAAAGTACCAATGGCATTTTTCACAGAACTAGAACAAAAAGTTTCACAATTTGTATGGAAACACAAAAGACCCCGAATAGCAAAAACGATGTTTAGAAAGAAAAACGGAGCTGGTGGAATCAGGCTCCCGGACCTCAGTGTATACTACAAAGCTACAGTAATCAAGACAGTATGGTACTGGCGCAAAAACAGGAATATAGATCAATGGAACAGGATAGAAAGCCCAGGGATAAACCCATGCACATATGGTCACCTTATTTTTGATAAAGGAGGCAAGATTATAGAATGGAGAAAAGACAGCCTCTTCAATAAGTGGTGCTGGGAAAACTGGACAGCTACATGTAAAAGAATGAAATTAGAACACTCCCTGACTCCATACACAAGAATAAACTCAAAATGGATTAAAGACCTAAATTTAAGGCCAGACACTATAAAACTCTTAGAGGAAAACATAGGTAGAACACTCTATGCCATAAATCACAGCAAGATCCTTTCTGACCCAGCTCCTAGAGAAATGGAAATAAAAACAAAAATAAACAAATGGGAGCTAATGAAACTAAAAGCTTTTGCACAGCAAAAGAAACCATAACGAAGATGAAAACACAACCCTGAGAATGGGGGAAAATATTTGCAAATGAAGCAACTGACAAAGGATTAATCTCCAAAATTTACAAGCATCTTATGCAGCTCAATATCAAAAAAACAAACAACCCAATCCAAAAATGGGCAGAAGACCTAAAGAGACATTTATCCAAAGAAGATATACAGATGGGCAACAAACACATGAAAGGATGCTCAACATCACTATTCATTAGAGAAATGCAAATCAAAACACTTGTGAGAATGGCCATCATCAAAAAATCTACAAACAATAAATGCTGGAGAGGGTGTGGAGAAAACGGAACCTTCTTGCACTGTTGGTGGGAATGTAAATTGATACAGCCACTATGGAGGCTCCTTAAAAAACTAAAAATAGAACTACCATACGACCCAGCAATCCCACTACTGGGCATATACTCTGAGAAAACCATAATTCAAAAAGAGTTGTGTACCACAATGTTCATTGCAGCTCTATTTACAATAGCCAGGACATGGAACAACCTAAGTGTCCATCAACAGATGAATGGATAAAGAAGATGTAGCACATATATACAATGGAATATTATTCAGCCATAAAAAGAAACGAAATTGAGTTATTTGTAGTGAGGTGGATGGAGTTAGAGTCTGTCATACAGAGTGAAGTAAGTCAGAAAGAGAAAAACAAATACCATATGCTAACACATATATATGGAATCTAAAACAAACAAAAAAATGGTTCTGGAGAACCTAGTGGCAGGACAGGAATAAAGACACAGACGTAGAGAATGGACTTGAGGACACGGGGAGGGGGAAGGGTAAGCTGGCACGAAGTGAGAGAGTGGCATGGACTTATATATACTACCAAGTGTAAAATAGATAGCTAGTGGGCAGCAGTGGCATAGCACAGGGAGATCACCTCAGTGCTTTGTGGCCGTCTAGAGGGGTGGGATAGGGAGGGTGGGAGGGAGATGCAAGAAGGAGGAGATATAGGGATATATGTATATGTGTTGCTAGTTCACTTTGTTATACAGCAGAAACTAACACACCATTGTAAAGCAATTATACTCCAAGAAAGATGTTAATGAAAAAAAAAAAAGTTCCAAGACTAGAATTTCATACATATAGAAATAGTTCCTTGCATGTTCTGTTTCTTCCTGCCTGTGTCCCAAGCTTTCATGTGCTGCTGGAGGAAATTATAGGTAATCTTTACCATTGTGAAGGGCAAAAGTTAGTTTTTTCTCTGTACACATGTCTACCTACTAGCATATACAGTACACACACACACACACCCCTTATTAATGGAAATGGGTTAGCTATATTTTCAGTTAATTCTTTACACATGTTGACAATAAAATTGTTTTGCATTTGACATATACTTTATACAACTGTGTGATTTTTGTGTGTATTAGCTGTTAGTTAGCAAAGGGAGTTAATGTAAATATTGTCTAGAATTAGTAGGAAAGAAAATTGGATTGAGTGATAGATGGTTAAATCAATATCTATGACATTGAATAGTTGTTTAACTTTGGAAAAAAATATAACTATGAAAATATAAATTACTCATTCTTGTGATGGACTTTATTTTTTTAAGTGCTAACTGGGAAGGGAAGAAACCGAAATATCTCTAAGGATTCTTATGGTATAGTGACTTTTACCTTTACTTATTTGTGTTGCTATGTCTACTTATTTATGCATGTATAAATTATTACAGGTGTTTTTGTATATATCATGTTTATAATTACAATAACTGCAGTAAATATTCTGTTCCATATAATTGTGAAGAAAACTTTTTTCTACATTACAATTGTATTTACCTGGAATAGATCAAGTTACACACACACACACACACACACACACACACACACACACTCACTCTCATGTTTCTCCTTATCTTAAAATGAATAAATTCTGTCAAATTTTGAAATAATAATAGCAACAATGGCTACATACCCTGCCCAATACTTTATACACATTATCTTATTTCTCACAAAATCCTATGAAGTCGGATTTTGAAAGCAAGCTCAAAGTCATACTCATATTAAGGGAGAGAGTTGGGGTTAGCAACAAGTCTTTTAAAGCTATATTCTCTTAGCTACATGAAGGCTCAATAAATAAGTGATGTTTGTTTTTATTTTAATAAATCAGTTCTGCATCTGTACTCAATTTATTTTTGAGAGCATGCTCAGTTGTTAACCAAAGTTATAATTCTCATAATAGTAGTATAATGTGTTCCCTAACCTCAAATATACCTGACTGTGGGCAGTTTTATTACTGTTTGAAATTAGGGATGCCTCCCTTATTTGGAACAGAGTGTATTTTGATTCTTTGAATCACAATGACTAACCAAGCGATACAGACAACTAATAAGTGGTTCACATATCATTTTATTTCCAACAAAATTTTGTGCTCCCAAATACTTAGGTATTACCTGTTCTGTTTTCAGCTTCTGCTGCTGGTGATTTTCTTTCATAGCCTAAATCATCCTGGACCCAAGGCATGGTTTGGCTGCATGTTGAGTGTCAACACAGAAGTTTGCTTGCAGCTCAAGCCAGGCCACCACGGGGATAAATTTATGAGTGTTTCAGGGAAAGGCTTTTCATCTTCATCTCAGGACAGAGGTTACGGGTTGGTGATGAGCTCCCTTACAATCTCCCTATGTTTTAATCCACCCATGTCAGTGTCCCAAAGGATCTTCTCCAGACTAAATTCCATTAGATGTAAAACAAAAGACAAGCTGGTTCCTAAGAAAGGTTAGAGAAACATTGAAGAAGCAAGCAGGATTCCTAAACAAAGGGATTTCAACCTTAAATTTTACTGTAATTTTTATTTGCCTTGGTAAAATCATTCATCTGTTTTACTGAAGAATCATGATTATAATATTAGTATACTATATTCCTATGAGAGGGAAATATTATTGCATGGCTAGTACAAGGTAGGCTTTTGGGGATTTACCTGAGGTTATCCTGTACCTCAGGATTTACCTGAGGATTTACCTGAGGCTATCCTGTACTCTCTAATAAATATTAGAGAGTAATTTATTCATTCCTTTAATAGATATTGAGCACCTATTTTATATCAAGTATTATGCTTGTCATTCCAATACAAAGTTGGTGAAGACATGTTCTCAGCTTGTAATCAGGGAAGACAGACAAATTTATATGTGATTATGTATAGTGCACGAATTACTATTATAAATGCATGCATAAGATGCTGTGGAAGTACAGAAAAGGAGTATCTACATAATCATTAGATGAGAATAGAGGATGTCATGGAAGTTGTCTCAAATGAGGTGATCCTTAAACTCTAATGGATATGTAGAAGTTTGTTTTCAGGCAGAGCGAAAACTGTAATTCTCAAGATTTATAAACTTTGCCTCTGTACTACTGTTTGTTTAGATAAATTTTTGTCTAATTATTACAGTGAACTCAGTTAAACTTGCTTTTCCAAAACTGAAGAATATTTGGTTGCAAATCTGTTTTGTTTAGCAGAGGAAAATCTCTCATAGGCATTGTCTCTCTTTGCAGCTCTGGAAATCTAATTCTCCAAAGGCCAACCCCACAGCTGCTAATTTCATGATCTCTTTAGTGTTTCTATTGCTAAGTTGGAATATTGCAGCCATGCTTGTCTTCTGCCTAATGTGGCATGAGCAAAGCCTCTGGCATCTCTCTTGGTAGAAACTCAAGTTTTTTCACAGCTGGAAGTAGACTGATTGTTTACCTTCCACATAAGAGATTAGCTCTATCTATAAAAATGAAAATAACTCGAGAAATAGAACATATGAATTTAGTATGCAGTACATAGATGAGGCCAGTTATTTTGACAATTGCTGTAGTTACCATTGAAGCAACATGGATTAGAGACAAATGGCATTAGAAGTTTCCAACTAATTCTTTTTACAAGAACTCATTTCTTACACAAGAGTCTCTGTAATTGGCTTTCATTTTGATGAAGAATTTAAGATGAAGGGGTTGTGGGCAGAGATCAGCAGAGATTATTTTTCTCAGTTGATATGTTATTTTTGTACTGAGGTTGAATTTCAAAGACTTGTGAAATATCCGTATCAAATGCCTATATATATGACATAGTCCCGATGTTGGAAGTTGAAGTGCACTGGGAGAGACCTAAGGTGTGTTTTGAGTTTAGATGTCTGTTAACTTCTCTGAGTCTATTTCAACACCTATAACATTGTAGAAGGTGTTGGGTGGCTGAATAAGCTCTAAGGCCCTTTTAGCTCTAACAGTCTATGTTTTTATAGACAAGTTTAAAGAACAAGTTAAATTTTTTTTTTCTTAAGGCTCAGAAAAAGAATTCCATATGAATGAATTTACTGTGATTTAGTGGGAAGAGCAGGAGCCTTTGAAATCAAATCTGAGTTAAGTTTAATAGTTATGTGATGTTGGCCTAGTTATTTAAGTTTTAAATTTCCCATTTGTAATAGGATTGTTGTGAGGATTAAATTAAATAATGTATGAAAGTCTTCACACAGTAGCTGGCACAAATTAAGCACTCAAAAAATGTTGGTTTCACATGAAAGGATGCTTAACATCACTAATCATTAGAGAAATGCTTATCAAAACTACAGTGAGGTATCACCTTACACTGATCAGAGTGGCCATCATCAAAAAATCTACAAACAATAAATGCTGGAGAGGGTATGGGGAAAAGGGAACCCTCTTGCACTGTTGATGGATATGTAAATTGATACAGCCACTATGGAGAACAGTATGGAGGTTCCTTAAAAAACTAAGAATAGAACTACCATGTGACCCAGCAATCCCACTACTGGGCATATACCCTGAGAAAACCATAATCCAAAAAGAGTCATGTACCACAGTGTTCATTGCAGCACTATTTACAATAGCCAGGACATGGAAGCAACCTAAGTGTCCATCAACAGATAAATGGATCAAGAAGATGTGGCACATGTATACAATGGAATATTACTCAGCCATAAAAAGAAACGAAATTGAGTTATTTGTAGTGAGGTGGATGGACCTAGAGTCTGTCATACAGAATGTGAAGTAAGCTAGAAAGAGAAAAACAAATACTGTATGCTAACACATATATATGGACTCTAAAATAAGAAAAAAGGTTCTGATGAACCTAGGGGCAGGACAGGAATAAAGATGCAGACATAGAGAATGGACTTGGGGACACGGGGAGGGGGAAGGGTAAGCTGGGACGAAGTGAGAGAGTAGCATTGACATATATACACTACCAAATGTAAAATAGATAGCTAGTGGGAAGCAGCAGCATAGCACAGGGAGATCAGCTTGGTGCTTTGTGACCACCTAGAGGGGTGGGATGGGGAGGGTGGGAGGGAGCCGAGCCGCAAGAGGGAGGAGATATGGGGATATATGTATAGGTATAGCTGATTCACTTTGTTATAAAGCAGAAACTAACACACCATTGTAAAGCAATTATACTCCAATAAAGATGTTAAAAAAAAATGTTGGTTTCTTTTTCTTTCAGTTGCAAGTGTTTAGGAATTTGAGGAATGAAGGGTAGTGAGCTATCTGTGGTCCTGAGCTTTTGTGTGTTCAAGCCTGGTCTGATCTACCAGTTCCCTAATAGTCTTTTAATCCATATTTCTGCCCTTGGGTATTGTATACTGTGATTTTCTGAGATTCTTATTGCTGAAGATATTGCTGAATCTTGCCTGTAGTCTGTTAATTATGCATAATCTTGTTGACCCTTGCCTATGCGTGCAGGTTATACCTATGCTTGGTCATAATCCAGAGTAACCTTGACAGAGTTTACAGAAGGAAAAAAGGGTCTGAAGAAAACAAATACCTAAGGACCAGGTGGAGGAGTCAATAAAAAAGGACTAAAAGGATGACTCAAGAGGCTGATGGCAAAACAGGACCAGGGGAAGAGAATATTTTGAGGCAGGAGGTCAAATAAAATTACCTGTGTGTCTCTCACATTACAACTATAAAATCTTGGTGGGTAAGAGCAATATCTAATTTACCATTGTACCTTTAGTATTTATCAGAGCAGCTGGTACTTAGTGGGAAATATATATATTTTAAATGAATGGATGTGTCAGGTTTCTTTTACCTGCCACCATGCCTACCTTATGTACAGCAGTTATTCAGTAATTATTTTTTAATGAAACTTGAATTTCTGGAACCTGAGTTTCCAGAATTGCATTGTATGCATTTCTGCTCTGCCTTTGGGCTTTTTGACTTCTAAAAAGAGCTACATAACTCTTTGAAAGGTCAATAGTGAGAATGACTATTTGCTCACATTTGGGAATATACTCAGTGCTTGAGACTGCTAATCACTCCATGTGAAATCTAAACTCTTTGCCTGGCATTGAGGTGTGACACCACCACACCTTTCTCTCTCTTATTACTATTGTCCTGTGTGCAGCCTATATACTTTAACCATACTTTTCACAACTCTTATTTATTAGCTCTATTTCGTACTCAGTGAATTATATAATTATTACAAAAGTGAGTATTTCTTGAACCCAGATATGGTTAGTTATTTATTTACCAGTGTCTGTTCTAGATACTTCATCTATTATTTTAATTCTGATAAAAATCTGTGAGTTAGATAGTATTAATCCCTATTTTATAGTTGGCAGAAACTGTGGCTAAAAGAGTTTAGGTAACTTTCTAAAGGTCACACAATTATAAAGTGGTAAAAGTAGAAAGTTGAAACATAGGTCACTTTGACTCCAAAGCCATTTCTCTTTCCACCGTGTTACACTATGTCATGTAACTGGTAGCTATAAAAAATAGCAGTAGTAACACTTTTAAACAAAAGTATCCATAGTCCTGCGCTTCTTCAGGTTTGTACTACAGCTGAAAACTCTGCAGAAGGTACCTAACCATTTACATGTATGTTTAAAGAGCAGCTGTCAGCCTTTAATAGTATATATCTACTTCATTCTGGCAAGCAGAATGATATTCTTAGCCTGTTGAATTGCAGGAGTTTCCCAGGAGACCACAAGCACATTCTGACATGAGCTTTCAGGTCCCCTGTTTTATACTCTGGATCTGCTCTGCTCTGTTCTCTGGGAATCAAAACGTGGCTTTAGGCATCAGTGTGATATTTTCTGCATGTCAGGCATAGGCAGTGTTGGAAGAACTCTTTGGCCTCCTATTCCTTGAATTTCTAAAACCTCTTGACATTAGCAGGTGCTGGCTTTTGCAGTTAGAACTAATAATATATGAACAATTCACCAAGATACTAAGACTATTTAACATCCATCCATTTGACCTTGATAGTCGGTGGTTATTTATCTGACCCATATTTTCTGTCCCCAGTTATTGAGCAAACATTTATTACACAACCTTCTTATGTATCAAACCAATTAAATAAATCAGAATGCACGTCCTAGCTTACTCAAGTCTATTTTTAAAATTAATTAGCCACTGTGATTTTATAGGTAGAAGTTATTAAGAGGTCATTTAACTCAATGCCTTTTATTTTACAGATAAAGAAACTTAAATCCATGTAGGTAGAATTACTTTCTTTAAGATCATATAATAAGTGGCACAGAAGGGACATGAATTTAAGTTTTATTTCTAGATCAGGGCTGTTTTCAGTATACCTTGCTGTCTTTCAACTATATTCAGACATAGCTGGTTATAACAGTGGAAAGGAAGGTATAATGTCATGGATTTTTGTACCTGCTCCCTTACCTTAGGAGGATTGTTTTTTCCATTTCTTTGACCTTGGTGGACCATTTTCTCAGGGAACTTCTTGAAGACCCTGGAATGCATCTAGTATATTCCATTGAGTGTTTCCTGAGTAGATTCCTACTTACGGCATTTCTAAGTATCTGAGGTCTGAGGAGTTAGATAAAACTGTGAAGTATTTGAAGAAGAGAAAGGAACAGGGACTGGAGTGACAGAGAGGAATTATCAGTGGCAGACTAGTGTGCATAATGGTGGAACTCAAGATAAGAGGTAGAGAAAGAAAGAGGGAAATAATTGAAGGTAAGAGGCAAGTTTGAAGCAGAAATTTGAGGTATAGGTGACATCTAGTCTTCTCATCTACAAAATGGGAATAATAATACTCATTATGACTCTCATAGTATTTTTCTAAGGGCCTCAGGGAAAAAAGAGTTTGGAACCTCTAAAGTATAGTGTACTATTTAGGGGATGATGCTTGATGAGGATGGTAGTGGTTAAACATGGTAGAAAGGAGAGAGATGGCAAGGAGATAGAATTAACATAGAAAGTATAGTGGTTTGTACAATGCATTCTGAGAGGACACAAGAGATATATTAAAAGGGAAGATTAAATACATATTGGGCAAAAAATCAAAAGGAATACATAGAAGGGATGAATAACTTGGGTATGGTAATTTAGCATACTGGTTAGTGGTAGAATGGTTGGAATTAAGGAGGGACCTGATATCAGCCACTTGAGTGGCTCAGTACATTTTTCTTTTCAGCTTTAGCCAAGTCAGAGAAAGGCAGATAGATTTTATAGAGGGTGTGTGTAGAAAAACTGACAGTGCTTCTAAAGACTGGTAATACAGTCAGTAAAAAAACACTTAAGTTGTCCTTGCCAAACTCAAAGCAGGTATTTAGGTTGCTAGGTTGAGAAGACTATTTGCTGATTCTTCTGGGTGAACTTCAGGAAAGCAGGTTGTTTTAAAGGCATTTGCTGCTGTCTTGTTAGCTAATTTTGATGTATGCTTATGGAACCATCTTATCCAGCAAGTTGAAATTGAAGTGTTTTGGAATGAATGATACAGCTGTTAAGGCAGGGGCTTAACTTTAAGACTTGTTTGTCACTTAAGGAGGGCCTTTGTTATGAAGACAGTGTGAGCAGTGGCATGGAAATGAGTGAGGAGACCAGCGTCACTGAGTGGAGGAGCGTGTGCATTGTTAGCTTCTCTTCATATTCTGTGCTCTAGTCTTATCAGTTCTCTTCTGGTTTCTGATATCTCTTCCAGCTGGCTTTTGGGCTGGAAGTGCATTAACCTGGACTGTTTTCTATTCCCCAAAGTAACTTTTACTCACCTATCAAGGTTTATATCAGATTATACTTCCAAGTAGCCTTCCTTGGTTTATTATGTTAGGTTATCTCCACCTTGGTACTATTGACATTTTCGACTGGATAATTTTTGTTGTGGGAATCTGTCCTATGCATTATAGGCTCTTTATTAGCATCCCTGGCCTCTACCTTCTTAGCATCTTCCACAGTTATGACAACCAAAATTGTCTTCAGACATTGCCAGATGTCCCCTGGGGAGCAAAATTGCCCAGAATTTAGAACTACTGATACATAGGTGAAGAAATAAGAACTTTCCTTATACATCTACATTTCATTTCAGTGATATTTTGGGAGGAGGAAAGTTAATTTGCTTGCTCATTTTTCCATTTTGGGTCAAAAATTAAACTTACAATGGGATAGTGCTCTCAATTTCTGTTAGTTCGTTCTGTTTTTTGAATGTTACAAGTTTGCTTCTGTTTCAGGGTCTTTAAACTTGTACTTTCTTATACCTGTGATATTCTTCCACTAGATCTTCACAAGAATCACTGTGTCACTTTGCTCAGGTTCCAGATAAAATGTCACTTTTTTGGGGAGTTCTTCCCTGACCACTTTATCTAAAATAGCACCTTTTCCCCTCTCAATCTCATTTACCTATTTTACTTTTCTTCATAGCACTTTGCACTACCTATCATATTTGTATTAAAAAGAGTATGTTTACTGTTACAACAGATATAGCCTAAATTTCATTGGCTTAAAATAATAGAATTTATTTCTTACTCTGATCTTAGTTTTGTGCTGGTTGGAGGGTTATATAGCCATTTGGGGGCTTAAGCTCTTTCCTTCATATGGCTCCTCCATTTTGTAGTCTTATCCTCTGCTTTTGACTGGTGAATGGCAAAAGAGAACGTGGATGATTGTGTGGAAAGCAGGTCTGGAAATCACATAATTTCTTTTTTCTACAATTACATTGGCTAGAATTCAGTCACCTAACCACAACAGATTAGGAAATGTAGTCAGGTTATGTACTAGGAGAAAAAAGGAAATTGGGTTTTATAGAACCATAATATCAGGTCGGCTACAATATTAACTGGTACTCATAAATTTGCTGCAAGAATCACTGAATGAGTGTTTCCTCTCTTGTATGCCACTGTCCCCACACTTAAAACTGTTCCTGGTATGCAATAGGCACACAATTACTTATTGAATAAATAAATGTATGAAGGGGTAGTGCTTCTGAAATCAGAGCTGGATTTGTTTTGATTTTTCCACTATTTGTGTGATATTGGGGAAGTTAGTTAACCATTCTGAGTCTCAGTTATCTCATCTGAAAAATGAAGGGAGTAAGAACTACTCTATTTATAACATAGTAATCCTATGAGGTTATTGTGTAACCCAAGGGATCATTGTGTATCACGAAATACTCTATGAAATACTTAGCCCAGTGTCTCACACATCATAAGTTCTCAATAAATAGTAGCTATTTTTACTGGTTTTAACCAAATTCTACTTTGAAGTCTGATTCATTTTGTCTACAGTGGTTCAGTACACATACTTTTTATATCTTAACTTATTGAAATAATACAGGCGTAATTTGAAACAGCTTCTATATATGTATTCTGTCATTTAATCACTTACTCATCCATCAGTTCAACTGTTTATAACTCATCTATTCTATTTAAGACACTTTATTAGGTAATATGAGGAGATAAGAAAAACTTACCTATTGCAATGTTTAAATTTAGAGGATTTTTTAGTAAAACCTGATTAATTCTATATTTAGTTAACATATTCAAAGATAAATATGGGAGAAATTTAATTTTTTTTTTTATCTTAAAGAAATATGCTTAGTCTCTGAGTAATAAGAGACTCTTAGCATCTCATTCATGAGAATTCCAGATAAGTCACGTAATAAAACTACCTTTCCATCATTGTTTGAATCCTTTTTAGAGTATCACCCCACCTCAAGACCTAAAGCATTGTTTTTTGAAATAAGATTTTCTTTTTTTTTTTTTTTTAAAGTGGGATGAATATCAGGAGTCCCACTTTTTTTTTTTTAATTAATTAATTAATTTATGGCTGTGTTGGGTCTTTGTTTCTGTGCGAGGGCTTTCTCTAGTTGTGGCAAGCGGAGGCCTCTCTTGTTGTGGAGCACAGGCTCCAGACGCACAGGCTCAGTAATTGTGGCTCACGGGCCCAGCTGCTCTGCGGCATGTGGGATCTTCCCAGACCAGGGCTCGAACCCATGTCCCCTGCATTAGCAGGCAGATTCTCAACCACTGCGCCACCAGGGAAGCCCTGAAATAAGATTTTCTTCACCATTAGTGGTATAGAAATGACCTGAGATATTTCACCATTGCTTTATAAGTTTATTTTCCCACACATATTGGAAAGTAGACAATATGTCATCACTTCAGTAAATTGAAAAAGGAACAAAGTATTATCTGATTTGTTAGCTGATGAAAGTTTTAAAACTGAAAGTTGTCCATCCTTCAAGGACTAACTTATGTCTCACCAACTAAAAGGGGCCTTTCCAATAAGTTTATCTCTCACCAACCCCTACCTTCTTTTATCTTGTACAGTATATAGTTTATTAGTTAATTATTCTTTAATTATTTCACATATATTAATTGAATCCTCTCAACTTTAGGGTAAGCTTATTGAGAGCAGAAACCATATATTACTCTTCATTTGTTTCATTTGTTTCTTGGTATTTCTTACTGTCTGAACATGTGGTAGATGCTTAGTAAGTTCTTTGAATCATACACTTTAAAGGATACTTAGAGACCGTCTTGTCCAGTTTCCTTCAAGGAAGATCCCTTTTTACAGAAAGCCTGAGGAATGACCATCTAGCCTGTACTCTAAATGTCTCTCATGAAAAAGAGAGCACTTTTCTAGGACAGCTTATTTCATGGTTGGATTGTTATGTTCATTAGGTGTTTATTTTTTCATATTTTGGGCTGAAATCTACCCATTGGTGGTTCTAGTCCAGTCTAACAGGGCAAGTCTGATAATCCAATCCTTTTGTTTGTTTGTTTGTTTTTTACTTGTTAGCTCTTCAAATTTTGAGAGATTTGCAATGTATTCCTTCATATTTTTGTTTTCATTTATTTGTTAAACATTAGGAGTTTCTACTATGTTGTGGATACAAAGATGAATTTGTTATTGTTACTATATTTTTTTCAGCTTCTTTTCATTGGATATGTATCTCAGATGACTCAGCAAGGTCATGACTCTCTTTCTATGTAAACACTCTAATTTGTGCCCTCTTAAAATGTGATGCCTGAAATAGACCAAATTGTTTCAACTGATTAGTATATAATTCATTAAAACTTATTCTTTTATATGATCAGGATAACTTCTATCAGTGTTGTCATAGTTGTGTTGACTTTTTGATAATATTGATTAACCAAAAGTTTGAGAATTTTTTGAAACATTTCCTTCCACTAGACCAGATCTACATTGGTGCAATTGATTTTTTTTTTTTTTTTTTTTCTGCAAGCTAAGTTCAGGACTCTATGTTTGTCTCAATTTTGGCCTAACATCTTTGCTTATGAAGATTGTTTGAATCTTGAATCTGACATCTGTGTTTGTAGCTAGTCCTCCTATCTTTGAAATATCTGGAAAAAATTATGTAATAAGCATTTATTTTCTCTTAAGTCTTTTTTTTTAAACTGAAGTATAGTTGATTTACAATGGTGTGTTAGTTTTTGGTGTACTCAAAGTTATTCAGTTATACACACACACACACACACACACACACACATATATGTATAGTATTTTCCATTATGGTTTATTACAAGATAGTGAATATAATTCCCTAATTCCCTGTGCTATACAGTAGGACTGTGGTTTATCTATTTTATATACAGTAGTTTGTATCTGCTAATCCCAAATTTATCCCTAATTTATCCCTCCTCTACCCCCTTTCTCCTTTGGTTACCATAAGTTTGTTTTTTATGTCTGTGAGTCTTTCTGTCTCATAAATAAGTTCATTTGTGTCATATTTTAGATTGCACATATAAGTGATATCATATGGTATTTGTCTTTTTCTGACTTACTTCACTTAGTATGATAATCTCTAGGTCCACCATGTTGCTGCAAATGGCATTACTTCATTCTTTTTTATGGCTGAATAGTATTCCATTATGTATATATACCACATCTTCTTTATCCATTTATCTGTCAATGGACATTTAAGTTGCTTCTATCTCTTGGAAATTGTAAATAGTGCTGGTATGAACATTGGGGTTGCATGAATCTTTTTGGGTTAGAGTTATCTCCATGTGTATGCCTAAGAGTGGGATGGATTAGGTCCCATTTGTTTATTTTTGCTTTTATTTCTATTGCCTTGGGAGACTGAGCTAAGAAAACATTGGTATGATTGATGTCTGAGAATGTTTTGCCTATGTTCTCTTCTAGGAGTTTTATGGTGTCATGCCGTATATTTAAGTCTTTGAGCCATTTTGAGTGTATTTTTGTGTATGTTGTGAGGGTGTGTTCTAACTTCATTGATTTACATGCTTTCCCAACACCACTTGCTGAAGAGACTGTCTTTTCTCTATTGTATATTCTTGCCTCCTTTGTTGAAGATTGACTTTAGGTGTGTGGGTTTATATCTGGGCTGTCTATTCTCTTTCATTGATCCATATGTCTGTTTTTGTGCTAATACCATGCTGTTCTGATTACTGTAGCTTTGTAGTATTGTCTGAAGTCTGGGAGGGTTATGCCTCCTGGTTTGTTCTTTTTCCTTAGGACTGCTTTGGCAATTCTGGGCCATGACATTATATTCCATATAAATTTTAGGATTATATGTTCTAGTCCTGTGAGAACTGTCATGGATAATTTGATAGGGATCACATTAAATCTGTAAATTGCTTTAGATAATATGGCCATTTTAACAATATTAATTCTTCTAATCCAAGAGCATGGTATATCTTTACATTTCTTTAAAACATCTTCAATTTCCTTTATCAAAGTTTTTATACTTCTCAGCATACAAGTCACCTCCTTGGTCAGGTTTCTTTCTGAGTATTTTTTTTTTTTTTTTGGATGCAATTTTAAAAGGAATTTTTAAAAAAACTTTCCCTTTCTGACTTTTCATTGTTAGTGTTAAAAAATGCAACCAATTTCTGTATGTTAATCTTGTATCCTGCTACCTTGATGAATTTGTTTATCAGTTCTAGTAGTTTTTGTTTGGAGTCTTTATGGTTTCCTATATATAGTATCATGTCATCTGCATATAATGACAGCTTTATCTCTTCCAATTTTATTTCTTTTTCTTGTCTCATTGCTGTGGCTAGGACTTCCAATACTATGTTGAATAGAAGAGGCAAGAAAGGGCATAGTTGTCTTGTTCCAGATTTTAGTGGGAAGGCTTTCAGCTTTTCACTGTTGAATATTATGTTGGCTTTGGGTTTGTCATAAACGGCTTTTATTATGTTGAGATTTGTTCCCTCTCTATCCACTTTGGTAAGAGTTTTTATCATGAATGGATGTTCAAGTTTCTCAAATGCTTTTTCTGTATCTATTGAGATGATCATGTGATTTTTGTCTTTTCTTTTGTTGATATGGTATATCACCTTGATTGATTTGCATATGTTGGACCATCCTTGTGACCCAGTGATGAATCCAACTTGATCGTGGTGTATGATCTTTTTTATGTGTTGTTGGATTCAGTTTGCTAATATTTTGTTGAGAATTTTTGCATCTATATCTGTCAAAGATTTTGGCCTGTAATTTTTTTTTTTTTTGGTATTGTCTTTCTCTGGTTTTGGTATCAGGGTGATGGTGGCTTCATAGAATGACTTTGGGAGTATTCCCTCATCTTCAAACTTTTGGAATAGTTTGAGAATGACTGGTATAAGTTCTTCTTTGTATGTTTGGTAGATTTCCCCAGTAAAGCCATCTGGTCCTGGACTTAGGTTTGCAGGGAGTTTTTAAAATTACAGATTCTATTTCACTTCTAGTGATTGTTCTGTTCAAATTATCTATTTCTTCTCGATTCAGTTTTGGTGGGCTGTATGTTTCTAGAAATGTGTCCATTTCTTCTAGGTTGTCCAATTTCTTGGCATATAATTGTTCATAGTATTCTCTTATGGTTTTTTTGTATTTCTGTGGTTTTGGTTGTTATTCCTCTTCTTTCATTTCTTATTTTTTCATTTGCGTCCTCCCTCTTTTCTTCCTGGTGAGCCTGGTCAGAGGTTTGTTGATTTTGTTTAACCTTTCAAAGAACCACCTCTTGGATTTATTGATGTTTTCTATTTTTTTAATCTCTGTTTTATTCATTTCCTGTCTGATCTTTATTATTTCCTTCCTTTTGTTGACTTTAAGTTTTGTTTTTCTTTTTCTAATTCTTTTAGGTGGTAGGTTAGGTTGTTTATTTGAGATTTTTCTTGTTTTTTGAGGAAGGCCTGTATTGCTATGAATTTTCCTGTAAGAACTGCTTTTGCTGCATCCCATAGATTTTGTATAATTGTGGTTTCATTGTCATTTGTCTCAAGGTATTTTTAAATTTCCTCATTGATTTCATTGTTGACCCATTGGTTTTTTAGTAGCATGTTTGTTTAGTCTCCATGTAATTGTTATTTTCTCATTTTTCGTTGTGTGGTTGATTTCTAATTTCATGCCATTGTGGTCAGAAAAGATGCTTAAAATAATTTCCAGCCTCTTAAATTTTTTAAGGTTTGTTTTGTTTCCTAGTATGTCGTCAATCCTAGAGAATGTTCCATGTGCGCTTGAAAAGAATGTGTATTCTGTTTTTTGGATGTACTGTCCTGAAAATATCAATGAAGTCTAAGTGTTCATTGTATCATTTAGAATTTCTGTTGCCTTATTGATTTTCTGTCTGGAAGATCTGTCCACTGATGTGAGTGAGGTGTTAAAGGCTTCTACTATTATTTCTCCCTTTATGTCTGTTAGTGTTTGTTTTATGTATTTAGGTCCTCTTATATTTGGTCCATATATGTTAACGAGTGTAATATACTCTTTTGTATTGATCCTTTTATCATTACATAGTGTCCTTTTTAAAAAATTGACATATAGTTGGTTTACAATGTTGTATTAATTTCTGCTATACAGCAAAGTGATTCAGTTATATACATATGTATACATTTAAAAAATTATTTTCCATTATGGTTTATCACAGGATATTGAATATCATTCCCTGTGCTATACAGTAGGACCTTGTTGTTTATCCATTCTATATATAGTAGTCTGCATCTGCTAACCACAAACTCCCAATCTATCCCTCCCCCATCTCCCCTCCCCCTTAGTTACCACAAGTCTGTTCTCTATGACTGTGAGCCTTTCTCTTTTGTAGGTAGGTTCTTTTGTGTCCTCCTTTGTCTTTCTTTTTGGCCTTTGTTTTAAAGTCTATTTTGCCTGATATGAGTATTGCTACCCCTGCTTTCCTGTCATTTCCATTTGCATGAAACATCTTTTTCCATCTCCTTACTTTCAATCTATGTGTGTCCTTTGCACTAAAGTGAGTCTCTTGTAGGCAGCATATTGTATGCTCTTGTTTTTTGTAATCTAATCTGCCACTCTATGTCTTTGATTGGAACATTTAGTCCACTGACATTTAAGGTAATTAATGATAGGTATGTATTCATTGCCATTTAAAACCTTGCTTTCCAGTTGATTTTGTATTTCTTCTTTGTTCCTTTCTTTTTCTTTTTGTTTTTCCTTTTGTGGTTTGATGGTTTTCTTTTGTATTTTGCTTGTGTTCTCTTCTTTTTGGTTTTTGTGAATCTATTGTATGTTTTTGATTTGTGGTTACCCTGTTTTTCAAGTATGTTAACCCACTACTATATCTACTTGCTTTAGACTGGTAGTCATATAATCTTAAGCACATTCCAAAAAAATCTACATTTTCTTATTCTACTCCCTGACATTTCATTATTTTTGATGTCCTCTTTTACATCTTCATGCTTATTCTTTTGCTGTTCATTGTAGTTTTCATTGCTTTAATAATTTTTTCTTTTATTTAAAAAAATCTATGTACTGGCTTATTTAAGTGATTTACTTTCCAATTGTGATTTTCTCTTTCCTATAGATTCTTGCTTCTTTACTATTTAGAGAAGACCTTTCAATACTTCTTTTAGAATAGGTTTAGTATTGCTGAATTCTTTTAGTTTTGGCTCGTCTGAGAAATTCTTCATCTGTCCTTCTATTGTAAATGATTATCTTGCTAGGTAGAGTATCCTAGGTTGCAGGTTTTTCCCTTTCAGGAGTTTGAATATATCTTGCCACTCCCTCTGGCCGGCAACATTTCTGTAGAGAAATCAGCTGATAGCCTTGTAAGTAACTCTTTGTTTTTCCCTTGATGCCTTTAGAATCCTCTATTTATCTTTAACTTTTGCCATTTTAATTATATGTCTTGGTATAGGTCTGTTTGGGTTCATATTCTTTGGGACCCCCAGTGCTTCCTGTATCTGAACACCAGTTTCCTTCTTTAGGTTTGGGAATTTTTCAGCCGTAATTTCTTCAAATACTTTTTTGATCCCCTCTTCTCTTTCTTTTCCTTCTGAGATCCCTATTAAGCATGGATTGGGACACTTTATATTACCCTGTAAGTCTCATATATTGCTTTCATTTATTTATTTTTTATTCATCTCTCTGTCTGCTGTTTTGATTGGGTAATTTCCATTATTCTGTCTTATTCATTCTGCTATTCATTGCCTTTAGCTCAGCTTTTGTCTCAGCAAATGAATTTTCTAACTTTTATTGGCTCCTCCTTATGGTTTCTAGTTCCTTTTTACAGTAATCTATATTTCTGTCAATAGCCTTTCTTAATTCCTTCAGTATTTTCATTACCTCCTCTTTGAAATTGGTGTCTGTTAGACTGAAGAGGTCTGTTTCATTATTTGTTCCTTCAAGGGAATTCTCTTGGTCTTTTAAATTGGAGTGGTTCCTCTGCTTCTTCATTTTACTTATATTTCTCTGACTGTATGAGTTTAGGAGAAACTTATTTACTGTGGTCTTGGGGGAGTGTTTTATGTGGGAGCATCCCTGTGTAGCCTGTATGAGTCTAATATTTTTGGTGTGAGGGATGTTTTTAGTATGGATGCCTGCCATGTCTTTCCTCAGTGTTTTCTGGCTGTTATCCCCTTGATAGGTGGTGTGACTGGTGTGGTGACCAGAGCCTGCACTGGATATTGAGCGGGGCCTCCTCTTTGCTCTGTGGTTGTCATAGCCCTGTTGGGGGCAGGGTCTGCTCCTAAGTTTTGGAGTAGACACCTTCAGATCCATTTCTGAACTGTAGCATGAGGTAGGTGGGGCTTGAGTGCTCCCGCTGGGAGAGGAGCCACTGAGTATTCCTCTGCAGGAGCTGTCCACTGGGAAGTGCACTCTTTGGTGTCACCTGTCACCTGTCATGCAGGCTCACAGAGTACACTGATTTTGACACTGCCCTTGACCCCTCCTCAGCTGTGATAATTCAGGCAGTCGGACCAGGTGTCCCTAAGGCACTGTGCTCACAAAGTCCCTAGTGCACATCTGTTGGCACAGAACTGCTGAGGTCAGGCATTGGGATATCCTTAGTCATGCACCTGGACCCACCATGGGAGCTACTGAGTCAGCCCAGACCCTGACCCCGCATCTGTGTTCTCGCATGGCAAAGCCCACAGCCACTATTGCTGGACCTACCCCAGCAAAGGGAGCACCTATAATCCACTCGGATGTCCTTTTGGCACTGAGTTTACAAAGCTGCCTGCAACACGTATATTCATGGATCACACAGCTGCTGGGACACTCAGGTTTCAGCCCTGCTTCCAAAGTTGTGCAGTCCCTGGGGACTGGCTCAGATTTCAGCTTTGCCTCTGCATGTGGGCAACCCACCAGCCCTTGTGTGCTCCCAGAGCTCGTAGAGGCAGAGTTGTGCCCTTTGTGAGCATTCTGTGAGTGAGGCTACTGTGGTGGGGGCCCCCAACCCCTCCCTTCAAGTGCACATGTTAATAATGGGGTTTCAGTGGTGGACCTGGGCTCCTTCCTGTGCACACCCCTGATTGTGTCTTGGACCACACTCCAGGCCCTTCAAGTTGTCTCTCTGCAGCCAACCCCAGTCCTTTCTCTGGGTCTGTCCTCTGAAGCCCAAGTTTCAGCCCCCAGTCTCCTGCACACACCAGTAGACCTGTGTCTTGGGCTGGGGAGTGTAGGAAAGTGGCCAGGACCCTCTGTGCTGGTCTTTCTCTGTTCTGACTGCTGCAAGCTGGCTGCTCTGCTCTCCTCTGAGCCTCTGAAGCTCCCTTTCTGTCCCATCTGATCTCCCCACTGGTGAAGAGGTTTCCCAGGATGAGGGAACTTTTCCTCTTTCACAGCTCCCTTCCAAGGATGCAGGCACCATCCTGATTTCTTTTTATTTCTTTTATCCTACTGGTTATGTGGTGATCATTCTTGCCATTTTGGTTTTATGAGATCTCTGCCAGCCTTCAGCAGCTATTCTGTGAAAATTGTTCCACGTGTAGATGTATTTTTCATGTATTTGTGGGAAGAGGTGAGCTCCACATCCTTCTCTTCTGCCATCTTGATCTAGCTCCAATTTTCTCTAAGTCTTGAGTAAAATCTTTGAACCTCTTTGAGTAATCAGTTATTTCTGGGAAATGTGAGAACATAATATTGCCAAATTTGAAAGTAGATGTTTCTTGATTTTCATCATCTTTTCTCTTATATTCACTTATCACTGATCCATTTACAAGAGAAAGAATGGGATACAAGAATTATAGGAATACATCATCTAATTACTCAGCAAGCCTGGGGATATTTCTCATTCTCATCTAACTCTCCATCTCCACTGTTTTTACCTTAGTTCAGACCCTCATCATTTCTCATGTAGAATATTGCTTCAGCCTCCTAACTGCACTTTCTGTACAATCTCATCCCTTCCTAATCCATTTTCCGTACTACTGCCAGAGGGGTCTTTCTATTGCACAGAGCACATCTTGTAATTTCACTGCTTAAAATCCATTAATACTTTCAATTGTTTATGGGATAAAGTACTCATTTTTTAATAAACATGTAAGGTTCTCCCTAGGCTGATTTCTATGTAACTCTCCAGGCTGTTCTTTTAAAATCTCTGGGCACTTTATTTCAGAGCAACTTATCCTTTCCAGAATTGCAGCTTCATAACTTGGATGCCTGGTAGACACCCACTTAAGACTCAGTTCAAGTATCTCTTGTTACCTTTTCTCTAGAAAAACTTTCTGGATTCTTCCCCAACACAGGGGACTTATTACCTCTTTCTTTAAGTCTCTATTCTACAACGTTGCATATGTCTATCAGAGAATGTAGAGTGCTTTTTTGTTTATTTTTCTACTTCCCCTTCTCACACTCCTTGAATGGTATCCTAAGTCTTATTAATCTCTAGATCTCCAACACCTAGCACAATGCCTGGCACAGAGTGGACACCCAATGAATGCTGAGAGAGATAATGAGAAACAGCAGAAACCCTGCGCTGGAACTCTTTGAATATTGAATCTGGCAGAAATAGATTAGGAACACCAGCCAGATGTTGTTTTTAAGGGTTCTGTTTTTAGCACGTAAATTAAAATTTCATTTTGAAGTACAAGTCTAATTTGGGAACCAGAATACAGTTGTAGAGCTTCACAAGATTACATATGTAAATTCCCCAAAGGCTGATCTATCATCATGCCTTCCTAAAACAGTGCAGTCTGTGTGGAAGGGGAATGGTCTCCAAGTCTGCATCCCAGACTTCTTGCTGCTTGAGCCCTCCGCCTACCTCATTCAGTTACCATCACGTGACCTACTGTGCTCAAATCTTCACCACAGAGGCAGCTTTCGCCCTTTCTCTCTGTGAAAATGCCCTAAGCTCTGAGCCTCAAGGCTAGGTTGTACCCTGTCCTACTTCATATCCTTCAGGGGCAGGGTTTTACTGTGTTCAGGATACAATCTAACCTTCTTATGCCACACAAGGCCTTCCTTCTATTTCCTGTCTCCCTCTCCAGACTCTCACCTTGTTCCTCCATACAGTGTCTTCCTGTAACTTCTTTACTTGGCTAATTTTTACATATATATATATATATATATATATATATATATATATATATATATATTTTTTTTTTTTTTAACATCTTTATTGGAGTATAATTGCTTTACAATGGTGTGTTACTTTCTGCTTTATAAAAAAGTGAATCAGCTATACATATACATATATCCCCATATCTCCTCGCTCTTGTGTTTCCCTCCAACCTCCCTATCCCACCCCTCTAGGAGGTCAAAAAGCATCAGGCTGATCACCTTGTGCTATGTACCTGCTTCCCACTAGCTATCTATTTGACATTTGGTAGTGTATAAATGTCAATGCCACTCTCTCACTTCGTCTAAGCTTACCCTTCCCCCTCCTTGTGTCTTCAAGTCCATTCTCCACATCTACGTCTTTATTCCTGTCCTGCCCCTGGGTTCTCCAGAACTTTTTATTTTTAACATCTTTATTGAGGTATAATTGCTTTACAATAGTGTGTTAGTTTCTGCTTTATAACAAAGTGAATCAGCTATACGTATACATATATCCCCATATTGCCTCCCCCTTGCGTCTCCCTCCCACCCTCCCTATCCCACACCTCTAGGTGGTCACAAAGAACCAAGCTGATCTCCCTGTGCTCTGCAGCTGCTTCCCACTAGCTATCTATTTTACATTTGGTAGTATATATAAGTCCATGCCATTCTCTCACTTCGTCCCAGCTTACCTTTCCCCCTGCCCGTGTCCTCAAATCCATTCTCTACGTCTGCGGCTTTATTCCTATCCTGCCCCTAGGCTCTTCAGAACCATTTTTTTTTTAGATTGAACATATATGTGTTAGCATATGGTATTTGTTTTTCTCTTTCTGACTTACTTCACTCAGTATGACAGACTCTAGGTCCATCCAACTCACTACAAATAACTCAATTTCGTTTCTTTTTATGGCTGAATAATATTCCATTGTATATATGTGCCACATCTTCTTTATCCATTCATCCAATGATGGACACTTAGGTTGCTTCCATGTCCTGGCTATTGTAAATAGAGCTGCAATGAACATTTTGGTACATGACTCTTTTTGAATTATGGTTTTCTCAGGGTATATGCCCAGTAGTGGGATTGCTGGGTCGTATGGTAGTTCTAGTTTTAGTTTTTTAAGGAACCTCCATACTGTTCTTCATAGTGGCTGTATCAATTTACATTCCCACCAACAGTGCAAGAGTGTTCCCTTTTCTCCACACCCTCTCCAGCATTTATTGTTTCTAGATTTTTTGATGATGGCCATTCTGACCAGTGTGAGATGATATCTCATTGTAGTTTTGATTTGCATTTCTCTAATGATTAATGATGTTGAGCATTCTTTCATGTGTTTGTTGGCAATCTGTATATCTTCTTTGGAGAAATGTCTGTTTAGGTCTTCTGCCTATTTTTGGATTGGGTTGTTTGTTTTTTTGTTATTGAGCTTCATGAGCTGCTTGTAAATCTTGGAGATTAATCCTTTGTCAGTTGCTTCATTTGCAAATAATTTCTCCCATTTTGAGGGTTGTCTTTTCGTCTTGTTTATGGTTTCCTTTGCTATGCAAAAGCTTTTAAGTTTCATTAGGTCCCATTTTTGCTTTTATTTCCATTTCTCTAGGAGGTGGGTCAAAAAGGATCTTGCTGTAATTTATGTCATAGAGTGTTCTGCCTATGTTTTCCTCTAAGAGTTTTATAGTGTCTGGCCTTACCTTTAGGTCTTTAATCCATTTTGAGTTTATTTTTGTATACAGTGTTAGGGAGTGTTCTAATTTCATTCTTTTACATGTAGCTGTCCAGTTTTCCCAGCACCACTTATTGAAGAGGTTGTCTTTTCTCCATTTTATATTCTTGCCTCCTTTAACAAAAATAAGGTGATCATATGTGCATGGGTTTATCTTTGGGCTTTCTATCCTGTTCCATTGATCTATATTCTTGTTTTTGTGCCAGTACCATACTGTCTTGAATACTGTAGCTTTGTAGTGTAGTCTGACGTCCGGGAGCCTGATTCTACCAGCTCCGTTTTTCTTTCTCAAGATTGCTTTGGCTATTCAGGGTCTTTTGTGTTTCCATACAAATTGTGAATTTTTTTGTTCTAGTTCTGTGAAAAATGCCAGTGGTAGTTTGATAGGGATTGCACTGAATCTGTAGATTGCTTTGGGTAGTAGAGTCATTTTCACAATGTTGATTCTTCCAATCCAAGAATATGGTGTATCTCTCCATCTGTTTGTATCATTTTTAATGTCTTTCATCAGTGTCTTATAGTTTTCTGCATACAGGTCTCTTGTCTCCTTAAGCAGGTTTATTCCAGGGTGTTTTATTCTTTTTGTTGCAGTGGTAAATGGGAGTGTTTCCTTAATTTCTCTTTCAGATTCTTCATCATTAATGCATAGGAATGGAAGAGATTTCTGTGCATTAATTTTATAATCTGCTACTTTACCAAATTCATTGATTAGCTCTTGTAGTTTTTTGGTAGCATCTTAAGGATTCTCTATGTATAGTATCATGTCATTTGCAAACAGTGACAGCTTTACTTCTTCTTTTCCAATTTGGATTCCTTTTATTTCTTTTTCTTCTCTGATTGCTGTGGCTAAACTTCCAAAACTATGTTGAATAATAGTGGTGAAAGTGGACAACCTTGTCTTGTTCCTGATCTTAGTGAAAATGGTTTCAGTTTTTCACCATTGAGTATGATGTTGGCTGTGGGTTTGTCATATATGGCCTTTATTATGTCGAGGTAAGTTTCCTCAGTGTCTACCTTCTGGAGGGTTTTTATCATAAATTGGTGTTGAATTTTGTCAAAAGCTTTTTCTGCATCTATTGAGATGATCATATGGTTTTTCTCATTTAATTTGTTAATATAGTGTATCACATTGATTGATTTGCTTATATTCAAGAATCCTTGCATTCCTGGCATAGACACCACTTGATCATGGTGTATGATCCTTTTAATGTACTGTTGCATTCCGTTTGCTAGTATTTTGTGGAGGATTTTGCATCTATGTTCATCAGTGATATTGGTCTGTAGTTTTCTTTCTTTGTGACATATTTGTCTGGTTTTGGTATCTGGGTGATGGTGGCCTCGTAGAATGAGTTTGGGAGTGTTCCTCCCTCTGCTATATCTTGGAAGAGTTTGAGAAGGATAAGTGTTAGCTCTTCTCTAAATGTTTGAAAGAATTCGCCTGTGAAGCCATCTGGTCCTGGGCTTTTGTTTGTTGGAAGATTTTAAATCACAGTCTCAATTTCAGTGCTTGTGATTGGTCTGCTTGTATTTTCTATTTCTTCCTGGTGCAGTTTCGGGAGGTTGTGCTTTCCTAAGAATTTGTCCATTTCTTCCAGGTTGTCCATTTTATTGGCATAGAGTTGCTTGTAGTAATGATCCTTTGTATTTCTCATGATCCTTTGTATTTCTGCAGTGTCAGTTGTTACTTCTCCTTTTTCATTTCTAATTCTATTGATTTGAGTCTTCCCCCTTTTTTTCTTGATGAGTCTGGCTAATGGTTTATCAATTTTATTTATCTTCTCAAAGAATCAGCTTTTAGTTTTATTGACCTTTGCTATTGTTTCCTTCATTTCTGTTTCATTTATTTCTGATCTGACTTTTATGATTTCTTTCCTTCTGCTAGCTTTGGGTTTTTTTTGTTCTTCTTTCTCTAATTGTTTTAGGTGTAAGGTTAGGTTGTTTATTTGAGATGTTTTTTGTTTCTTGAGGTAGGATTGTATTGTTATAAACTTCCCTCTTAGAACTGCTTTTGCTGCATCCCATACGTTTTGGGTCATTGTGTTTTCATTGTCATTTGTTTCTAGGTATTTTTTGATTTCCTCTGATTTCTTCCATGATCTCTTGGTTATTTAGTAGTGTATTGTTTAGCCTCCATGTGTTTGTATTTTTTACAGATTTTTTTCCTGTAATTGATATGTAGTCTTATAGCGTTGTGGTCAGAAAAGATACTTGATATGATTTCAATTTTCCTAAATTTACCAAGGCTTGATTTGTGACCTAAGATATGATCTATCCTGGAGAATATTCCATGATCACTTGAGAAGAAAATGTATTTTGTTGTTTTCGCATGGAATGTCCTATAAATATCAATTAAGTCCATCTTGTTTAATGTATCATTTAAAGCTTGTGTTTCCTTATTTATTTTCATTTTGCATGATATGTTCATTGGTGAAATTGGGGTGATAACGTCTCCTACTATGATTGTGTTACTGTCGATTTCCCCTTTTATGGATATTAGCATTTGCCTTTAGTATTGAGGTGCTCCTATGTTGGGTGCATAAATATTTACAGTTGTTATATCTTCTTCTTGGATTGATTCCTTGATCATTATATAGTGTCCTTCTTTGTGTCTTGTAATAGTCTTTATTTTAAAGTCTATTTTGTCTGATATGAGAATTGCTACTCCAGCTTTCCTTTGATTTTCATTTGCATGGAATATCTTTTTTCATCCCTTCACTTTCAGGCTGTATGTGTCCCTAGGTCTAAATTGGGTCTCTTGTAGACAGCATATATATGGGTCTTGTTTTTTTATCCATTCAGCCAGTCTATGTGTTTTGGTTGGAGCATTTAATCCATTTACATTTAAGGTAGTTATCGATATGTATGTTTCCTTTACCATTTTCTTAATTGTTTTGGGTTTGTTATTGTATGACTTTTCCTTATCTTGAGTTTCCTGCCTAGAGAAGTTCCTTTAGCATTTGTTGTAAAGCTGGTTTCCTGGTACTGAATTCTCTTAGCTTTTGCTTGTCCATAAAGGTTTTAATTTCTCCGTCAAATGTGAATGAGATCTTTGCTGGGTAGAGTAATCTTGGTTGTAGGTTTTTCCCTTTCATCACTTTAAATATTTCCTGCCACTCCTTTGTGGCTTGCAGAGTTTCTGCTGAAATATCAGCTGTTAACCTTATGTATATTCCCTTGTATGTTATTTGTTGTTTTTCCCTTACTGCTTTTAATATTTTTTCTTTGTAGTTAATTTTTGAGAGTTTGATTATAAGGGTCTTGGCGTGTTTCTCCTTGGATTTATCGTGTATGGGACTGTCTGTGCTTCCTGGACTTGGGTGGCTATTTCCTTTCCCATATTAGGGAAGTTTTCAACTATAGTCTCTTCAAATATTTTCTCAGTCCCTTTCTTTTTCTCTTCTGCTGCGACCCCTATAATTCAAAAATTGGTTCATTTAATGTTGTCCCAGAGGTCTGTGAAACTCTCCTGTATTCTTTTCATTCTTTTTTCTTTATTCTACTCTGCAGTAATTATTTCCACTATTTTATCTTACAGATCACTTATCCGTTTTTCTGCCTCAGTTATTTTGCTATTGATTCCTTCTAGAGAATTTTTAATTTCATTTATTGTCTTTTTCATCATTGTCTGTTTGCTCTTTAGTTCTTCTAGGTCCTTGTTAAACATTTCTTTTATTTTCTCCATTCTATTTCCAAGATTTTTGATCATCTTTACTATCATTACTCTGAATTCTTTTTCAGGTAGACTGCCTATTTCCTCTTCATTTGTTTGGTTTGGTCGGTTTTTTCCTTGCTTCTTCATCTGCTGTGTGTTCCTGTGTCTTCTCATTTTCTTAATTTACTGTGTTTGGCTTCTCCTTTTTGCAGGCTGCCAGTTCGTTGTTCCCATTGATTTTGGTGTCTGCCCCCAGTGGCTAAGGTTGGTTCTGTGGGTTGTGCAGGTTTCCTGGTGAAGGGGATTGGTGTGTGTGTTCTGGTGGATGAGGCTGGATCTTGTCTTTTTGGTGGGCAGGACTGCCTCCAGTGGTGTGTTTTGGGGTGTCTGTGACCTTATTATGATTTTAGGCAGCCTCTCTGCTGATTGGCAAGGCTGTGTTCCTCTCTTGCTAGTTGTTTGACATATGGTGTCCAGCACTGTAGCTTGCTTGCTGTTTAGTGGGCCTGGGTCTTAGCGTTGAGCTGGAGATTTCTGGTGGACCAACCAGAGCTTTCGCCGTTTGATATTGCATGGAGCCAGGAGGTCTCTGGTGGACCAATGTCCTGAACTCGTTTCTCCCACCTCAGAGGCACAGGCCTGACACCCGGCCAGAGCACAAAGACCTGTCAGCCACATGGCTGAGAAGAAAAGGAATAAAAAAAGAAAGAAAGAAAAAATAAATAAATAAAATTAAGTTATTAAAATAAAAATTAAAAAGAAATTAAAAAGTAATAAAAAAAAGAAAGACGGAAAGAAAGAAGACAGCAACCAAACCAAAAAGCAAATCCACCAATGATAAGAAGTGCTAAAAAGTATACTAAAAAAGCCCCCCAAAAAAACAACAACGAAAAAAAACCGGACAGACAGAACCCTAGGAGAAATGGTAAAAGCAGAGCTATACAGACAAAGTCACACAAAGAAGCATATACATACACCCTCACAAAAAGGGAAGAAGGAAAAAAAATCTGCATATTAAAAAAGAAAAGGAAGAGAGCAACCAAATCAATAAACAAATCTACCAATGATAATAAACTTTAAATACTAAACTAAGATAGACATAAAGCCAGAAACAAATTAGATGCGGAAAGCAAATCGCAAGTCTACAGTTGCTCCCAAATTCCACCACCTCAGTGTTGGAATGATTTGTTATCTATTCAGGTATTCCAGAGATGCAGGGTTCATGAAGTTGATTGTGGAGATTTAATCTGATGCTCCTGAGGCTGCTGGGAGAAATTTCCCTTTCTCTTCTTTGTTCACACAGCTCCTGGCATTCAGTTTTGGATTTGCTCCCGGCTCTGCGTGTAGGTCGCCTGAGGGCATCTTTTCTTCACTCAGACAGGACGGGGTTAAAGTAACAACTGATTAGGGGGCTCTGGCTCACTCAGGCCGGGGAGAGCGAGGGGTACGGAATGCGGGGCAAGCCTGTGACAGCAGAGGCCGATGTGACGTTGCAACAGCCTGAGTCGTGCCTTGTGTTCTCCCGGGGAAGTTGTCCCTGGATCATGGGACTTTGGCAGTAGCAGTCTGCACAAGCTCCCACGAGGGGAGGTGTGGATAGTGACCTGTGCTTGCACATAGGCTTCCTGGTGGTTGCAGCAGCAGCCTTAGCGTTTCATGCCCGTCTCTGGGGTCTGCACTATAGCTGCTGCTCGCGCCCATCTCTGGAGTTCATTTAGGTAGTACTCTGAATCTGCTCTCCTTGCGCACCCCGAAACGATGGTCTCTTGCCTCTTAGGCAGTTCTACACTTTTTCCCGGGCTCCCTCCCAGCTAGCTGTGGCTCACTAGCCCCCTTCAGGCTGTGTTCATGCAGCCAACCCCAGTCCTCTCCCTGGGATCTGACCTCTGAAGCCAGAGACTCAGCTCCCAGCCCCCACCCGCCCTGGCGGGTGAGCAGAGAAGCCTCTCAGGCCAGTGAGTGCTGGTTGGCACTGATACCCTGTGCGGGAATCTCTCTGCTTTGCCCTCTGCACCCCTGTTGCTGCTCTCTCCTCCGTGGCTCCGAAGCTTCCCCACCACCACCCCCGTCTCCGCCAGTGAAGGGGCTTCCTAGTGTGTGGAAACTTTTCCTCCTTCCCAGCTCCCTCCCAGAGGGGCAGGTCCCATCCCTATCCTTTTGTCTCTGTTTTTTCTTTTTTCTTTTGCCCTACCCAGGCACGTGTGGAGTTTCTTGCCTTTTGGGAAGTTTGAGGTCTTCTGCCAGCATTCAGTAGGTGTTCTGTAGGAGTTGTTCCACATGTAGATGTATTTCTGATGTATTTGTGGGGAGGAAGGTGATCTCCACGTCTTACTCCTCTACCATCTTGAGGGTCTCCTCTACATATATTTTTAAGGTTGTTCAGGAAGCCTTCTGTGAGGGAAGTTTAGACATTGCTTCTTTGTGCTCTTGTGTAATACCTTGAGGTTACCTCACATTTCTAATATTTATAACATTATACTATGATGCAGTGGTTTACTGGTTTGCCTCTCCCAGTAATATCCTTGATGGAAAGGAATTAAAAAATTTTGTATTTGTGTTACCAGAACCTAACATAGTGTGTGCATAGTAATCGTAAATAAATGCTTTGTTAAATAAATTAATAACCCTATATCCATAGCCCAGGAGGTAATGAAAAATATTGCTCCTACTTGGTATGGAATAGAAGAATATATTTTTTAAAATTCTTTTTCAATTGAAATTTCAGTTCAACAACTATTTATTAAAATTGCTCTATATCAGGCATGTTTTAGCTCTACAGTGTATGCAGGTGTCTCTATTAATAGCAGTAAAATAATATATAGTACTCTGCACTATGACTAACACATAAAGGGAAAGTTAGTGTTTAAGTGACTGGTTGGGAAGTGGATATTAAGGCATATGAAATTAGCTGTAATAAAAAACAGAAAAGGTATAATGAGAGTCCAGGTAAGAGCAAGGGAGGGAGATCATTTACTGTAAAATGTTGGGGAATTGGATGCAAACTACTGTTTCAGAGGAAAATGGGCCAGCCATTACTTTTAAAAGGCTATAGAATTAAAATAGAGAAGTCCAAGACCATAGCTTGCTGAATTGGGCCTCATCCATGGTCATACACTTAAAAAGTAGCCAAGCAAGGATTCAGCCTTAGGGCCATATTTTTCCAAACTCCATGGCACCAAACTATACTGTCTGTACTGAATTTTTTCCTTCTTACAGAAATAGAACATTTTTTCATTATATGTCTTATTATTTTCAGTATAGTGCTTAGCTAGATGGTCAGTTTTTTGAGAGTGTTATTGTTAATTATTAGTATATCCTTATTCTTTTATTGAGTGATAGATTGATTCACAGCTTATTTATCTTATACGTTCTCCTTAGTTCTTGCACAAGATAAGGTGGGTGAAAAATAGATCTTCGATGCATGTGTGGTAATCAAAATATTCTGTGATTGATTGTAGCTTAACAAATCTAGACATCTTATTTGTATTGTAGATACATGTGCCTAGAGAGAATTAGGATATGTGTATTTAGGAAATTATTTTTTTTTACATTTTTGTTTTATTGAGTCCTTGAAGTATATCTTGTAAATATATTTGCAATGAGAACAAACATGCTATTTTATAAAATGCTAGGAAGAAGCTATTTAGTCGGTACTAGTTCACTGAGATTAAAGTCCCGAAATGAATAGGTTCTCTTTCTTAAAACACCCTCAAGTAGGAATTTTAGATTTACTTTCTTGACTCAGAATTTGTGGGTTAAGTCTCATCTTCAATGTAATTTTCTCTCAAAATGATGAAGCCTTGGAAATATGGCTTTATAATAGAACTTTTGACAGATCCCTTTAACTGCATGTCATTTATACATAGAGGTAATTTGTTACCTCTTCCAAGGTGTTTGTGCCCGAGAGGTGGAATTCATGTTCTGTATAAAGGTCAGTTTTAATTAATAAGCTGCTTTCTTCATTTTTGACCAATATGAATTGCTTGTAACTTTTGTGTAAAGTAGTTTTCCATGCAAAAATAAAACAAATTGAGCCTTTGTCACATCCATCATCAGCATAACTGACTTAAATGTCAAAAATTCTATGTAGCCCCAGAGTTTATTTCTAGTGCCTCAGCAGGCCTATTTATTAGAGTAAAATATTATATGATGTAATTATCACATCATTTCATTGGGTACATCTATACATATATAATCTTTGTTTTTCCTTCCACAAAATATGTTCATAATTTTTATTGCTAAGTATTTGTTATCCATGTAGTATTTTTAAAGGCATGTAAATAATAATATTAATAGGATTAGATCTTTTATTTCATTAAAGGTAAACCACAATTATTTTATTTTCTCTTTTGTCTCTAACTTCCTTAATTTGAAAAAATTCATTGTGTTACTGTCTCTATGTTTGGAGACAAATATTCTACACACTATAATAAGGGTGTTTTATAGTCTGTAATTTAATTGGATGCTACCGTATTCAGTGTTTACTTCAAAGAACAGACTTTTGGTAAGGCATTCTTTATGAATTTCTATTTAAATTATGCCTTTCCTTTTCTGAATCCTCCCTTATACTTTATAATAGAATTGAATCTTTTATTCTTTTGTTAAATACATTTCTTTGAAGATACAGGTGTCTTACTAAGAATGATGGTAATAATGATAATGAGGGTGATAATAGTTATAACCAACTACTTATTGAGTAAATGCTATGTTCTAAGTGATTTACATATATTTTCTGTACCCTTCAGAACAACATAAACAATCTCTAAGTGAGACTTAAGGAGATTATGTTAAATTACTTAATAAGGGTTATACTGCATATATATCTGAGTTAGATGGATTCAATCTCAGCTCTCTGTGACTTTGAAATCTAAATTCTTACTACTAATTCATGCTGCTCTAACTAAATGTGAGGGTATTTTAAAATAAGAGTAGAAACTTTGGGTTAAAAAATCTGGGTGAAACAGCTATATGGCTAGCATTAAAATGCACACGTAAAGAAATTAGAAGTTATTATTCAATAAGAACAATGATTTCATTATTCCATGCCACCTTGGATTATTTTATACTACTGTAAATGCCATTCTTTTTAATGGTTTTATATACATTCATAGTGTTATTGAGATATTTCTCTGAGAATAATAAATTTGCATTTCCCCCATTGTGCACTTAAATGATCAAGCATTATATTGTATTAACATTATGGACTGTAGTATCCCCGCCCCAGTCACCCTTTCTGTCTTTATGTCAGTATATGCAGGGTTTATGGTGTCTTCCTTTCTTTAACTATTTGGTCTCATTATATCACAACTGTTTATCTTAGTAAACTGTAGATATAAAGATTCTGTTTGTTCTTTTGATGAATATCATATATTCCCTGTGCTTTCAATAGACAAACAAAAACCAATATTCAATATTGAAATCAAATTTAGCTCCTAAAAGTTCTTTTTTATTTCAGTAAATCAATGACTATTTGTAGGTTACTGATGTTGTGCCAAGCATTGTGTCATACCTGGGGTGGAGGGAGAAAGTGGTGATAAAAAGAAAAGACATTAGATTCTTCCGATGAGAAACCACAATCACTAGGAGTAAAAAGACACATATAATGAATACATAGTAAATCAATAATAAAAAGATAAATATGTTTTGAGGAATAAACAAGATGCTGTGGCAATGTAGAGGAACATTCATTGCTGGGGAAGAGGACTTCCTATCATTCTAGAGGACTGTCATTGCTTGGGGAAGTCAGATAAGACCTCCTAGAGGAGATAACATTTCACATAGGTCTACAGGACGAGTAGGATTTCTCCACAAGGAAAAACAGGGATATGCATATATCTAGGCATATGGAAAACATAATAAAGAGTTCCAATATTTGCATTTTTGTGAGAATCACTGTAATCACAACTGCTACAAATATTAACTGATATAGGAGTGTTGTATTAGCAAATCAGTTACAATGAATGATAATGCTGTTGGTGACATGATTTTCTAAAATGGTGAAACTTCAGGATGAAATTATGAACAAATCAATTGTAGTCTTTCCTTGATTTACATGTTAGACAGTTCCTTGGAAAAATGAGTGTTTATTAAAGCCATACAAAATGCTTTGCATGTGTAAAACAGTTAGGTTCTAAGCTCACATAATTATAACTAAGATTTTTACATACATGGATATCTGTATACATGAATATATGAATATATCTGACATTCGGAAGTCATACTGGACTTTTCTCTACTTTGCACTGCATCTAGCATCCCTGGTCTCTACCACTCAAGTGCCATCAGTGCTCTTTCAATTATGAAAACAAACAAACAAAAATGCCTCAACAAATTTCCAAAATACCCCCTGGGAATACTGCTCACAATGATAACCAACTCAACAGAATAATTAAAATAAGAATAGAACTAACAAAAGTTGTTAGAAAGAGAAGTGGAGAATAATGTACACAAACTATTTCCTTATCTTTCATATAAGAGTTTCAATAGATACTGTTTGATGTTGATAAATTAAGATATAGAGGAATAAAGATATTGTGTAGAATAATACCTGAGAAAGTAAAAACAGAAGTGGTTAAGAGCATTTTCATCTAGGAAATGAGAATAGGGTTTGAGGGGTATGAGTCATTGGATAATTTTACTTTATATATATGTATATATATGTATATTTATGTAAAATCTCCATCCATATATATGGATTAATTCTGTGACATGAAAATCAATTCTTGCTCTTTCACTTTTAAACATTTAAAAATAATCTTTTTGAGATATAGTTTACATATAATGAAATGTACCTATTTTTACTGTACAATTTAATAGTTTTGGCAAATATATAATATACACCCATGTGACCTCCACCATCATCATACATATATATGAGGTCCATTTTTTTCCCTAAAGAGCTGTCCAGTTCTTCAAGCACTATTTGTTTTATAAACTGTTCTTTCCATATTAAATTATCATTACACCTTTGTTGAAACTTAATTGACCGTATGTATGTGGATGTATTTCTTCACCCTGTATTCTGGTCCACTGATTTATATGACTTTCCTGAAGTCTTGTTATCATGAAAGTTCTTCAACTCTTATTTTTCAAAATCATATTGACTATTTCAGGCCCTTTGAGTTTCCATATAAATTTTAGAGTCAGTTTGTTGATTTCTAGAAAAAATGCTGCTGAGATTTTGATTGGTATGGCATTGGATCTAGAGACCAATTTTTGGAAAGTTGTCACCTTAACAATAATGAGTTCTCTAATCCATGAACATGGTATACCTTGCCATTTAATTGGGTCTTCCTTAATATCCATCAGCAATTTTTTCTTTAGTTTTCAGTATACAGTTCTTATATATAATTTGTTAACTTAAGGCTGGGTATTTTGTGTTTTTGATGGTCTTACAAATGGTACTGTGTTTCAAATTTCATTTTCCAATTGTTCGTGGCTAGTACCTTTCTGGGATCTCTACTTAATACCCTGAGTTTTCAACATGGATTCTCCATTCTGGATGGTTGCATCTTGAATGTTTCCCAGCCCTGTGCACTTTGGAAATTGTTAATCTACAGCTTCCTAGTCACTCTTTGTCTGGTCTCATGGAGTTTCACTGTACATGGCTTTGCATTCAGACAAGGTCTTAAGCAGGTATTCTGTAGAATTTTGGTCCTCTGGCTCTCGTAGTGCTCTCCTCTTCAATAGTCTGACCTTCAAACTTTGTTCAGTCTCTCCAAACTCTTACTTCTATCTTCTCAACTCAGTAAACAACCCTGTTGTGTTTGGGAACCCTCTTCTTGTACCATCTTCCAGAAAGTGCCACTAATCTAAAAACTAGTACGAACATTAGGTACACCTCATTTTTTCCCTTTCTCTCAGGCATCACAGTTTGGCAACTGCTTGTCATGTAAGTCTGAAAAGAGTTGTTTTGTATATATTTGTCCAGTTTTCTAGTTGTTTATGGTGGAAGTATGGATCTATTCTTAGTTACTCTCTCATGGCTCGTAGTTGTCATATTAGCAACTGCTTTCCTCTCCACTATCCCTGAGTACATTGAGGAGTTTTCTGGAAGAGTTTGCAAGTCACTGTTGCAGACATTCACCACTAAACACACATGTGTGCATATATACCACTCTGGCAAATGAGAGGAAGGTATATATAACTCTGCTGAGATAGGCAGGGGTCAAAGAAGATTTCAAAGTTTTGATTGTATTATACATTTGATTGTACAATTTGATTGATTAAATTGTAGTCAACCCCTTTTTTTTATCTGCAGCCCCTGACAGCCACAGATTTTTGGTTTTGTTTTTTTAAAATACCTAATTTTGCCTTTTAAAAATGTTATATAATTGGATTATAAAGGATGTAGACTTTACAGTTCGGCTTCTTCCTTTTATTATAGTGCACTTGAGATTCATGCATGTGGTCATGTGTGTCAATAATTTCTTCCATTTTATTGCTGATTTGTATGCCATTGCATGGATGTACCAGAGATTGTTTATACATTCACCAGTTGAAAGCATTTGGATTGTTTCCAGTTTTGGGGTGATTATGAACAAAGCTGCTGTAAACAGTCATGTGTAGTTTTTTTTTTTTTTTTCTGAACATATGTTTTTACATCTCTTTGGTATTCCACCTAAGAGTGGAATATCTGGGTTGTATGATAAGTGTATATTTAATTTTATAACAAAGTGCTAAACTATTTTTCAGGGTGGTTATACCACTTTACATTTCTACTAGAAATGCATGAAAGTTTCAATTGAGTGTGTCATCATCAATTCTTGGTTTGGTCAGTTTGATTTTAGCCTTTTTAAGTATGTAGTAGTATTTCATTGTGGTTTTAATTTGCATTTCCCTATTGACTAATGCTGTTGGGCATCTTTTCATGGACTTATTTGATACCTATTTATCCTCTTTGGTGAAATATCTGATAAAATCTTTTATGTATTCTTGATATAGTCCTTAATCAGATATGTGTGTTGCAAGTATTTTCTCTCAGTCCGTGGCTTGACTTTTTCTTTTAATTAATAATGCCTTTCAAAGAGCAGCGAATTTTAATTTAATAAAATCTAGTTTATAACTTTTTTATTTTATGGTTTGTGATTTTCATGTCTTATATAGTAAAATCTTGCCTAACATAAGGATACACAGATATTCTCATACTTTTTTTTTCATTTGGCCACTTAAAAAAATACTTTCCATTTATTTCATGTTTAAGGGTTTTTTTTTTGGTGGTAAAATGTACATAACATTTAACATTTTAACCATTTTAAGTGTACAATTCAGTGGCATTAAATACATTCACACTGTTGTGTAACCACCACCACTACCCTTTTCCAGAACTTTTTCATCATCTCAAATGGAAACTTTCTCTACCTATTAAATAATAACTCCCATTCCCTCCTCCATCCAGCTCCTGGTAACCTCTATTTTACTTTCTTTCTCTATGAATTTGCCTATTCTAGGTACCTCATATAAGTGGAATCATACAATATTTGTCGTTGTCTGGCTTTTATCATTTTGCCTAATGTTTTGAGGGTTCATCCATGTTGTAGCCTGTATCAGAATTTCATTCCTTTTTATGGCTGAAAAATAAATATTTCATTGTGTGTATCTACAATATTAAAAATTTTATTCATATATTGATGGAATTTGGGTTGTTTCCATCTTTTGGCTATGAGAATAATGTTGCTATGAATATTGGTGTACAAGTATCTGAGTCCCTAATTTCAGTTCTTTTGAGTATATGCCTAGGAGTGGAATTGTTGGATCTATGGTAATTTTATGTTTGAAACTGTTTTTATGCCACCAGGCTGTTTTCCACAGTGGCTGTACCATTATAATTTCCCACCAGCAATGTACAAGGGTTCCAGTTTTTCTATGTCCTGGCCAAATTATTTTTCATTTTTTTGATAGTGGCCATCCTAATAGGTGGGAAGTGGTAGCTCATGGTTTTGACTTGCTTTTACTTAATGACTAGTGATGTTGAGTATCTTTTTATGTGCTTATTGGCTACTTGTATTTCTTTGGAGAAATGTCTATTCAAGTTCTTTGCCTATTTTGGAATTTTTTTTTTTTTTTTTGATTGCTGAGTTGTAGGAGTTCTTTATATATTCTGGATGTTAACCTCTTATCAGATATGTAATTCACAGATTTTTTTTTTCCATTCTGTAGGTTGTCATTTTACTCTGTTGATGGTGTTTAATGCACACATGTTTTTAATTTAGATGAAGTTTATTTTATTTTTTTCTTTTGTTGGCAGTGCTGTTGGTGTCATATCCAAGAAATCATCGCCAAATCAAGAATTAATGACATGGAGATTTCCCTCTGTTTTTTTCTAAGAGTTTTATAGTTTCATCTCTTACATGTAGGTCTTTGATCCATTTAGAGTTAATTTTTGTATATGGTGTCAGGTAAGGGTCTAACCTCATTCTTTTTTTGTGTGTGGAAAACTTTCATATTTTCTTCTATAAGTTTTATATTTTACATTTGGGTGTTTGATTTATTTTGCATTAATTTTTATGTGTGATGTGTGGTTGGTTTTAGTATTTGGATTACTAACTTGTCCAACACCATTTGGGGTAAATTTACCCTCTATACATTGAATTACCTTTGTACTTTTATTAAAAAACAACTGACCATATACGTGTGGATGTATTTCTACACAGTCTGTTCTGTTCCAATGAAGTATGTGTCTATCACCTCTCTAATTCCATACTATTCCTTAAGAAAATTGTTTTGGTTGTTTTAGTTTGTTTACTTTTCCACATAAATTTAGAACCAGCTTGCTGGATATTTGGTTGGGGTTGTGCTGAGTCTATAGATCAATTTATGGAGAATTGATATCTTGGCAATAGTGAGTCTTCTAATCCATTAACATGGTTTATTTTTCTACTTATTTAGGCCCTTTTTGATATATCCTATCAGTGTTTTTAATTTTAAGCATACAGATCTTGCACAGATTTGTCAGATTATACCTATTTTGTATTTTTTGGTGTTATTGTACACGTTAGTGCTTTTTATTTTAATTTACAGTTGTTTGTTGCTAGTATAAGAAATACAATTGATTTTTTATATTGACCTTTTGTCCTGTAACCTTGCTGAACTCATTTATTACATATAGTAGCTTTTAGTAAATTTTTTGAGATTTTCTATCTAGACAATTATGTTGTCTATGAATAAAGACAGTATGTATACCTTTTATTTCTCCTTTTTGTCCTCTTGTTTTCTCTTTCTTGTCTTCTTGTTTAGAACCCTTAGAATGATGTTGAATAGGAGTGATGAGAATGGGCATCCTTGTCATGTGTCCAGTATTAGGCAGAAAAATTTTAGTCTTTAACAATTAAATATAATTTAGCTGTATTCTTTATATATATTATATAACATATAAATATATACCTTAGTCAGGTTGAGGAATTCCCTTTAACTCTTCTCATGCTGATAATAGATATTTAATTTTATCAGAATTTTTTCCCCATCTACTGGGATGATCATATAGATTTGATTTTTAGTCTGTGGATATGGTGAACTGTGTTGATTTCTGAATATTGAATGAATCTTGCATTCCCAAGATAAATTGTACTTGGTCATTATGTATTATACTTTTTACATTGATTTGCTAATAATTTGCTGAGGATTTTGAGTCTGCATTCATAAGGAAGGCTGGTAATTTAGTTTCCTTTTTTTGTAATGTACTCGTCTGCTTTGTCATTTCATCTTAGTTCACAAAATTATGGCTTAAGGTTGTTCATGATATTCCCTTATCATGCCTGTAGGATTTTAGTGATGTTCCATTTTTCATTGCTTATGTTGTTAATTTGTCAAGTTCTATTGATTACAGAGATGGTAGTGTTGAAGGAGTTCCAATGTAATTATTTCTATCAATTATCCTTCATGTGTTTTGAAGCTCTGTTTTTAGGTGCATACATATTTAGGATTTTTTGTATTCTTGGTGAATTGACTCCCTTATTATATAATGTCTCTCTTTATGCCTAGTATTATTTCTTGTTCTTAATTCTACACTGGCTGACCTTAGTATAGCCTCTCTGAGTCTGTTTTGGTTATTGTTTGCATGGCATGTCTTTTAAATCCTTTTACTTTTAACTTACCCATGTCTTTATATTTAAACCTGATTTTCTATAGACAACATCTCATTGGTTTTTCCTATGTATTTAATCTGGCATAAATTTATTATAAAATTGCCTAAATTACATGTAAGATTATTTAATATATGTTTGCATTTAATTATAATATTGTGGTAGTTTTTGTCTACTTGCTCCATCTGTTCTTTGTTCCCTTTCTCCTCTTTTGTTTTCTGCTTCCTTTTGGATTAATTAGCTATTTATTTTAGTTCCATTTTATCTTCACTATTGGCTTATTTAAAACTATTTTTTAGTGTTTATCCTAGGCTTTTCAATATACATCTTTATTATAGTTCATCTACTTTCAAACAATATTATGCAGTTTTATATTTAGTTTAAGAAATTTAGACAATACTTCCAATTGCTTCATCCAATCTTTTGTGCTATTACTGCTATATATTTTACTCTTACTTATGGCATAATCCCACAGTTCATTGCTCTTATCTTTTCTTTAGCTAGTCATATATCTTTTAGAGTGATTAAAAATAACATTTATATTTATGTCAATGTATATTATTTCTCGAGTCCTTCCTTCCTTTGTTTCTGCCTGGTATCATTTTTCCTTTTGCCTGAAGAACTCTCTTTAAAATTTCTTATAATACCAGACTGCTGATAATGAATTTTCTCATCTTTTGTTTTTCTCAAAATACTTTTATCGTGGCTTTAAGTTTTAATTTTTTTAAAATAATTAATTAATTAATTAATTAATTTATGGCTGTGTTGGGTCTTCATTTCTGTGCATGGGCGTTCTCTAGTTGCAGCGAGCGGGGGCCACTCTTCATCGCGGTGCACAGTCCTCTCACTGTCGCAGCCTCTCTTGTTGCAGAGCACAAGCTCCAGACGTGCAGGCTCAGTAGTTGTGGCTCACGGACCTAGTTGCTCTGCGGCATGTGGGATCTTCCCAGACCAGGGCTCGAACCCGTGTCCCCTGCATTGGCAGGCAGACTCTCAACCACTGTGCCATCAGGGAAGCCCTGTGGCTTTAAGTTTTGAAGGATATTTCCACTGGGTCTAAAATTTTATTTATTTATTTATTAAAAAAATTTATTTATTTATTTATTTGGCTGCAACCGGGTCTTAGTTGCAGCACATGGGATCTTCATTGTTGTGTGCAGGATCTTCATTGTGGTATGCAGGATCTTTTAGTTGCAGCATACGGGCTCTTTTTTGTTGTGGCATGTGGACTCTTAGTTGTGGCATGTGGGATCTAGTTCCCTGACTGGAGGTCGAACCCGGGCCCCCTGCGTTGGGAGTGCGGAATCTTAACCACTGAACCACCAGGGAAGTCCCAGGTCTAAAATTTTAGGTTGACATTTTTTTCTTTCAGTAACTTAAAGATGTTATTCCTTTGACTTCTGTTTTTCAGTTTCTTATGGGCAGTCTAATTTTTTATCTTAGTTCATTTTTATGTGATTTATATTTTTAAATATGAAATACCAAGGTAAAAAGTATATTCTGCTTGGTGCTTCTTGGGCCTGTAGTTGTATATCCTTCATTAAATGTGGGAAAATTTCAGGTATTATCTCTTCAAATATTTCTTCTGCCCTCCCATCTCCTTCTGGAATTCCAGTTATACATACATTAGATTATTTTATTTTATTCCACAGCTCTTAGGTGCTGTTTTTTTTCTTTTCTTTTCCTTGTTTTTGTTCAGTTTATTTCTATTGATTTGGAGTTCACAGTTCTTTCCTCATCTGCGTCAAGCCTACTGATGAGTATACTGAAGACATTCTTTACCTCTTTTATTGTGTTTTTTAGCTTTAGCATTTCCTTTTGGCTTATTATTGTAATTTCCATCTCTACTGAAATTCTCCATTTGTTCATGCATTTTGTCCTCATTTTCTACTAGAAAATTTAACATATTATTCTTAGTTATTTTAAATTTATTGTCTGATAATTCCAGTATCTGGTCATTTCTGAATTTAGTTCTGTTTATTTTTTCTCCCAAGATAGTAGGTTGTTTTGTTCTTGAGTTTTTTGTATGTTCCACAATTTTTTATTGAATACTGTATAACTCATGTAGAACTGTAGAGAATGATACAAATATTATATGTCACAATGCTTGCACCTCTTCTCCTAGGTGCATTTGTTTGAGGGCTTATATCTACCCAGTCAGGAGTTAAGCTGGCTTGAGTTTCATTGTTGCTATGGTTGTCTTCAGTTTGCCACTGGCTTCATATGCTTCTAGTGATACTTTATTCATGAAGGAAAGGGCTAGGGTGATTGAGGGTTTTTCTTCAATGTTCTGCTCCACCCTAAACTTTTGTCCTTCCCTTGGATACTCCTATTACAGAGGGGGCTTCTATCTATGCTTTTGTCCCTATGCTAGAATTAGATTGCTTTGTTTGATATCCAGTGCTTGCTATATTGTTTCTGTTATACTGGTCTAGCCTAGGTCTTAGGCAGGCCCTGTATGTTCTGGTGTTGGAGTGGAGTTTTCTTAGTGATCCCACTTCTCTTTCCTCTTTTAGTTCTGCTTTGAATCTTTGATATGTTTTGTGAGAGATTGTTTTTTACTCCTTCCCCAGGGGTAGGGGACCTTCAATAATGTTGATATATATAGTCTTAGGCCCAGGACTGTTTGCTGCTCTTCCCCCAGGTGTAGAGGAGTTTTTTCTTTTACAGCTCTGCCTCTTACAATGAGTCTCACTTGTGCACTGCAATACAAACATCTTTTGCATTTCAGTAATTATACTAGATATTTTTCATACCTAATTCTCATAACACAATTTAGAAATATGGGTTTTACCATTCCCTTTTTGTGGATGAGAGAAACTGAGGCTTAAAGGGATTCGGTTGGTTGCTTTGTGACACAGAGAATTAATATGTAGTAGCGATAAGATTTGAGCCCATATCTTTTTTTTTTTTTAATTAATTAATTAATTTATTTATTTTTGGCTGTGTTGGGTCTTCGTTTCTGTGCGAGGGCTTTCTCTAGTTGCGGCAAGCGGGGGCCACTCTTCATTGCGGTGTGCGGGCCTCTCACTATCGCGGCCTCTCTTGTTGTGGAGCACAGGCTCCAGACGCACAGGCTCAGTAATTGTGAGATTTGAGCCCATATCTTTTTGGTTTAAAAATCTATTCTCTTTCTACTCTACCACAATATGTGGTTAATTTTTTTAACGCCTCGATAAGCACCAAATTACAGGGGAGGGGGGAAATTAATGATAAAAATTTTATTGGACTTCTGTTACTAAATGCATTATGATTTCTGTTTAACATGAGCCAATTTTTTGAACAATAGGCAATGATCTGGGAAATGATGATACCATCGGAGGGAATGTGAGCAAATATATGGTGCTTCCAACTGGATACTTTGGACAGCCCAAGAAAGGACATCTTATCTTTGATGCTTGCTTTGAAAGTGGTGAGTGTATCAAAGGACTTTTCTTATGAGCTTGTCTAGTGAGTTGTTTTTGGAATCTAATGCCATCTGACCATTTAGTGTGATTGAACCCATTTAATTTTTTACCATAATGAAATAAGTTGTCAGGAAAGATCTATTTTGAATGAATTAACTTGGAAATACTTAAAAATGAAGTGCTATGTTTTTGTTGTGATAAATGATTAGAAGGATAATGGTAGTACTAATGAACATTTATGCAGTACCTTATATTTTATCAAATACTTACCCAGATATTATTTCTTTTGGGATAAAACTAATATAATTTGAATACTTGATAAATTATTAATTATTCAATGTCTATGGTGTACCTGGTTCTTAGTCTTTCTGAGAGCAGTCTTCTGTATAAAGAAGCAATTAAAGAAAAGATTCAGTTGAACACAAACAAAACAGAAAAAGTAATATACTTCGTAAACAGCAAATGCTGTGAGTATTCTGATAGGGGAGAACAGGGCTTAATTGTGAATTTCCACCCAGTAGTAGTTGAATCTTGTTAACTTCTTTATATCTGAGCCTCATACTCTGCATGGCATATAAGCACATAGTAGGTATTCAGAATATGTTGAAAATATTAATGAGAAAGTTAAACATAACTTTGTTTTATAAACAATTGTTGATTATTTTTGGTTTTGAATAATGTGCTGGCATGTGTGTGTGTGTGATTGAAGGGACATTCCAGTTATATGACAGTTCTCTGAACCCTAAGTACCATGGTTGTTTTTACCAACAATTAAAAAGATGTGGAAAGATTAATTTTCTGTTAGCTTTGATAAAAAGCCATATTTAATTGCTTGCTGTTCCCCAGTCCACCAACTTCTCTCAAGTCTCTGTACCTTTGCAGATGCTGTTTTCTCTGTGCCCCAGATGCCTTTCTCTACTTGGTAAAATGTTAATTCAGACTCAGGCCAGCATTTCTTCCTCTGAGAAACAGCACCTCCCAGGCAGGTTTGGCCATCTCTACCTGTATATTTACAGGCACCTCTTCTATGATTTACAGGACTCTGCTATGATAGTTTTTATTGCATTGCAGTCATTTAATGATCTCTTTCCTTTTCCTTATCACTGAAAATTCCTTGAAGTCAGTGATGGTTTCTTATTAATTTTTGTTCCTTAGCACCTAGTGTACTATCAGAAACTGACTCTAAAGAAATGGAGTTACATGATTTACCTGACAGAGAAATCAAAATAACTGTCATAAAGATTTTTACCAAGGTCAAGAAAACATTGCATGAACAAAGTGAGAATTTCATCAGAGAGAGAGATAATGCTGTAAATACCAAATGTTGATAGAAAGCATGGAGCTGAAGAACATGGTAACTGAACTGAAAAAACTTCCTGCAGGACTTCAACAGCAGACTAAAGCAGAAGAAAGAATCAGTGAATTTGAATACATATCATTGGAAATAATGCAATCAGAGGAACAAAAGTAAAAAGAACGAAATAGAGTGAGGAAAGCTTAAGGGGTTTATGCAATACCATCAAAGAGATCAGTATATGCATTATGGGAGAAGGAGTGGGGAGAGAGAGAGCGAGAGAGAGCACCAGAGAAATTAATAAATGAAGGAGGACAGATAGTGAAAAAATGGTCTTCATAAAGTGAGATTTTAAGATTAATAAAAATATTTTTACATTTAAATAAAAATTTAACTAATAGCAGCAAGAACATAAAGGGAAGAAAACAATAGTAATTATCACTTTATTACTTATTGTTTGCCACACCCTGTAAGGAATGATATACATAGTTTATCTCATTTAACACACACAAAAGACTTCTGAGGTATTATATCTCTCTTTGTAGGTGAGGAAAGTGATGCTCAGAGATGTAAAGTTATTTACCTTGAATTGCATGACTGACAAGTGGTGTAGCTGAATTTGAAACTGAGAATTTCCTGGCTCCACAGGCCATACTTTTAACCACTGCATGTATGTATCACATTATCGGTCAACTTATGACATGAATAATAAACATATTGTTGAAAATTTCTCACTAGGTGATAAGATATATAGGAAAAGGTTTTATGATAAAGAAAAATGAAAAGTTTACTACTGTTTTAAAATAAACCATCCAAATAAATACTGTGTTTGGTTGCCATCATATGCAATTTGATTATTCTTTTATGATTGATATGCATATATGTGTATTGAATGTGATAAGTGCACTATAATTCATACTTCAAATTAATTGGTTAGCCTGAGAGATTTAGTATGTTGTATTAAATTACCATGGCATGAAAAAGCATCAATGAAATAAAGATATGGTTCAGTTATTTATATATCATTTCAGACAATAGAAATAAAAACTTAAAAACTTTTATTTTTAATTCCCCCGATGGAGTTTTACTACATTTATTTGTGTAATCTTTAAAAATTAATGTTCTATTTCCCTTTGAAAGAAAATAAAATAGTCTTTATTATTGGTGCAGTATTAAAATATGCTATGACTACATTAGAAATCAGGGTTTTTAGCTTAATACTGCACCTGAACTTTTCTTTTAGATATCCAGATGGCTGATATACTTTGTTGTTTTTTTAACTTTATTGAGGGATAGTTGACAAATATAATTGCATATATTTAAGATGTATGATGTAATGATTTGATATACATGTATATTGTAGAATAAGTACCAAAATCACGATAATTAACACATCCATCACCTTACATAATTAGCATAGTTATCTCATTTCCCCTCCCTGTGGTGAATATGCTTAAGATCTACTCTCAGAAATTTTCAAGTATACAATACCATATTCTTTAACTCTAATCACCATGCTGTACATTAGAGACTCAGAACTTATAACTGAAAATTTGTACCCCTTGACCTACATCACCCCATTTCCCCTTCCCTCAGCCCCAGGCAACCACCATTCTTTTCTCTGTATCTATGAAATCAACTTCACTGCAGCATTATTCACAATAGCAAGATGTGGAAACAACCTAAATGTACTTTGCTGGATGAATGGATACAGAAAATATGATGTATATATATACACATACACATGTGATATGTATGAGTGATGGAATATATATATATACAAATATAATATATAATGCAATATTATTCAGCCATATAAAGGACATCCTGCCATTTGTGACAACATGAATGAATCCAGAGGGCATGCTAACTAATTTTTTTTTAAACAAGAGGTAACATAGTATAATACCAAAAAACACAGTTTTTGGTTTCAGACAGACTTAGGTTCATATATTAACTTTAGCATGTACTTGGTTATGTCATGCTGATGTTATCACTTAAAGTTTACTTAAAATTAGGAAAATAAGTATCTGTATTGTAGAATTATTGTGCAAATTAGAGATAACATACAATTTAGCACAATATCTAGCAATGAACTTCAGGTACTAATTCTAGCACATGTATAATATCACCATTTCAAGGGTGCTAAAATGTACCAGAATTTTTCTTGGTGTATTTTTGAGTGTTATTTCCAACCCTTAGAAAAACCTTGCAATATCAGATCCTTAAATTGGGTTCCTCTCACAATCATACTGAAATAAGGACTTAGGTAAAGGTTGTATATTTTATTTATTTATTTATTTATTGGAGTAAAATTACTTTACAATGTTGTGTTAGTTTCTGCTGTACAATGAAGTGAATCAGCATATGTATGCCTATATTCCCTCTCTCTTGGACCTCCCTCCCCCTTTTCCCCCACATCTAGGTCATCACAGAGCACTGAGCTGAACTCCCTGTGCTATACAGCACGTTCCCACTAGCTATCTATTTTACACATGGTAGTCTATTTATGTCAAACCTAATCTCCCAATTCATCCCACCCTCCCCTTTCCCCAGTGTCCACATGTCCATTCTCTATGTCCATGTCTCTATTCCTGCCCTACAAATAGGTTCATCTGTACGATTTTTTAGATTCCACATATATGCGTTAATATATGATATTTGTTTTTCTCTTTCTGGCTCACTTCACTCTGTATGACAGACTCTAGGTCCATCCACATCTCTACAAATGACCCAATTTCATTCCTTCTTATGGCTGAGTAATATTCCATTGTATATTTTTACCACATCTTCTTTATCCATTCATCTAACATTGGACATTTAGGTTGTTTCCATGTGTTGGCTACTGTAAATAGTGCTGCAATGAACATTGAGATACATGTGTCCTTTTGAATTATGGTTTTCTCAGGGTATATGCCCAGTAGTGGGATTGCTGGGTCATATGGTAGTTCTATTTTTAGTCTTCTAAGGAACCTCCATACTGTTCTCCATAGTGGCTGTATCAATTTACATTCTCACCAACAGTGTAGGAGGGTTCCCTTTTCTCCACACCCTCTCCAGCATTTATTATTTGTAGCTTTTTTGATGATGGCCATTCTGACCAGTGTGAGGTGATACCTCATTGTAGTTTGGATTTGCATTTCTCTAATAATTAGTGATGTTGAGCATCTTTTCGTGTGCCTCTTGGCCATCTGTATGTCTTCTTTGATGAAATGTGTATTTAAATGTTCCACCCATTTTTTAATTGGGTTGTTTGTTTTTTTTGATATTAAGCTGCATGAACTGTTTGTATATTTTGGATATTAATCCTTTGTCCACTGTTTCATTTGCAAATATTTACTCCCATTTTGAGGGTTGTCTTTTTGTCTTGTTTATGGTTTCCTTTGCTGTGCAAAAGCTTTTAAGTTTCATTAGGTTCCGTTTTTTAATTTTTGTTTTTATTTTCATTATTCTAGGAGGTGGGTCAAAAAGAATCTTGCTGTGGTTTATGTCAAAGAGTGTTTTTACTATGTTATCATCTACAAGTTTTATCCAGTCTTACATTTAGGTCTTTAATCCATTTAGAGTTTATTTTTGTGTCTGGTGTTAGGGAGTGTTCTAATTTCATTCTTTTACATGTAGCTATCTAGTTTTCCCATCACCACTTATTGAAGAGACTGTCTTTTCTCCATTGTATGTTCTTGCCTCCTTTGTCAAAAATTAGGTGACCATATGTGCGTGGGTTTATCTCTGGGCTTTCTATCCTGTACCACTGATCTGTATTTCTGTTTTTGTGCCTGCCAGTACCATACTATCTTGATTACTGTAGCTTTGTAGTATAGTTTGAAGTCGGGTAGCCTGATTCCTCCAGCCCCGTTTTTCTTTCTCAAGATTGCTTTGGCTATTCGGGGTCTTTTGTGTTTCCATACAGATTGTAGAATTTTTTGTTCTAATTCTGTGAAAAATACCATTGATAGTTTGATAGGGATTGCATTGAATCTGTAGATTGCTTTGGGTAGTATAGTCATTTTCATAATATTGATTCTTACAATCCAAGAACATGGTATATCTCTCCATCTGTTTATGTTATGTTTGATTTCTTTCATCAGTGTTTTATAGTTTTCTAAGTACAAATCTTTTGCCTCCTTAGGTAGGTTTATTCCTAGGTATTTTTTCTTTTTGTTGCGACGGTAGGTGGGATGGTTTATTTGATTTCTCTTTCTGGTTTTTTGTTGTTAGTGTACAGGAATGCCAGACATTTCTGTGCATTAATTTTGCATCCTGCAACCTTATGAAATTCATTGATTAGCTGTAGTAGTTTTCTGGTGGCATCTTTAGGATTTTCTATGTATAGTATCATGTCATCTGCAAACAGTGACAGTTTTACTTCTTCTTTTCCAATTTGGATTCCATTTATTTCTTTTTCATCTCGGATTACCATGGCTAGAACTTCCAAAACTATGTTGAATAAGAGTGGCAAGAGTGGGCATCCTTTACTTGTTCCTGATCTTAGTGGAAATGCTTTCAGTTTTTCACCATTGAGTATGATGTTTGCTGTAGATTTGTCATATATGGCCTTTATGATATTGAAGTAGGTTCCCTCTATGCCCATTTTCTTGAGAGTTTTTATGATAAATGGGTGTTGAATTTTGTCAAAAGCTTTTTCTGCATCTATTGAGATGTTCATATGGTTTTTATTCTTTAACTTGTTAATATGATGTATCACATTGATTTGTATATATTGAAGAATCCTTGCATTCCTGGGATAAATCCCACTTGAACATGGTGTATGATCCTTTTAATATGTTGTTGGATTCTGCTTGCTAGTATTTTTTTGAGGATTTTTGCATCTATGTTCATCAGTGATATTGGTCTGTAATTTTCTTTTTTTCTGTGATATCTTTGTCTGATTTTGGTATCAGGGTGATGGTGACTTCGTAGAACGAATTTGGGAGTGTTCCTTCCTCTGCAATTTTTTGGAAGAGTTTGAGAAGGATCAGTGTTAGCTCTTCTCTAAATGTTTGATAGAATTCGCCCGTGAAGCCATCTGATTCTGGACTTTTGTTTGTTGGAAGATTTTAAATTACAGTTTCAACTTCATTACTTGTCATAGGTCTGTTTATATTTTCTAATTCTTCCTGGCTCACATTGGAAAGTTGTATCTCATACTGAGATAAGGACTTAGATAAAGGTTGTATATTTAGGTGGGCATCTCAGGAAGAAAAGGTGGGGGAGTAGGGAGAGTAAGACAGGAAATTAAGAAAATCCAACAAAGAATGTGTCCATGAACAGGTACAGTAGTGGTTGTAGGTAGATTAGCCTTAGTTAGAGGGAGCCCACTCAGGAGGATTCATGCACAGCTTCCTTATCTCTATCATCATGTCTAATTTATTCTTTCTTCTGTTATGCAAGGTTGACTGATGTCCACTGCATAAATTATTCCATCCACCTTTTTGTTTAATGCCTCCTCTGTGTTAGGTATTGTCTGATGAGCATGGAGGATCTTCAACATTTTTTTTGGTTATGACTTCATAACCAAAGATTTGAATACTTTGTACCCATTCCCATTGTTCCATTCCCATGTCCCTGTCCCAGACCTCCATGACTGCAGTCTTTCAATCTTGTTCTTTACAGTCCTGTTACCAACCAACCCACCAAGACATTTGCCATTGCCCACAAGTCCATGTATATCTTTACCTCGTACTACTTCTACCTCCATACAAAGGAGAGAAGTAAGTGTACTGCTTTAAGCTCTGTTCACTGGGAGATTTTCCTATCACCACATCATTTAAGGAAAACTGAGTGATATTATATGGCAGCAACAAGTGTTTTTTTAACTTGTGCCAACATATCAAGCCAGTCCATCTGTTAGTCAGTCTTGAGTTGTCTTCCTCAGGGAACCTTCCATGAGGCCATAGGCATGAGCTGAGGGAATGGCATTTGTGTAACAGAGGTAGCTGTCACTGGAGTCAGGGTTTGCTCCCTGTCACTTAAATTACACCATTACTTGGTGTCTCATGATTAGAAGCTCAGTATTTAGTAGGGATCAGGACTTTTCCAGGAGCTGCTTTTCACATGATAGTTTTGTACTGCAGAAAGCATCTTTTGCTCTAGAACTCCAGGGATCTGCTTGTCATAGATTCTGCAGTGTCTTGTCTATCATGGTTGTCTCTAGCATTATTGGATCTCTTTTTTAAATTTAATTTTATTTTGGCAAGAATACTTAACACGAGATCTACTCTCTTAACAAATTTTTAAGTGTACAGTGCAATATTGTTGACTTTAGGTACAATCTTGAATAGCAGATCTCCAGAACTTATTCATCTTGCTTAACTGAAATGTTATGACCATTGATTAGTTTATTCCCCATTCCTCTCTCCTCTTAGCCCCTGACAACAACCATTCGACTCTTTGATTCTATGAATTTAACTATTTTAGATACCTCAAAGAGTTGGAATCATGCAATATTTGTCTGTCAGGCTGGCTTAATATAATACCACTTAGCATAATATTCTCAAGGTTCATCCTTGTTGTTGTGTATTGCATAATTTCCTTCTTTTTTAAGGCTGAATGATATTCTATTGTATGAATACACCACATTTTCTTTCATTCATTCATCTATCTGTGGATATTTAGGTTTTTTCTGTGTCTTTACTATTGTAAATAATGCTGAAGTGAACATAGGAGTGCTAATAATCTCTTTGAGATCCTGATTTCAATTATTTTGGATAAATGCCCAGGAGTGGAATTGCTGGATCATCTGATAGTTCTTTTTTTTTTTTTTGGAGGAACCTCTATACTGTTTTCCATAGTAGATGTACCATTATGCATTCCCACCAACAGTGTCCAAGAGTGCCAATGTCTCCATATCCTCACTAGCACTTGCGTCTTTTGTGGTTTTCTTTTTCTTTGATAATAGTCATCCTGACAGGTGTGAGGTGGTATCTCATGGTTTTGATTTACATTTCCCTGATAATTAGTGACATTAAGTTTTTTTTTTTTTCCATTTACCTGTTGGCCACTTGTATGTCTTTTTTAGAGAAATGTCTATTCTAGTTTTTAGCCCATTTTTAATTAGATTATTAGTTTTTTTTTACTATGAGTTCAAGTTCCTTATATATTTTGAAGATTAATTCCTTATCAGAAATATAGTTTGCAAATATTTCCTTTCATTCTGTAGGTTGCCTTTTACTCTGTTAACTGTTTTGTTTGCTGTGCAGAAGCTTTTAAGTTTGGTGTAGTCCCACTGGTCTATTTTTGCTTTTGTTGCCTGTGCTATTGGTGTCATATCAAGGAAATCATTGCCAATACCAATGTAATGAAGTTTTTCTCTATGTTTTCATTTAGGAATTCTACAGTTTCAATCTTATGTTTAAGTGTTTAATCTATTTTGAGTTGATTTTTGTTTAGGATATAACAAAAGGGTCCAATTTCATTCTTTTGCCACTGGATACCCAGGTACCGATTTGACTAACACTTTTGTTGAAGAGACCACCCTTTATTTTTTTATTTTTTATTTTTTATTTTTTTTTAAACCTAGTTTGTTTTTTTTTTTAAATTTTATAGCTACTTTTATTTTTATTTATTTATTTTGGCTATGCTGGGTCTTCGGTTCGTGCGAGGGCTTTCTCTAGTTGTGGCAAATGGGGGCCACTCTTCATCGCGGTGTGGGGACCGCCGCTCTTCATCGCGGTGCGCGGGCCTTTCACTATCGCGGCCCCTCCCGTTGCGGGGCACAGGCTCCAGACGCGCAGGCTCAGTAGTTGTGGCTCACGGGCCCAGCTGCTCCGTGGCATGTGGGATCTTCCCAGACCAGGGCTCGAACCCGTGTCCCCTGCATTAGCAGGCAGATTCTCAACCACTGCGCCACCAGGGAAGCCCGAGACCACCCTTTATTGATTGTATATTATTGGCACCCTTGTTGAAGACCAGTTGATCATATATGTGTGAATTTATTTCTAGGCTCTTTATTGAATTCCATAGGTCTACAATTCTGTCTTTATACCAGTACCATACTTTTTTGATTACTGTAGCTTTGAAATGTATTTGGAAACTGGGAACTTTCATGCTTCCCACTTTGTTCTTTCATAAGATTGATTTGGCTGTTTGTTGTCTTTTGTGGTTCTATGTGGATTTTAGCATTTTTTCTATTTCTATAAAAAAATGCCATTGGGGTTTTGATAGGGACTGCATTGAATCTGTAGATTGCTTTGATAGCATGGACATTTTAAGAATACTGAGTCTTCCAATTCATGAACATGGGATGTCTTTCCATTTATATGTTTCTTCTTTAATTATTTTCATCAATGTTTTCTAGTTATCAGTATACAGGTTTTCCACTTCCTTTGTTAAGTTTATTCTTTTGGGGCTGTTGTAAATGGGATTGGTTTCCTGATTTCCTTTTCACATAGTTTGTTGTTAGTGAATAGAAATGAGACTGATTTTTGTATGTCAATGTTGTATCCTAAAACTTCACTGAATTCATTTTGTAGCTTTAAAAGTTTTTAAAATTGAGTCTTTTAGATTTTATGTATATAACATTATGTCATTTGAACACAGGGACAGTTTTGCTTCTTCCTTTCCAATTTGAATGCCTTTTATTTATTTTTCTTGCTTAATTGCTCTGGCTAGGACTTCTAGTACTATGTTAAGCAACTGGCAAGAGTGGGCATCATTGCCTTGTTCTTAGAGGAAAAGCTTTCAGTCTTTCAGCAGAACTTTTCATATATTGCCTTTATTATGTTGAAATGGTTTCTTTCTATTCTTGGTGTGTTGAGCATTTTTATCATGAAATGATGTTGAATATTGTTCAATCCTTTTTCAACTTCTGTTGAGACAGATATGTGATTTTTGCCCTTTATTTTGTCATCGTGGTGTATCGCATTAATTTGTTTTCATATGTTGAGCCATCCTTGTATCCCAAGGATAAATCCCACTTGTTAATAGTGTATGATCATTTCAATTTGCTGTTGGATTAGGTTTTCCAGTATTTTATTGAGGATTTTTGCATCAGTATTCATCAGGGATATTGGCCTGTAGTTTTGTTTTCTTGTGATATACTTGTCTGTCAAAGTCAACTGGTAAAGATACCTTGTATCAGGATAATGCTGGCCTCATAAAATGATTTTGGAAGTGTTCCCTTCTCTTCAATTTTTTGGAAGAGTTTAAAAGTATTTGCATTAATTCTTCTTTGACTATTTGGTAGAATTCACCAGGGAATCCATCTGGTCCTGGGCTTTTCTTTGTTGCGAGGTTTTTGATTAGTGATTCAATCTCTATATTAGTTTTAGGTCTGTTCAGACTTTCTATTTCTTCACAATTCAGTCTTGGTAGGGTGTATGATTCTAGGAACTTATCCACTTTTTTAAAGATTATTCAGTTGATGTAGTTCATAGTAGTCTTTTATAATCCTTTTTGTTTCTGTGGCCTCAGTTGTAATGTCTTTCATTTCGGATTTTATTTATTTGAGTCTTCTTTCCTTTTTCTTAGTTTAGCTAAGGGTTTGTCAGTTTTATCTTTCAAAAAAACTCAATTTCATTGTTTTACTATTCTCTATTTCACTTATTTCTATTCTAATCTTTGTTATTTCTTTCCTTCTGCTAACTTTGTGCTTATTTTGTTCTTCTGGCTCCTTGAAGTGTAAATTAAGTTGTTCATTTGATCTTTCTTTTCTCTCAATGTGTCTGTTTATCACAGTAAACTTCCTTTTCAGTACTACTCTTGCCTTAGCCCATAAGTTTTGGTATGTTGTGGGTTTTGTTTGTTTGTTTATTTGTCTTTAGGAGTTTTCTTTGATTTCTTTTCTGACAAAATTGTTGTTCAAGAGTTTGTCATTTAATTTCCACATATTTGTGAATTACCAATTTTTCTTCTGCTGTTCATTTTAGTTTTATTCCATTGTGGTCTGAAAAGATACTTTGCAGGATTTCAGCCTTCTTTAATCTGTTTAGACTTGTTTTGTGACCAAACTTGTGATCTATAAAGTTCCATGTTCAGTTGAAAAGAATATGTATTCTGCTGCTGTTGGGCAGAATGTTATGTATATTTCTCTTAGGTTTATGTTGTTCGTCCTCTGTTTCTTTACTGACTTTGTATCTGGATATTCTATTTATTATTGAAAGTGGGGTATTGAATTCTCCTACTATTATTGTCTTGCTGTCTATTTCCCTTTCTGTTCTGTCAACATTTGCTTTATGTATTTAGGTACTCTGTTGGTGGATGCATATACATATTTGATTATTTTATCTTCCTGTTGAATTGGCCTTTTTATCATTATGTTATGTCCTTCTTTTTCTCTTATGATAGATTTTGACTTAAAGTCTATTTTTTCCTGATATAAATATGGCCACCCCTGCTTTCTTTTGGTACCATTTATGAGGAGTAGCTTTTCCATCTCTTTTCTTTCACCTATTTCTGTTCTTAAATCTCAAGTGAGTTTTTTGTAGATAACAAATAGTTGGGTCCATTTTTTTTTAATCCATTCAACCACTCTGTGCCTTTTGATTGAGAAATTTAATGCATTTACGTTTATAGTGATTACTGCTATGGAAGTATTTACTATTTCCATCTTGTTAATTGATTTCTATTAATCTTGTAGTTATTTTGCTTGTATTTCCTAGAGATTTATCTTGTTCCTTTGTTTGGTAACATCTCTGCCCGAACTGTCATTTTCCTTGACTCTCTGTGTTGGTTTCTGCACATTGGATGGAGCAGTTACCTCTCCTATTGTTCAGGCACTAGCCTCATACAGGAGAAGAACATCTACCAATAAGCCTGGCCAGAGATTCTGAGGGCCTCTTGAAACTTTGAGGTAGTCCAACCCACTTTTGTTGGTTCTTTGAAGACCCCAGGTATCTAGGATGTGCCAGGTACCATCAGTATACCATGACAAGCAAGTCTGAAGCCAATTCCTCAGTCAGTCTCTGGAAAAGTTATATTGTTGGATGCTCTGTCTAACTCTTTACTTCCCCAGTGAGAAGCTAAGAACTAGGGATTTTTGTCCACTGGCTCTGTGCTTAACTGGGAGGGAGGACTATGGTGACTGCCAGCCCAAATCTTCATCTCTGTTTTCACTAGACACCCCACCCTGTCCCAGGTGGTTAGATTATGCCAGATCCCAGATCCCCTCAGTGCTCTGAGACAGGCAAGCTAGAAGCCTGTCCTTTTAGTAGTCCCTGGAAAGATTGTGGCATTGGATACCTGGACCAACTTTTCACCTCACCAGTGAGAATCAGGCAGCTTGGTTTTTGTCCACCTACTCTGTGCTGAGAAGGAGGCAGGAGCTATGGTGTCCACCAGTTTAAATCTCTGTCTCTATCTCCCCCAGGTGGCTAGATTGTTCTGATTCCCTCAGAGTTCCAAGATAAGCAAGACAGGTGCCAGTTCTTTGTGCAGTCTTAGAGAAGCTGGGGTACTGGACACATGGATCAAGTCTTTCCTTCCGCAGTGGGAAGCTGAGAGCCTTGATTTTTTATCTTCTCCCTTTGTGCTGTGCCAGAGAAGGAGCTATGGTGTTTACCAGCCCAAGCTGCCATCTCCTTTCTCTCCCAGGCAACTAGACTGTGCTAGAATCTGTCAGAGCTCTAAGCGTAGCAGCAAAGAAGCCAGACCTTTGGGGATCCCACTTGGACAACTTGGGGTGCTGGACATGTGAGCCAACTCTTTCCTTCCCCTGGGAGAAACTGGGAGCTAGAAAGTCTCTTTCTGATCATACGGTGCTATGTCAGCTGTAGAAATTCTGTTGAGATTGCGTCTTGACTCTCCCTGCCAGATTTGGTGAGTCTAGTTTCACACTTGCCCAGGGTACAGGAATATTTCAGTTAGTTTCTGGATTTCTCACAAAGAGAATCTTGTTACTAAGTTGGTATGTTTGTGGGGACAAGGCAGGTCCAAGATTTCCTACTCTGCTATCGTGCTATGTTGCTCCTCTTGAGTCATTTTTTGCCCACTTAAAATTAGCCTTCTGAGCCTCCTGATAAATGCAATTAATGCAATATTACCAAGTGTGGAGGAAGAGTCCACAAGTACAAAGAGACCTACCAAGCACTGTGTTTCTTTCTTAATGCTAAGAGATACATGGTGTAGTGACTTTTCCTTTACCTTAAAGATGTCCTGGCATATCGCATTGGATACCTAAAAAACTCCATCATGTGGTGGGCCTCTGAATATTTTTCAGGTTTACATTCCACACTCTGGCAAACATATATCTTACCAGGTGTTGTGGGTTGAATTGCAACCCCAGTACCCCCAAAAAAGGATATTTTGAAGTTTCTACCCCTACCTGGGAGTGTTGCCTTATTTGGAAATAGGGACTTTGAAGATGCAATCAAGTTAAGATGAAGCCATACTGGATGGATTAAGATGGACCCTAATCCACCCTATATGAGAAGAGATATTTAGGGATCCAGATGTACACAGAGGGAAGATGGCCAAGTGAAAATGGAGGTAGAAATTCGAATGATATAGCTACAAGCCAAGGAATGCCAAGGATTGTTGACAACTACACTATAGTTGTTTGTTTTTTTGTTATTGAGTTGTATGAGCTGTTTGTCTGTTTTGGAAATTAAGCGCTTGTTGGTTGCATCGTTTGCAAATATTTTCTCCCAACCCATAGGCTGTCTTTTCGTTTTGCGTATGGTTTCCTTTGCTGTGTAAAAGCTTGTAAGTTTGATTAGGTCCCATTTGTTTATTTTTGCTTTTATTTCTGTTGCCTTGGGGACTGAGCTAAGAAAACATTGGTACAATTGATGTCCGAGAATGTTTTGCTTATGTTCTCTTATAGAAGTTTTATGGTGTCATGTCTTATATTTAAGTTTTTAAGCCATTTTGAGTGTATTTTTTTGTATGGTGTGAGGGTGTGTTCTAACTTCGTTGATTTACATGTGGCTGTCCAGCTTTCCCAACACCATCAAGTGTCACCACTTGCTGAAGAGGCTGTCTTTTTTCCATTGTATATTCTTGCCTCCTTTTTCAAAGATTAATTGACCGTAGGTGTGTGGGTTTATTTCTGGGCTGTCTATTCTCTTCCATTGATCAATATGTCTGTTTTTGTGCCAGTACCATGCTGTTTTGATTACAGTTGCTTTGCAGTATTGTCTGAAGTGTGTGAAGGTTATGCCTCCTGGTCTGTTCTTTTTGCTTAGGAATGCTTTGGCAATTCTGGGTCTTTTATGGTTCCATAAAAATTTTAGGATTATACGTTCTATTTCTGTGAGAAATGTCATGGGTAATTTGATAGGGATTGCATTAAATCTGTAGATTGCTTTGGGTAGTTTGGCCATTTTAACAATATTAGTTCTAGAAGTACTCATTTAAATGTTTGAAGTTTGTAGGGTCTGTAGGGGCTCCTGTTTGCCACCATGTATCCAAGGCTTAGCCAAGAGCCTAGTACATAATAGGTGATCATTAAATGTATATTAAGTGAATACAGTTATCACAATTCTGTAACGTAAGTGTTACTAATGCTGCTTCACAGATGAAGAAAATGAAGTTTAGAGAGGTTAAACATGTGTCAAGGTTACACAGCTTCTAAGTGGTAGAGTCAGGATTTGAATCTGGGTCTGTGTATTAATGGCTAATGGTTAATAGTTAGTCACAGGCAGTATGTGAGGCTCACACATTCTTTTACATACTTTATCTCATTGAATCCTCACGCCTTATGAGATAGGTATTATTATTCTGTCTTACAGATAAGTAGAGGCCTAGAGAGGTTAAGTAATTTGCCCATGGCTATACAGTTAACCAAGAATCAGAGTGGGTATTTGAACCCACGTTGGGTAAGATTAAAATAATAGTAATATAAACACTAATATTGAATTTATTATGTGCCATACAGAGGTCCAAGTGTTTGACATGAGTGATTCATTCAAGTCTCATGTCAACCCTATGAGGTAGATTCTATTGTTATTATTTTCATTTAACAGATGAGGAAACAGACACAGAGAGGTTGAATAATTTTACCAAGATCACATTGCTGGTGATCTGAACTGGGATCCAAACCCAGTCAGTCTGGCTCCATAATCTGTGCTTGAAACTATTGCATTACATGGGGTCATGATCCATATGAAAGCACTTATCTCTGTGTTAGGCATTTAGCAGTTCCATAATTTAAAATTTTGCCTTTAGGTCTTTTTAACTTCTGAGAAAAATAAGATTGTTGTAACTTTAAGTTAAAAATATGATACTAAATTTCCTAAATTGCAGAATGAAGTGATTATAGCAGAAAATAGATTATCTGGTCATTGATTACCACAAACGAAGAGCTTATGACCATTAACCTTTAAAGTAAGAAAACTTCCCTAGTATAAAATTTTAATGTTGGAAGACAATTTCAAAATATTTAAAAATCAAATGAAATCTTGTAGTATGTGAGGCGTAGGGTTATAGAATCTCTAAGGAAAAATTAATCTGCCTTTTGTAGAAGGTTCCCTCCCTCTTCATTCTCATCACATTTAGATAAGCTGTCCTGTTTCAGGAAGAAGTGTTTTAAGTTTGTACATAATTATGGCAGAGTCCTTGATTTGGATTGTTTTGAGGAATATGGAAGAATCTTACTTTTTTCATCTTTACAAATCTACCAACCAGCAGATATGTTTTATCCTGTGGGAAGAATACAATATACAGTTCCTGGTTTAAAGGAGTTTAGTGGGAGAGACTCACAAAGGCTCTGATTGAATTGACCGCAAAATTTATCATCTAAAGTAAATATCTTTGCCCACAACAAATGCTAACCTGGAAGGGAGTCTGGGACAACAGACAAAGCCTGGGGTTTGTCTGAGGCTAACCACGATATAATAAATACCGAGTAATAAAACATAGCAAAAGCATGTCTTTTTCAGCATGGTATTGGGGAGATAAGTTTGCAGACAATGCTTATTAGAGGAGGCTACTATTAGCTAAAGCTTGAATGATTAGTAACAATTTACCCGGTAAATTTTGGCTTTTGGGAAAGACTACCTAGTTCTTGTCATGCAGAAAGACATGAATACTAGAGAGATAATGATACTTCCAGGGAATGGCAAACTGCAACTAGCTGTCAAAAATGGAGAGTATTCTTGAGAGTAAGGGCTCACTAAAACATTTTAATTAAATGCATTTTATTTCTCTCTACCTTAAAATTCATTTCTAATATATGTATTCTGTCATTCCCTTCTCTCCATTCTCAAAGAAATAAGTATGCTGGAAATGCAAGAGGGAGGAGATATGGGGATATATGTATATGTATAGCTGATTCACTTTGTTCTAAAGTAGAAACTAACACACCATTGTAAAGCAATTATACTCCAATAAAGATGTTAAAAAAAAAACCAAAAAACAACATATGGATCTACAAGAAAAAAAAAAAAAAACCTTTTAGAGCAAATATTGAATGACAACATCCATGTGTCCACATCCTGTACCTGGTTTGTATGTGTCTCCTTGATGGTTGGTCTCTTTCTCTTCACATTGTCACCTTATATCACTTCTGCCCTGTGAACCCTCCTGACCTACATGATTACTATACTGTTTGCTTTGCTAATCCAGAGTTTTGTCCCTGACCAATGGGTTTAGCCCATTGTCCAAACTGGAATTTTCCCATAGGATGATGGTAAGAGCAAGTGTTAGGCAATGTACTCTGGTTTCCCTCTGCTTGTTATTAAATGAATTGTTATAAAATATTGCAACCTTTTCAGCTCCACAACTTCTATCCTAGACCAAGTCATCAGTAAGTTTCCTGGACTTGTACAGCAGCTTTCTAACCTCTCTCTGGTCCATCATCTACAATGCCACCAAAGCTATACTGTGAATCATCTGATCATATTTCTTTATGCTTAAAATCTTTCATGACTCCCCATTGTCCTCAGGATAAAATCCAAATGCTTTTATTTAACAATGTCTTTAAAGTACATATATACATTTAAAACTATTCAGCCATAACAAGAAGGAAAAAAGGAAATACTGCCATTTGCAACAACATTGATGGACTTTGAGGGCATTATGCTAAGTTAAATAAGTCAGAGAAAGACAAATACTGTATGATATCACTTATATGTGAGATCAAAAAAACAAAAAAACAAAACAAATAAAAACAAGACAAGCAGCCAGACAAACAAACAAAAACCCAAACTAATAGATACAGAGAACAGATTGGTGTTTGCCAGATGGGAGGGTAGTGAGGGATGGGTGAAATGGGTGAAGGGGGTCAAAAGGTTCAAACGTCCAGTTATAAAGTAAATAAGTCACAGGATTGTAATGTATAGCATGGTGACTATAGTTAATACTGTTTTTCATATTTGAGAGTTTCCAAGAGTGTAAATCTTGGAAGTTCTCATCACAAGAAAAAAAAAAAGAAAAAAATAATTTGTAACTATGTATGGTGACAGATGGTAACTAGACTTATTGTGGTGGTCATTTCACAATGGGTATAAATATCAAATCATTATGTTGTACACCTGAAATCAATATAATTTTATATGTCAATTATACCTCAATAACAAACAGACAAAAATCATCTTTAATATGACATGAATCAAATTTCCTTCCTATTAATACTATCACTTTATGCCAGAACATGCCACATTACAAGGTCTTTATCTCTTTTAGAGAAAAAAATTAGCACATTTAGGAGAAAGCAGCATGGTTTTGAAATATAAAGGAATGTTTCACCATGTCTAGAAATTCTGTTGGAGAAATATTGGTAGCTATGAACTGTAGATGAGTAATTTAATTCTCTTCTTTGTTTCTGATTCATAACTGAAACAAAGCTAAACTTCTCTTATGGTAGGATTTTCACTTGATTTTTAAATTTCTGACCTCTTTACTGAATTATATATATATCTGCATATATATGGTTATATATCTACTTGTATGTTTTTCTCTGTCCTGTTTCCTCTACCTCCTCTTTGAGGAAGAAGTAAAATATTTCATTCCCAAATAACTTTCCTCTATGATGACATTTCCTATAGTAACAGTCCTGAAGCTAAAGTCCTCAGAAAGAGCTGTTGAAGTGTGAACTGTGTTTAATGAAATCCATTTGCACACCTCTTCAACTGCTCTTTTCAAATCATCTGAGACACTGCTTTGAAGGGGACTTCCAGTTCACATAAACCACCCTCCTGTGCTTTGGTAGTAAAATAACTGCAAAAAAGGGGACATATCACTTGATTAAATATGGTTGATTGAGTTCGTTTATAACCCTCCTCTTTCCAATAAAGATAGTCTCTTCAATAAGTGGTGCTGGGAAAACTGGACAACTACATGTAAGAGAGTGAAATTTGAATACTCCCTAACACCATACACAGAAATAAACTCAAAATGGATCTAAGACCTAAATGTAAGGCCGTACACTAGAAAACTCTTAGAGGAAAACATAGGCAGAACACTCTGACATAAATCGCAGCAAGATCTTTTTTGATCCACCTCCTAGAGTAATGAAAATTAAAACAAAAATAAACAAATGGGATCTGATTCAACTTAAAAGCTTTTGCACAGCAAAGGAAACCATAAACAAAACAAAAAGACAACCCTCAGAATGGGAGAAGATATTTGCAAACAAAGCAACTGATAAGGGATTAATCTCTAAAATATACGAACAGCTCATGCAGCTCAATATCAAAAAAACAAATAACCCAATCAAAAATTGGGGGAAGATCTGAATAGACATTTCTCCAAAGAAGGCATACAGATGGCCAAAAAGCACATGAAAAGATGCTCAACACCAATAATTATTAGAGAAATGCAAATCAAAACTACAATGAGGTATCACCTCACACCAGTCAGAATGGCCATCATCAAAAAATCTACAAACAATAAATGCTGGAGGGAGTGTGGAGAAAAGGGAACCCTCCTACACTGTTGGTGGGAATGTAAATTGGTACAGCCGCTATGGAGAACAGTATGGAGGTTCCTCAAAATGCTAAAAATAGAACTACCATATGACTCAGAAATCCCACTCCTGGGCATATACCCAGAGAAAACCATAATTCAAAAAGATACATGCACCCCGATGTTTACTGCAGCACTATTTACAATAGCCAGAACACGGAAGCAACCTAAATGCCCATCAACAGAGGAATGGATAAAGAAGATGTGGTACGTATATACAATGGAATATTACTCAGCCATAAAAAGAAACGGAATAGTGCCATTTGCAGAGACGTGGATAGACCTAGAGACTGTCATACAGAGTGAAGTACGTCAGAAAGAGAAAAACAAATATCGTATAACATCACTTATATGTCGAATCTAGAAAAATGGTACAGATGAACTTACTTGCAAAGTAAAAATAGAGACACAGATGTAGAGAACAAATTTATGGATACCAAGGGGAGAAGCTGAGGGATGCGTTGAATTGGGTGATTGGGATTGACATATATACACTATTGATACTATGTATAAAATAGATGACTAATGAGAATCGACTGTATAGCACAGGGAACTCTACTCAGTGCTCTGTGGTGATCTAAATGGGAAGGAAATCTAAAAAAAAGAGATGTATGTGTATGTATAACTGATTAACTTTGCTGTACAGCAGAAACTAACACAATATTGTAAAGCAACTATACTCCAATAAAAATTAAATAAATAAGTAAAATTTTTAAAATGATTTAAGATATTACTTGAATGATTACAGTATATGTATGTAGTAGTTTGAAATCTAAGACATAAATACTTTTTAAGTGGTAACCAAATAACAAATTTTTAATTAGAATTTTCTTTTTATTTTCTATTATAGCTGCTTCCCATAATACTTTAAAAAGTACATTAATTAGCAAAACTAGAATGTTGTCTGTGTTTTTACTTTTCACTCTCCATAAAAACATCATACTTTGATATTATATTCCAGTATTGAAAAATCCATACGAACTGTGGGTTGTCATACAGGTTACAAATAGATTTACCGTCTGAAGGTGTAGGGATATCTTGTGCAGGTTATGACCTTTTTGCAGTTAGTTCCATTCCCTATCCTCTCTTCTTCTTTGTATTTCGGAGGGGGAACCCCCTGAAAATTGCACTTCCCAGGTTCCCCTGTCATCTGGATTCTGGCTAGGTTCAGCTAATAGGGGGCTCTAGCAGGAGACTGAAGGGCATGGAGAAGGGAGAAGCCTGAGTATTTCTCCTCCTTTCTATTTTGGGCAGCATCTCCAGAAGTGGCTACATCTCCTTTGTGGTTCTGCCAGACAGCCTCTTCCTGTGGCCCCAACTTTGTTGGATTGCCCTGGCTCCCAGGGTTCACTGTCTTCTCCCTTTGCTCCTCTATCTGTGGGTGTAGTGGGGACTTCCTGCTGCTGTTAATCTCTGTGTTGCGCTGCTCTCATCTGTTTGGTCTTTTAGCTCTCCCAACACTTTTGCAACTACATAATTTCCTGCAATACATTCCTTTTCTTGAATTACCTGGCATGGCTCTTTTACTGACTGATCCCTGATTGATTCATGCCTCAAGGTTGAAGGCAAGAAATTTTGCTTAGTGATTCCTTGAGGTTCCTGTAAAAGGTGGGGCTGGGTCTTCAACTTACCACCTGCTGCATAGTAATTGGCATGATTTGTTGAACCTTAGGGGAAGCTCTGTTTTGATGGTGAGAGCTAACGCTAGTGGCTCAAAGTCTTGCCAATCCAGTAATTTCTTGAGCTAGGTCATGCTTATTTTATGCCACCTTGATAAGTGAGTTGTGTTCTTGACCAGATTTTTACAATTTAAAATAGAGCTTATGTGTGCAGACTGAAGGGCTGCCTAGATTTTTCTGGGGTCTGGTTTATATAAAAATACAAAAACAAACCATAGAAATGTTATGATGTTTATGACAGGATATTTTTGGCTCCCTGCTGAGTTTGTATTCCATGGCCTGGGCTGGTCATTAGACATCGTTTAGTTTTGAAAATGTACCCATGTGATTTTACTTCAGTCTCTGAGTTTGCACTTTATTTTGGGAAATTATTGTTTACTTTTAAATCCTTTTTCTTTCAGACAGGCTGAAGTTTTTGAATAAGTGAAATTGTCCCTCCTTTTTTTTTTGCCTGCTATGGAAAATAAGGAAGCATTATAGTCAGAGAGAGAGAGTTCTACAGAGCATACAGCATTAAATCTTAGCTCCACCATTCATTAATGTTGTACCTTGGACAGGTCATTTAAACATGGACTCTCAGGACATCTTTAAACTAGGCATAACAATATTTGCCTTAAAGGGTTGTTGTGTGGATTAGAATTACTAAAAGTCTAGCAGATAGTCAGTGGTCAGTACTGAAATGTAAAGGAAGCTCTGAGAGGGAAGTAACTGATTTTGTGTGGGTATGGATGGGGTGGGATGGAATGGGGTGGGGTGAGTGTGAGAGGCCATTGAGGAAGACATTATAGAGAAGATAATATAGGAACTGAACTTTAATACTCTTCTGGGAATGTTCTTCCTGAAAGCCTCGTTTTTTCCATCACTTCAGTTCTTTATTCAAATGTCATCTTTCCAGAGGGGTCTCTCTTAGCTACCCTGTATAAAATTTCAGCTCTTATTCCCTGACATTTCCTAATCCCTTATCTGCTCTATATTTTCTTCTTAGCACTACTATCTAATCTAATGTAAAATGTACTTATTTATTTATTGTCTCTCTCCTCCACTAGAATATAAACTCTGTAAAGGTGGGATTTTTCTTTCTTTTGTTCCCTGTTGCCCAGAACAGTGCCTGGAACTTGCTAGGTGCTCAGTAAATATTTGTTGAAAGAATTATTGTGAGAATGAGTAGAACTTCACCAGATGAAATTAGTTATATGTGCATTTATTGCATTTTCATAACTATTAACCTCAAGTTATAGGAGGCAAAGTTGAGAAATTTAGCATGGCTATATTGATTTATAGAAAGCAAACACTGATTCAGCAATCTTATTTTTTGAGAGTATTCCTGAGAATTGGGTGAGGTGGAAACCTTTGAATAGCCAACATAGTTGTTGTAAAATACATGCACTAAATTTCATTCACCTTACTCTTTAGAGGAGACACTTAGAATTTACTTCTTCTTCTTTAGACAGAGTTCTAACTATCTTGATAATATGGGTTTTCAGCTCAGGAAATTTGCAGACAAGGTGGAACCTGAGGAGATAGGAATGCTCTTTGGTCAGAAAGCAAAGTTGACAAGCTGACAGAAGGGAGGAGGCAGAAAATATAAAAGTAAACAACTAAATTTAAATATATAATCATCAAGATATCTGCTTATCATCAAGATAAGATGAAATCTGTCTGGTATATATCCTCACTACTCCAGCAAGATAGTTCTCTGAAAGTTTGCCAGGGAGTTAGTCATGTACTTCAGTGGTCTTGTTTTAGCTCGTAATTCTTTTGCAGCATATGGCATTTCTAATGATCACTCTTACTTTTTGCCACTCTTTTCCCCAGTAGTGTTGACTATACCACCCTCATTTCTCCCATCTCTGACTGACCTGTCTTGTTTTCATCCACACATGGCCCTTAAGACATTCTCTAAGGTTTAGTTCACCTATCTTTAGTTTAATCTTTGTAAATCTTGACTATCATATCTAATAATTCACTATTCATCCATCCATTGAAAATTATAATTATGCTCATTAAATATCCTGAATCCATTAATTTCTTTCTATTTGCTTTCCTCATTCAAACCACCAACATCTCTCACTGGGAACTACTGTTCTTCTTGTTTCCTCCACTCATGTTCCACCCCCCAGCGCCATAATCCATTCTCAACACAGCATTTCAAGTGATCCTTTAAAAACTCAAATCAGAGCTACCCGATTAACCAAGATGGTGGAGTATAAGGATGTGCTCTCACTCCCTCTTGGGAGAGCACCAGAATCACAACTGGCTGCTGGACAATCATCGACAGGAAGACACTGGACTTCACCAAGGAGGATACCCCACGTCCAAGGGCAGAGGAGAAGCCACAGTGAGACGGTAGGAGGGGCGCAATCAGAGTAAAATCAAATGCCATAACTGCTGGGTGGGTGACTCACAGACTGGCGAACACTTATACCACAGAAGTCCACCCACTGGAGTGAAGGTTCTGAGCCCCATGTCAGGCTTCCCAAACTGGGGGTCCGGCAACGGGAGGAGGAATTCATAGATAATCAGACTTTGAAGCCTAGTGGGAATTGATTGCAGGACTTCGACAGGACTGGGGGAAACAGAGACCCTACTCTTGGAGGGTGCACACAAAATAGTGTGTGCATCGGGACCCGGGGGAAGGAACAGTGACCCTGGGGGAGACTGAACCAGACCTACCTGCTAGTGTTGGAGGGTCTCCTGCAGAGGCAGGGGTGGCTCTGTTTCACTGTCAGGACAAGGACACTGGCAGCGGAGGTTCTGGGAAGTACTCCTTGGCATGAGCCCTCCCAGCGTCTGCCATTAGCCCCACCAAAGAGCCCAGGTAGGCTCCAGTGTTGGGTTGCCTCAGGCAAAACAACCAACATGGAGGGAACCCAGCCCCACCCATCAACAGTCAAGTGGATTAAAGTTTTATGGAGCTCTGACCGCCACAGCAACAGTCAGCTCTACCCACCACCAGAGTCTCCCATCAAGCCTCTTAGATAGCCTCAACCACCAGAGGGCAGACAGCAGAAGCAAGAAAAACTACAATCCTGCAGCCTGTGGACCAAAAACCACATTTACAGAAAGATAGACAAGATGAAAAGGCAGAGGGCTATATACCAGATGAAGGAACAAGAAAAAACCCCAGAAAAACAACTAAATGAAGTGGAGATAGGCAACCTTGCAGAAAAAGAATTCAGAATAATGATAGTGAAGATGATCCAGGACCTCGGAATAAGAATGGAGGCAAAGAGTGAGAAGATGCAAGAAATGATTAACAAAGACCTAGAAGAATTAAAGAACAAACAAACAGAGATGACCAATACAATAACTGAAATGAAAACTACACTAGAAGGAATCAATAGCAGAATAACTGAGGCAGAAGAACGGATAAGTGACCTGGAAGACAGAATGGTGGAATTCACTGCTGCAGAACAGACTAAAGAAAAAAGAATGAAAAGAAATGAAGACAGCCTAAGAGACGTCTGGGACAACATTAAACGCAACAACGTTCACATTATACGGGTCCCAGAAGGAGAAGAGAGAAAGAAAGGACCAGAGAAAATATTTGAAGAGATTATAGTCGAAAACTTCCCTAACATGGGAAAGGAAATAGCCACCCAAGTCCAGGAAGCACAGAGAGTCCCATACAGGATAAACCCAAGGAGAAACATGCCGAGACACATAGTAATCTAAGTGGCAAAAATTAAAGACAAAGAAAAATTATTGAAAGCAGCAAGGGAAAAGTGACAAATAACATACAAGGGAACTCCCATAAGGTTAACAGCTGATTTCTCAGCAGAAACTTTACAAGCCAGAAGGGAGTGGCATGATATACTTAAAGTGATGAAAGGGAAGAACCTACAACGAAGATTACTCTACCCGGCAAGGATCTCATTTAGATTTGATGGAGAAGTCAAAAGCTTTACAGACAAGCAAAAGCTACGAGAATTCAGCACCACCAAACCAGCTCTACAACAAATGCTAAAGGAACTTCTCTAAGTGGCAAACACAAGAGAAGAAAAGGACCTACAAAAACAAACCCAAAACAATTAAGAAAATGGTCATAGGAACATACATATCGATAATTACCTTAAACGTGAATGGATTAAATGCTCCAACCAAAAGACACAGGCTTGCTGAATGGATACAAAAACAAGACCCATATATATGCTGTCTACAAGAGACCCACTTCAGACCTAGGGACACATACAGACTGAAAGTGAGGGGATGGAAAAAGATATTCCATGCAAATAGAAATCAAAAGAAAGCTGGAGTAGCAATACTCATATCAGATAAAATAGACTTTAAAATAAAGAATGTTACAAGAGACAAGGAAGGACACTACATAATGATCAAGGGATCAATCCAAGAAGAAGATATAACAATTATAAATATATATGCACCCAACATAGGAGCACCTCAATACATAAGGCAACTGCTAACAGCTATAAAAGAGGAAATTGACAGTAACACAATAATAGTGGGGGACTTTAACACCTCACTTACACCAATGGAGAGATCATCCAAAGTGAAAATAAATAAGGAAACAGAAGCTTTAAATGACACAATAGACCAGATAGATTTAATTGATATTTATAGGACATTCCATCTAAAAACAGCAGATTACACTTTCTTCTCAAGTTTGCACGGAACATTCTCCAGGATAGATCACATCTTGGGTCACAAATCAAGCCTCAGTAAATTTAAGAAAATCGAAATCATATCAAGCATCTTTTCTGACCACAACACTGAGATTAGAAATGAATTACAGGGAAAAAACGTAAAAAACACAAACACATGAAGGCTAAACAATACATTACTAAATAACCAAAAGATCACTGAAGAAATCAAAGAGGAAATCAAAAAATACCTAGAGACAAATGACAATGAAAACACGATGACCCAACACCTATGGGATGCAGCAAAAGCAGTTCTAAGAGGGAAGTTTATAGCTATACAAGCCTACCTAAAGAAACAAGAAAAATCTCAAGTAAACAATCTAACCTTGCACCTAAAGAAACTAGAGAAAGAAGAACAAACAAAACCCAAAGTTAGCAGAAGGAAAGTAATCATAAAGATCAGAGTAGAAATAAATGAAATAGAAACAAAGAAAACAATAGCAAAGATCAATAAAACTAAAAGCTGGTTCTTTGAGAAGATAAACAAAATTGATAAGCCATTAGCCAGACTCATCAAGAAAAAGAGGGAGAGGACTCAAATCAATAGAATTAGAAATGAAAAAGGAGAAGTTACAACAGACACCGCAGAAATACAAAGCATCCTAAGAGACTACTACAAGCAACTTTATGCCAATAAAATGGACAACCTGGAAGAAATGGACAAATTCTTGGAAAGGTATAACCTTCCAAGACTGAACCAGGAAGAAACAGAAAATATGAACAGAGCAATCAAAAGTAATGAAATTGAAACTGTGATTAAAAATCTTCCAACAAACAAAAGTCCAGGACCAAGTGGCTTCACAGGTGAATTCTATCGAACATTTAGAGAAGAGCTAACACCTATCCTTCTCAAACTCTTCCAAAAAATTGCAGAGGAAAGAACACTCCCAAACTCATTCTGTGAGGCCACCATCAACCAGATACCAAAACCAGACTAAGACACTACAAAAAAAGAAAATTTCAGACGAATATCACTGATGAATATAGATGCAAAAATCCTCAACAAAATACTAGCAAACAGAATCCAACAACACATTAAAAGGATCATACACCACGATCAAGTGGGATTTATCCCAGGGATGCAAGGATTCTTCAATATACGCAAATCAATCAATGTGATACGCCATATTAACAAATAGAAGAATAAAAACCATATGATCATCTCAATAGATGCAGAAAAAGCTTTTGACAAAATTCAACACCCATTTATGATAAAAACTCTCCAGAAAGTGGGCATAGAGGGAACCTACCTCAACATAATAAAGGCCATATATGACAAACCCACAGCAAACATCATTCTCAATGGTGAAAAACTGAAAGCATTTCCTCTAAGATCAGGAACGAGACAAGGATGTCCACTCTCACCACTATTATTCAACATAGTTCTGGAAGTCCTAGCCACAGCAATCAGAGAAGAAAAAGAAATAAAAGGAATACAAATTGGAAAAGAAAAAGTAAAACTGTCACTGTTTGCAGATGACATGATACTATACATAGAGAATCCTAAAACTGCCACCGGAAAACTGCTAGAGTTAATTAATGAATATGGTAAAGTTACAGGATACAAAATTAATGCACAGAAATCTCTTGCATTCCTATACACTAATGATGAAAAATCTGAAAGAGAAATTATGGAAACGCTCCTATTTACCATTGCAACAAAAAGAATAAAATACCTAGGAATAAACCTACCTAGGGAGACAAAAGACCTGTATGCAGAAAACTATAAGACACTGATGAAAGAAATTAAAGATGATACCAACAGATGGAGAGATATACCATGTTCTTGGATTGGAAGAATCTATATCACAAAAATGACTCTACTACCCAAAGCAATCTACAGATTCAATGCAATCCCCATCAAATTACCAATGGCATTTTTTACAGAGCTAGAACAAATCATTTTAAAATTTGTATGGAGACACAAAAGACCCCGAATAGCCAAAGCAGTCTTTAGGGAAAAAAAACGGAGCTGGAGGAATCAGACTCCCTGACTTCAGACTATACTACAAAGCTACAGTAATCAAGTACTGGCACAAAAACAGAAACATAGATCAATGGAACAGTATAGAAAGCCCAGAGATAAACCCATGCACCTATGGTCAACTAATCTATGACAAAGGAGGCAAAGATACACAATGGAGAAAAGACAGTCTCTTCAATAAGTGGTGCTGGGAAAACTGGACAGCTACATGTAAAAGAATGAAATTAGAATACTCCCTAACACCATACACAAAAATAAACTCAAAATGGACTAGAGACCTAAATGTAAGACTGGACACTATAAAACTCTTAGAGGAAAATACAGGAAGAACACTCTTTGACATAAATCACAGCAAGATCTTTTTTGATCCACCTCCTAGAGTAATGGAAATAAAAACAAAAATAAACGAATGGGACCTAATGAAACTTCAAAGCTTTTGCACAGCAAAGGAAACCATAAGCAAGACGAAAAGGCCACCCTCAGAATGGGAGAAAATATTTGCAAACGAATCAATGGACAAAGGATTAATCTCCAAAATATATAAACAGCTCATTCAGCTCAATATTAAAGAAACAAACACCCCAATCCAAAAATGGGCAGAAGACCTAAATAGACATTTCTCCAAAGAAGACATACAGATGGCCACGAAGCACATGAAAAGATGCTCAGCATCACTAATTATTAGAGAAATGCCAATCAAAACTACAATGAGGTATCACCTCACACCAGTTAGAATGGGCATCATCAGAAAATCTACAAACAACAAATGCTGGAGAGGGTGTGGAGAAAAGGGAACCCTCCTGCACTGTTGGTGGGAATGTAAATTGATACAGCCACTATGGAGAACAGTAGGGAGGTTCCTTAAAAAACTAAAAATAGAATTACCATATGACCCAGCAATCCCACTACTGGGCATATACCCAGAGAAAACCATAATTCAGAAAGACACATGCATCCCAATGTTCATTGCAGCACTATTTACAATAGCCAGGTCATGGAAGCAACCTAAATGCCCATCAACAGACGAATGGATAAAGAAGTTGTGGTACATATATACAATGGAATTTTACTCAGCCATAAAAAGGAACAAAATTGAGTCATTTGTTGAGAAGTGGATGGATCTAGAGACTGTCATACAGAGTGAAGTAAGTCAGAAAGAGAAAAACAAATATCGTATATTAACGCATGTATGTGGAACCTAGAAAAATGGTACCGATGAGCTGGTTTGCAGGGCAGAAGTTGAGACACAGATGTAGAGAACAGACATATGGACACCAAGGGGGGAAAACTGTGGTGGGGTGGGGATGGTGGTGTGCTGAATTGGGCGATTGGGATTGACATGTATACACTGATGTGTATAAAATTGATGCCTAATAAGAACCTGCAGTATAAACAAACAAACAAACAAAAAAATCTCAAATCATATCTTATTCCTTCCTTATTTAAAACATTTTATTGCTTTCCCATCAGAGTTAGAATAAAATGTACACTCGTTATCCTGACTAAAAAATGTTACAGATCTGGCCCTTGACTACTTTTCTGACATTATGCCATTCTCACTCTTTCCAATAATGCTGTAGCCACAGTGACTTTCTACCTGTTCATAGAGCAAGCTAGATTTGTTTCCACTTTGTTTAGGCTGTTTAATCCCTTCTTATTCCTGGAATACTGATACCTCCTCCCCCTTCACCATCCCCTTTGCATCTTAACTTTCAAATCTCACCTTACATATTGCTTCCTCGGAGAAACCTTCTCTGACTAGCCAGTCTTAAGTGGTCACCCAGTCACTCTATCATATCATCTGTTTTTATTCTTTGCCTGTTCATTTACTTCTTTTGTTATCTTCCTCCCCTACAAGAACAGTTACTTTGTCTATTTGCTCTATCACTAGAGCCTGACTTGTAATAGGCATTCAATAACTATCTGTCAGAAGGATGAATGAATTATGTGGCAGATTCTGAAGTTACAGAGATAATAGTAGTAAATACTTTGTACTGCAGTAGTTATTAGCCTATCCTAGGTCACAGGCATTTTTGAGAATCTGATGAAAACTATGAATTATCTTCCAAGATAAATGCACTTATGTACATACAGAAAACATTTGCCTAAAAATTAGAATGCTTGATTGAGTACTTACTCTTTGTTAACCACTTTACTAGTGTCCCTGCCCTCTTAGAGACTGTGGAATACACTTTTATTAAGTAATAATCTTTATATTATTATTGGAACGTAATCAATGTACTGGCACAGTGCTTCTCAGAACTATGTATGGACAGGAACTGTTTTTGTTTTTTGTTTTTAAATTTCCATTTCCATGGCTCTGTATGTGGTCCTGCTCTGCATGACTTATATGAAGCTCATGCCACATGCAATTCACCACATGAATTTGTCAACATCCAAACTGGTTATATCCTATTCAACTAGATAAGTACACCAATCATGAGTTTGGATATCAAATGGCTATAAACATATCATACTGTACTTGTTTAATAGCATATCTATAATAAGCAGGTTGCAGGTCAGCATCAATCCATGGACCAAATTTTGAATAGCACTGCCTTAGAAGGTATCATAGTCTTGAACTCTCTTCGAGGCAGTAGTCCCATATTTTAATTTACCTGATTGTTTCTCTAGCTAGATGTTCTACTGGTATTTTAAACTGGACATCCTCCCAAACCAAACTTACCATGTTCTAACTTAAAACAGAAAGAGCCCAGTTGAGGGCTTTTAAAAAAAATTTCAAAAATTCCAACACCTTCATGTTTATCTAGAGTCATCTTTGGCTTTCCCTTGCCACCCCAATCCCATCACTCACTAAATTCTGTTACTCTACCTCATGTTTCTTAAACTCTTTTTCCTTATCACTCCACTAAGAATGTTTTTTAGACATTTTATTTTTCTAATTCCACTCACCTCCATAAAATTTTAATGCTACAGGTATACTACATATGTGTTTATGTACTGTGGCCCGTTGGAGGGCCACAAATCATTGTAATATCTAAAATTTCTTTGCCTTCCCAAATACCACCCTTGGTGAGAACATGTGCTCTACCTGTATGATCTCATGTATACATTTTCGTTTTCATCCTATTACCCAGTATCAAATCCATATTATTTTGACTTTGATCATGATTTTTCTCTTTGTTTGGGAGTTATTTTCCATATTTTTTTTGAAATTAGATCCATCTTCAAGGCCCCACACCCAGACTTACTTTTTCCATGAACTTTTTAATGATCCTTTCAGCTGTGTATGACTTTTCCCTCTTCTGATTTCCATTTACAACTTTATTGATATTTTTTTATGGAACGTAGATTTTTATTGTTGTCTGCAAGCACAGGCTCCTTGAGGGCAGGAACCATTTCTTTTCTTTTCTTTTAATGGCTAGCTGTCAATAGGTACTTAAAACATCCATGAATGAATGTATAAATGACTATTGTTTAAAAATAAAAGGGTTGGTACTAAAGTATTTGGTAAATTTTTACTCAAAAATCCTTATTCTCTCTTGGTTGAGTGAGGAATTTTTCTATAAACTTCTGTTCTCCTATCTCTGTCTTCTTTGTCTATACCGGGGTGGAATTATTATAGAAGATGAGATAATGGAAACCTTGTATGGTTCCTTGCTTTATCATCAACTCGCACTTATATTGGATATCCTAAAGGAGCCATGGGTAGATGGATTAACCTGACTCAGTACCTTCGTCTTAGTCTTTAATTTGTCACTATATTCATAATTTATACATCAATCACAGAATATTTGTATTTGAAGTGTCCCTTAAATATAGCAGAACATTCTTGTTTAAAGCAAATGCGTTGGAAAAAATGTCTCATAGGGCAGGTTTCATTGCAATATTTAGAAGCAAATGCTCATATCCATATGTACTGTTTGATTCCTTCCCAATATGTTTTAAAAAAACTTTCCTGTACACTAAACTTAAATTACTGAAGGTTTTTGTCTTTTATCAATTTTCATAGTTATTCCTGAAGAGTGCACCAACACAGGAAAGAAATAGTTTTCACATTTGTCAATTTATACAAAGAGATATTGAAACCATTTTAAATTGTTATGAAAATGTAGGTTTCAATTTTTAATATGTTAATATCAAACATATTTTATGGGAAATCATGTAGCTAGCATGGAGTCTTAGCTTTGGAGACAGACAGATCTGTTTGTGAGTTCTGGTTTTACTACTTATTACCTGGGTGACCTTGTTTGAGTTACTTAGTGTTTTTTATTCAAGACTCTCCAGAGAAATAGAATATATATATATATATATATATATATATATATATATATAAATTATTTACTTTAATAAATAAAATCAATAAAGGTTTACTTTAAGAAATTGGCTCATGAAATTATGGAGGCTAGCAAGTACAAAATCTATAGGATGGGCTGGCAGGCTAGAGATCCAGGAAGAGCTGATGCAGTTTAAGTTTGAAGGCCCTCAGACTGAAAACCTAGGGAAGAGCTGATATTGTAGTTCAAGTTGGAAGGCTGTCTGTGGCAGAGTTTCTTCTTGCTTGGGGTAGGTCAGCCTTTTGTTCTATTCAGGCTTTCAACTGATTGGATGAGGCCCACCTACATTATAGAGGACAATCTGCTTTACTCAAAACCCACTGATTTAAATGTTAATCTCATCCCAAAAGAGCTTCCTTGAAACATCCAGAATAACTTTTGATCACATAGCTAAGCACTGTGGCCCAGCCAAGTTGATAGATAAAATTTACCATTATACTCAGCTTTTCTAAAACTCAGTTTTCTCCTTTTAAAATATGTAGAATAATAAACTATCTCATAGAATGGTTGTGGAGATCACATACAGTAATGTATCAAATGCCTAACACATGGTAGACACTCCATAATTGTCAACAACACTAACTCTTCTCCTCCTCCCCCTTTTCCTCTTCCTTCCCACCTCCCTCTTCCTCCTCCTTTTCCTGTTTTTATGGAAGAGAAATAAGACCCATGATTGTTTAACATGTGATGTGGAATATTCATAGAAGCATTAAAAATATCTCACAGAAGGACCAATTTATTATTTAGAAAAACAAAAGAAAATGACAGTTATTTATCAGCAAGGAAGGTAGAATCATTTATAATCATTCATTCATTGAATGAACAATGTTTTGAGTGTTCACTATATTCTGTCTGGGTCTCACTGGGAAGCTGTAAGAGGTTGAGTGACATATCAGGGTGGTCACTCAATGGCAGAGCAAATAAGAGAGGCCATATTTGAGTAAATCTGTGAAGTAACATGGAGTCAAAATCAATAGGAGCAAAGCAAAAATTAGCAGGAACTCAGGTTCAGAAGAGAACAGATCTGAAACATCAGTGGATCCTCATTATCTATGAAATGAAGCCCAAGCATCTTAATATAGAATTTAAAGCTTTCCCTACCTACCTCTCCAGATGTTTTTCTTACTCCTCCATGCCTCAGTTTTGGACTGTATTAATAACAGCTTTGGTTCTCCACATTCATTATGTAGTTTTATGCTTCCATGCTTTAGTTCATGTGATTTTCTTTGCCTTGAAAGCTATTGCTAACTTTCTTTTCCAGGCTTATTTGCATTTATCTTTCAAGACAGCTCAATTATCTAACTAGGAAACCTTCTCTGAAGCCATACATTGGTTTAAGTGAATATCTTCATTGTTTCCATAACACTGGGCACGAATCTCTACATTATCAATTACTTTTGAATTTATTTGTTGATGTGTCTTTCTTCCCTTGTAGTTCAGGTGCTATGTGTCTTTCGTTTTACAACCCTTGAGAATCAAACACAGAGCTTACCCTTGTTAGTAAACATTTGCTAATTGTACTGCAGGAGTCTTTCCCTTTGACAGAATTTGCTTGTATAAGCCAGGTATCAGCTCAAGAACCATATTCTATACTTCTCTAGATATCTTCACATAATTGGGAGCTTATGTTTTATGATCATTTTGGCTTTCAGTTCCTCCTTTTTAGGATTCTTGGTTTTACTATGTATCTTACCTGTTCTTTTATTTCTGCTTTGTTTCATTCCTGATGTGGAACTTAACTTTTCTTGATGTCCACAACAAAACTTGTGCTCTCCCACACAGAATTGTATATGTGTATGTAACAGCCTTAATGGAAGGATTAGAAAAAATTTTTAAATTGAAGAAGTGAACATAACTCAGAATCAAACACCCCTGTTCTCAGTGCCCTATGGCTGCTTTACCATGTTTCTAGACCTCTCATGGATTTCTAGCCATCCCAAAACCTCTCCTCAATTCATAGAATAATTTATTTATCTTTAGCAGATTGGTGTCATTTATGTTCATTTTGAGGAATAAGAAAGTTGATTTTTCAACCTTCTAGGCCTCAGTTTCTTGAATTAGCTCTATTCTCTTTAATTTTGCTTGAAAACTGGTTAGTCATTACCTGATTTCATCTTAGTTTTGTAATACTGGCAAGGAGCAACCTTCATATGTTAATATATATTTTTAAACTATGTCTACTAGAGATTGCCAACAAACACATGAAAGGATGCTCAACATCACTAATGATTAGAGAAATGCAAATCAAAACTACAATGAGGTATCACCTCACACTAGTCAGAATGGCTATCATCAAAAAATCTACAAACAATAAATGCTGGAGAGGGTGTGGAGAAAAGGGAACACTCTTGCACTGTTGGTGGGAATGTAAATTGATACAGCCACTATGAAGAACAGTATGGAGGTTCCTTAAAAATCTAAAAATAGGGCTTCCCTGGTGGTGCAGTGGTTGAAAATCCGCCTGCCAATGCAGGGGACACGGGTTCGAGCCCTGGTCTGGGAAGATCCCACATGCTGCGGAGCAACTGGGCCCATGAGCCACAACTATTGAGCCTGAGCGTCTGGAGCCTGTGCTCTGCAACAAGAGAGGCTGCGATAGTGAGAGGCCCGTGCACCGCGATGAAGAGTGGCCCCCGCTTGCCACAACTAGAGAAAGCCCTTGCACGGAAACGAAGACCCAACGCAGCCAAAAATAAATAAATAAATTAATTAATTTAAAAAAAAATCTAAAAATAGAACTACCATATGACCCAGCAATCCCACTACTGGGCATATACCCTGAGAAAACCGTAATTCAAAAAGAGTCATGTACCAAAATGTTTATTGCAGCTTTATTTACAATAGCCAGGACATGGAAGCAACCAAAGTGTCCATCAACAGATGAATGGATAAAGAAGATGCGGCACATACATACAATGGAATATTACTCAGCCATAAAAAGAAATGAAATTGAGTTATTTGTAGTGAGGTGGATGGACCTAGAGTCTGTCATACAGAGTGAAGTAAGTCAGAAAGAGAAAAACAAATACTGTATGCTGACACATATATATGGAATCTAAAAAAAAAAAAAAAAAGGTTCTGAAGAACCTAGGGGCAGGACAGGAATAAAGACGCAGACGTAGAAAATGGACTTGAGGACACAAGGAGGGGGAAGGATAAGCTGGGATGAAGTGAGAGTGGCATGGACATATATACACTACCAAATTTCAAATAGATAGCTAGTGGGAAGCAGCAGCATAGCACAGGGAGATCAGCTCAGTGCTTTGTGACCACCTAGGGGGTGGGATAGGGAGGGTGGGAGGGAGATGCAAGAGGGAAGAGGTATGGGGATATTATGTATACATATAGCTGATTCACTTTGTTATACAGCAGAAACTAATACAACATTGTCAAGCAATTATACTCCAATAAAGATGTTAAAAAAAACCCAATTATCTACTAGAGATACAGGCTCATTAGGTCTGTTGTTTTCCTTCCAAGTTATCAAAGTTGACAGTTTTACTTTATAACATGAGTATCTTTCCAGTCTGTTCTATCCATTTCCATCTTGTCTGATTGCTAAGCTTTGACCCATGTTTGAGGAGTTTGTGAAGAGAAAACCTGACTTTAAGGTGCCGATTTCTGAATTGGTTTATATAGACTTGACTTCTGTAACAAATAGATTCTAAAATATATAATGGTACAAATATGTATAAGAGAAAGCGTTTTCTTGTTCATCTTATCGTCCAAGGCAGGTAAGTGTTCATGATTAGTGGGAAGCTCTCTTCTATGTGGTGTTTCAGTATTCTAGTTTCCTTCCATCTTGTGGCTCTTTGTTAAACTGGTGGAAGGAAAAAGAGTAAGGGGGACAGACATCTGCTTCTTAAAAGCCTTAGAGTGGAAATATAACATATCCTTTCAACTCACAATCCATTGGTGAGAACTAGTCATATGGACACACCTAAAAGCAATGAATACTGGGAAATGTAGTCTATATTTGTGCCTAGGAAGGAGAGGAAATGGATTTTTGGTGATCAGTAATAATCTCTGTATACCATCTCCAATACCCATCTCTAAAACTCTTATGTGTATGAACTAGTTTTAGAAGCAAGACTAAAACACACATGGAATAGTAGACAACAAAAGAAAACCATATATAGTTTAATACCAACTTATAAATGCAACCCTTACATAGAAACTCAGAGTAAAGAACATATTAATGTGGACTGAAGGTGACAGGGAGGCTTCTTAGAGATGAGCATTGAAGGATTAGGAGAATTATATTCAGAAATTACAAGGGAAAATGCCTAATATTTTGTTGTTGACCTGGATGGAAGTATTCCCTTAGTTTATTTATTTTAAAAATACATATAATGTATTAATACATTAATACTTTCCAATCTTCTGTCCTTATGCTCTGAACAAGGTGAATAAAAAAGAACAAAAAAACCTTATGGAAAATATTATATTATCACTGAATTTTCTCATTGTTTAAAATATTAAAAAATGGATGTGATTTAAATCCCATCCCTTTAAACCTGCCATTTGATAGATCATCAAAATTGTTTCTAAATCTGATGCTCTGTGTTCTCTAGGAAAAATCAAAGCTAGCCTATGTGAGATTTTGTTTCTGCATTTGGGATTCAGCAAAGAAATGTTTATTACTCAGAAGTAAGAATTGACAACTTGTAAATGTTGACTTACATTTATATATCCTATTTATAATAATTTTATCATGAAAATTCCTGTTCAGTTGAGTTCCATTTTTCTCATTTACAGAGAATCAATAGTTTTCATAAATGGTAACTCTTTCATTTATAGGGATATTTCCAACCAGATCAACACAATTTCATATTTACAACAAAGTAAAACAGCTTGAAAATTTAAATATTCTGTGAACAAAAAAGGAAAGTCAAAGTATATCATTTGTCTTTACTTGATTTATATATCCTTACTCTATGGGCTTTATAAGTATTTATAGAAATAACTCCTTTTGTAGACAAACACATATTCCATAGAAAATGGCCAGTTAATATATTACTTTTACATTCAAGGTAATTCTCAAATGCTGACACCATCCTTTGGGTATTTGATATTTCAGGAAAGTTTTATAACTTGAACATTTGGAGAGTGCCATGTTGGTGACTGTGCATTTTCATAGCCTTGAGTATTTGACACTACATTGTGGGACAGGTCAGATAAGTAATTTCGTCTCAATTTTATAGATGAAGAAATAGATTCTCAAAGTTTAAATATCTTTCTAAATGTCACATAGCTTAATGCAAAAGAAAAACTTCTAAGGGTCACTGTGAGAGGTTGATGGGAATACATTTCAAATATTGAATGCTTAGAACAATGCCTAGCAATAATAGGTATTCAGTACATGTTTATTGAATGAATAAATGAAGAATGAATGAATGAACGAATAAATAAATAAGTTTAGAGCCTTGTTGGTATCTATCCCTTCACAAAGTATACTGCATAATATGGATCCCTCTGTAAGGAGAACTCACCATATGCTATATGTGGTGAACCTTAGGGGCTGATGGAAAATAGTAACAAGAACAGTAAGAACAATCATAAAAACTGTAACAATTTCTAATATTTATGTAGCATTTTATGGCTAACAAAGTGTTTTCATATCTATTATGGCCTCTCATAAGTCCTGGACAAAATGTAGGACAAGCAGTTTATTCCTATTTTTGGAAAAGGAAATTGAGGTTCAGAGAAGTTATGTGACTTGCTTAAATGCACATAATGAGTGGCAGAATTGCAGCTCAACCTAGGCTTATCTGACCTCAGAGCCTGTGCTCTTACACCTTAGTTCACTCTTTGTTATTCATTGTTGATCCATTTACTTGCTGGTTTATTCATGACAACCTGAGCATTGCCAAGCTACAGTATAAGCTAATAATCAGTCTGATATCCTCTATTAGCTTATAGGACAGCAAGTTGAGACCCTTTGAGGTGAATATATAGGAAAGTACATGTTACCACTTTGGGGAGCTTTAACTCACTCCCCATATGGGGTTTGAATAGCTGATCTGGGAAGGCTAATTACATGTATTCATAGCACATCTTGTTCTTCATTGATGGAGACAGGTAATTGGTTCATCTTTCGGTTGATGGAGAAAGAGTGACATTTGTGGATTTGGAAAACTCAGTCCTTTAGGAATTGTTAGGAAAATGTCATGGGCTTGAAATTGGCAGTTAAGTATATGTTTTCAGAAGGATTTTGGCCTGTTAGCATGTTGTGCGTATGGATCCTAGTTCATATACTCAGCAAGAAATTTGAAATTAAATTTATTTAAATCAAATTAATCTGACTCTGGGCCTCCCTCTCATTGAGATTTGGGGTAATTCAATTTTCCTATCTTCATTGAGGCTCTCTTTCCCTAGAGTTACATAAGACTTCAAGAGGCTTATGTGATACTCAGGTAATGAGATAAGGCCTTCTGATTTTGAAATGTCTGGGCATCATGGCATCCTCATCATCAAAGTCTATGCAGCTTCTTGAAGGTGGAATGCCTCAGTGCAAGCAGGGAATGGGGATCTTTATGGGGCCTTTTGCCTAGATCCAGAGCCCTAGTACCCAGAGTTCTTCCTCCCTAGGTGCCCTGCACAGCCATGTCCTGCTGAGGACTGCAGGGAGTATCTTTTCCTCCCATTACTCATGGGGATCCTTGACCTCTATTACTTTCCCAATGCATGGGACTATTTCTTTCATTTTTCTGTTGCCAATGGAAGTCTCCTCTTTCGACTAACATAATCCTGGCTAAGGTAGGAAGAGAAGTGTTGGAGGCTACTTTTGCCTTTTTGTTGCCACACAAACTTCCCCTGAGGCAAGAGAACTCAAAGGGGCTGGTGCAGAGTGTGTATGGTGTGTATGTGTGTAGTAGGGGACAGTGTCCAGTGCATGGGGAAGTAGAATGTGGGATATCACATACAAAACACCAAAACATATCAACATCTCAATAAATTATCTTGTAAAACAGTCTATTGTCAGTGTATTTTTTTCCCACTCACAGACTGGTATTGCCAGAAGACCTAGCACTTATATATGTGGCCTTGAGCAAGTCCTTTATCTTCTCTGAGTGTGTGATCTAATTACTAAAATGAAGTAATTAAGCCTGTCCTGCCTAGTTGACAATACTGCTACTACATGCAAATGATAGAAGATAGGGAAAATGTTCTGTAAGTTGTTAATATACTTTAAAATACAAGGACTTTTGGTTTTGTGAATTTGTTGCAAAAGAGAAATTCCTTAGTATGCTCAGTATGTTTTTAAGTCAAGAAAGCCAAGTTATTTTAAGATAACAGAGAATCCCTTGGAAGGGTCACAAATAATTTCCATTCACATTGTATTGGCCAAAACATATCATATGGCCATGTCTATTTACAAGAGGGCAAAAAGTGGAATTCTTCCATTTGTCCTAAAAGTGAATGGAGTAAGGATGGTTAAGGAAATATTGAGCATCTATTACATGCCAGGTGCTACACAGGAAATATTATATATCTTATCTCTAATTCTCCTAATAATCCCATGAAATAGGTACCCCTCCTCCCCAATATTTCAGGTGTTGAAGCTGAGGGTCAAAATTTAAGTAACTGTTAGTAAATGACAGAGCCAGGATTTGACCTTCATCTGACTCAAAGGCCTGAGTTCTTCCACTGGATCACAGTGTGAACACACGCTTCCTTTTCTCTGAAGTTTTGTTAGCCACAGATGATTTGGAATGGAAGGTTTAAGTTTAGGTTAATAATTATTAATTGGTCAAAATAACTAATATTTGCTAGGCAGTAGGTGCTCTGAGTTCAAATGTCTGGGTCATGTTTTTCTCATTCTGAAAAATGAAGGAATTGGGGGCTGGGTTTTGGAGGTTAGTAGATGATCTCTAAGGTACTGTGATGGTTAATTTTATGTGGCAATTTGACTGGGCCATGGAGTGCCCAGGTATTTGGTCAAACATTATTTTGGGCATGTCTATTAAGGTATTTCTGGATGAGATAAACATTTGAATTGGTAGACTGAGTAGAACATGTTGCTCTCCCTAATGTGGGTGGGCCTCATCTAATCAGTTGAAATCCTGAATAGAATAAAAGGACTGATCCTCCTGAGAGTAAAGGGGAACTCTTCCTACCTGAGTTCCTTGAGCTGGGAAATCAATTTTTTTCCTGCCTTCAGCTCAATCAAAACATCAGCTCTTCCTGTGTCTTCAGTTTGCCAACTACAGATAGTGGGACTTGTCAGCCTCCATAATAGCATGAGCCAATTTCTTGTAATAAATCTCTCTCTTTACACACACACACACAGACACTAATGGTTCTGTTTCTCTGGATAACCCTGACTAATATAGGCACAAGCAACTCTGATAATGTGTGATTATGAAATTCAACAATAACAATGAAGAATTGCTGTTTAAAGGAGAGGTTCAGGCTCAGTTCTTCTTTCAGTCAGCATTTTATTGAAGATTCTTAATGGAATATTTACATTGACATTTACATGTTGTCTTATCATATGGATAATAAGTAGCCATTACCATTAGGAAGATAATTGACCAAATGTTTAATTTTTTTTCTGAAAATGTTAGTTGCCAGTATGGATCAATGTCATTGCATTTCTGGCAACATGTGGCTTACCTTACCTAAAACAAGTCACAAAACATTAAGAACAGAAAGATTGATTCTTTTCCAAGTTTTATATTTTCTCCTGACAGCTACTCTGCAACCCCAGGCATAGATTAATGAATGGAGTATGCACAAAGGGATATCAGCTCACATATATGACATTACTCAAAATGTCTCAAACTCTGGAAAAAGCATGTGAATGATTTATGGAATTGATATTAATCTCTTTCCAGTAAATGCATTACTTCAGATACAGATACATGGGAAATTGATGTTACCACTCTAATGCCAAATTAATTTCTTTCTTGCTAGATCAGCATTGTAAATGGAATTAGATGTTAACCTTTTATACATCTAAACAGGGTAAAATATGGAAGCAATTTTATAAGTAAGATTTGGATGCCCGGTGCTGAAGGGAAGGGTATGTATTTTTTTAATTTGTGTGTTTTCTTCTTTCTGAGATTTGTGGATCCTGGGATATTGATATATTTAAAGTATAGTTTAATATCATTTAGAAATAGAATAATTATAATTGAATCTGAATATTTAACACAGGACTATAAATAATAGTATAGCAAATGAGAATTACATGTTACTAAAGATCACCTTCAATAAAATTAAAAAAAATAAAGATCCTCCAGATTCTAGAGAACAAGTCTATTTTTCAAGGGAAATTTTATCCAAGAATTCTCAGTCACTAATAAATAAACACTTTAAACCTATGCGTAGGCATAAAAGAAGCTGGAAACTTGCTGGGCAACCTCTTCCTCCTTCCACATATGCCTGGGTCTGCATGCTCTAGAGTCTGTTTTTCCTGTGTTCCCAGTTTTCTATGCCTTTCAGCTGCCATAGTGTTGATCTTGGACTGCTCAACATAATCTAATAAACTAGGTCTTATATTTCAATCCCAAATTATCGGGAGAAAAATATGATAGCTCAGCTTGTGTCTGGTAAGTTGAAGCCAAGGAGGGTGGTCATTGGGTATATAGGACTGCCATTTTAGAGCTGTGGGTAGGACAGATTCTTTAAGAAGAGGGTGTGGGTGGAGGGGAAGTGATGGACATTTCTAATATAGCTGATCTTGCAGGTCTACAGTGGTTCTTCCAGCTTGACAAATCTCTGATTTTGTAGAACAGCTGCTATCCCATACCTTTACCTTTCTCTTCCTTGCTTCTTGCAGTTAGATAAACCGCTGATGGGCCTTGCCTTTTATCAATATGCCTCATCACTGAGCTAGTCTTGATCATATCATGTCTGTGAGTAGTAGCAGAGTTGCTGCCAACTAACCTTGTTATCTGATGTGCAAGAGACAAGCCCTACTCACTAGTTTACACCTTGGGGCATTTTCCGCATTATTTGCGCTGGTATAGTCTGCAGAACTGGATTCTTTCTTGACACCTCCTTTTCTGTGCCATAATCTTCCTAGTCACTGAACTTACAGAATCTTAGAATTAGTATTTCTTTAAGCCTGGGGTATTGCCTTGAACCCTTGCCCTCTTGACGGCAGTCTGGGTTGGGAGGCCTAATTTTCACCATGTCTATACTCAAATATACATTGTATTTTCTCAATCACTGCCTGAGATCAGATGTGAATAGACAGATTTCCATGGACCACTAAATGGCAAATATGTTTGGTCTGTATTACTGCCCACTGCCTAGACCTTTTAAACCTTTTCCAGCAGAAACCATGCCTGAGCATCCTATGCTTTTTGGACACTGTACATCAAACCTCTTAGCTGCTGTTGCTGGGACCACTCCCTTCTGACCCAGCTCTGGATCCTGAAAGCACACTCTAGTTGTGACAGTATGACTCTGGTTGCATCTGTAAAGTGGTAAAGGTGAGAGTTAAGGATGATAGTGATAGAAATTAGGTGAGTGTTTGCCTTACCTAAGAAAGAGCTACTTTGCAATATTTTTATACCATTTGTTTCCATAGAGAATTTTGATCTCCTGGGATTTTCACCATTTTTTTCTATATTCCAGGTTTCTTTTGGTAGCATTGCACCTAGATATTGCTTCAGTGGTTTTATTTCTATTGGTCCTGTTTATATATGTATAACAATTGCTGGGCACTAGGGGTAGGTGTGGGATGGGAAGAAGAGGAAAAGAAACATCTCACATAATCCTTGCTCTCAGAAAAGCTTAAAGCCCAGTGAAGGATGTGAACATATTCATCAATAATACCAGGGAGTGAATCAAGCAAGGGAAAGAAGTGTAGAATACTCATACATTAATTAATTACTCAAATATTTATTGAGTGTTTACTATGTCAGGTTCTACTCTAGGCAGTGGGCACTCAGAGGTAACTAAGATTGAATCCTTGCTGTCAAGGAGCTCATAGTCTGATGGGAGATTCAAGTGCACTAAAAAAACTACAGGGGATGATAATGTTGAAGTCACCATCATCTCTCATCTGAATGTTCATTAAATGCACTGTGCATACTCTCACCTCAGGACCTTTACCCTTCATCTGCCAGGAATTCTCTGTCTACCTGATACTTTTGCACAGTACATCTCCTACTTCATTCAGGTTTCCACTAAAATGTCCTATCAGGGAGGTCTTTGCTGGCTACACAACTAGTATGGTACTGACTGTCTTTGCATCTCCCCTATCTCTCTTATTCTACTTTATTTTTGTTCTTAGCATGTATCATCACCAAACTTGTTATGTATTTATTTTTTGTTTGATTATTTTGTCTCCCCCTCTAGAATGTAAGTTCCATGAGAACAGGATTTTGTTTGTATGACTGAGTGCTTTATATCCCTAGAACCTAGTACAGTGTCCCTTACATAGTGGGTAATCAAAAAATACTTGTTGATTAAATAAGAGAATGAATAAATTAATGAATGAAGAACAAGTGAATAAAGTCTGTATAGGGTACGATAAAGTCAACAAGGAAGGAGTGGTCATTTTTACCTGGGGGCAGGGGTGGCTTTAGGAGGTGTGGTCTGAGAATGGAGGGGTAGGGGTACACAGTTTTGTCATGTGCTGCTTCACGTGCCTTTGCAGAGGAATGGTTGCTGATAGAATATTCCAGAGTTTGTAGCAAGAGAGTGTGTCTTAAGTAAGAGTTGCTTTAAAATCCCATCCTAGTCGTGTGGCATTCTATATTAATAAAATTTTCAATTTTATTTTTTCTGTATGTTCATATTTTCTTTACTGCCTTCTGCCTGCTAATGAGTAGTCATGAGCTTTTCTCCTGGGTTGTGGGTTTCTTGAGGAGGGCAGGGACCAGTGTTTATTTGCATATCCTCAGAGTCTGACGTAATGACCTTGAATTACTTTGTCAGTAGTAGCTTTTGTATTTTAATAGAAATTAATTGCAGTCCCTTGGAGCTGGAACATTCTAGAATTCTGTGATTCCGTAGCCTGACACTTCTACAGCTATTGTTTTTTATTTGTGCAATAGTTTTATTTAGTGTGATAATTTCTTATAAAAATGAATATAACCTTGAGACTTAGTGTTAACTATTCAAATTATGGTATACACTGTGACTTAAAAATTATTACAAATACAGCAGATTATCTAATTTAGTAAATTGCATTTCTACAGCTATTGTTTAAGATTCTTGCAGATGATGCACTTTTTAACCCATTAAATCTCATAGCTCTTGCTTCTTCCCCATATCTTTCATCTGGGAGATTCATTCTACTTCTCTTACTGCACTTTAATGATTTATTTATATGTAGGTCCCTTCCATCAGACTTTGAGCTGTTGGAGGACAAGGACGTCTCTTAGACTCTAACTCTTTCCTTAGCACAGTATTTGGCACATAGGAGTTCTGCAGTAAATGTGGAATGAATGTATAGAAAATTAATGAGATTAAGAGTAGAAAATTAATATTTATTGAGGAAACCCAGGGGAAAGAGAAAGGATGATTTGTATAACAGGATAAGTGATAGATTTTAAACACCTTAGTGACTATCCCATGCTCAGACACTTCAACAGTTTCCCTAATTGTCAACATTCTTAAAATAACCAGCTAGCCCAGTGCCCATCTCTCTAATGTCAGTGTTCATAGGTTATGTGGAAACATCTATGAAGGTACTTGTACTCTTTTCTCCTAGCCTTGAACCTTTATGTCAGTGTCCCTTAGGTGGGAAAAATGTCAATGAATGTATGTAGATTTCAATGCATGTAGATAAATTTGGTGTATCATCATCAAAGCATCACAGTTGTCTGTCTACAAATGTACAAGTCAATGCATATAGCCTTGTGGCTCCCACTTTTAAGAGCCCCAGAGTGTTGGTGCTGGAAGCAGTTATGATCAGAAGGACTTGTTTGAATATTTCTCACTTCCAGTCCAGCATGGATATACTACTATGTCTAAACAATCAGGGTTTAGCAGATGTAGTTATCACTCTTCTAGTGTGACTATTTTAACACTAAGCCAGGAGGGGTATGATTGTACTTATAAGCAGCACAATGAATGAACTCCTTCAATGTCTATGTTTATAGGTTCTAATTTTTCTTAAGAGTTTCAGTTTCCTCACTGAGCCTTCATTCATTCACTCAGTAAATATTTATTGACCATTAATTATGTGCTTGATTGCTTATGTACAACATTTAAATACTTAGCCACAACTACAACAAAAGCCAACAAATATTATTTGAACATATTCTTTTGTGCCCATCACTGTGGCCTTTAACACTGTGGAGGCAGCATGGTATAAGGGAAAGAACATGTATTTCGGAAGGAGACAACACTGGATTTTGATTTACCTTTGCTTTTTGATAACTGTGTTTTGACAAAGTATTCTGATTTCATACTATTCCATCCTCTCCATTCCTACTATGATTGTCTTAGTTCAGGATGGTAGGACTATTGCAATAATTTCCAGATTTATCTTCCTTCCTCAGGCCTCTACCCTTTCAATATATTGTGTATACTTTTGTGCAAGTCATTTTCTTGAGGCAATCTTGAATCACACCACTCCCTACTTAAAAACTTTTAGTAACTTCCCAATGCCTTATGAACGAAAAAAAATTTCCTCCGTATGCTATCTGAGACCCTTTAGTATGGACTCAACCTCTCTTTTTAGTCATCCTTTCCTTCACTCCACTGTATTTAACCGATGCTGTAGTTAACTTGAAGTATTCACTGTATGTTAAACATGCTTTTTTCCGTGTCTTTTCTTCATTATTTCTTCTCTTAGAAAGACTCTGACTCCATGTCCTTCCTCAATCCCCCCTCCCACCACCAAATTTTTACCTTTTGGTAAAATAATTTATGGTTTAATATGTATTTCAAATATCATCTCATTCATATAACCTTTTCTGAAATTTATAATCAGGTGTTTGATGTCTCCCTGTACTAAACCAATTATTTGAGCTTCTCTCATAGAATATCACATTTTGCTTTGTAGTTTAGCTACTTCTTTGCTACAACGTAATAAGCTCTTTAACGGTATAAATTATTTCTTATTCCTCTTTTTAATTACCTGATGGACTTGAAATAGAATCTTGTACATAGCAGTGAGTTATAGATAGAGTGGAAGGAGCTTCGGAATCAGGTAGATTTGAGTTCGGATTCTGTCTCTGCCACTTATTGGTTGTGTGACTTTGTGCAAGTTACTTAGCTGAGCCTCAATTTCCTCATCTGGAAGGAAAACTTACATCTATTTTATAGGGAGGGAAATGGTAAAGACTAAATGACGTTAACATGTGCAAAGCATCTGGATCAAATAGGTTCTATATTGAATAATAGTTATTATTGGTTTAGAAACAAACTAATATTTTATGGAATTGAAAGTAGTCACTGGGGGGGGGGACTTCCCTGGTGGTGCAGTGGTTAAGAATCCTCCTGCCAGTGCAGGGGACACGGGTTCGAGCCCTGGTCTGGGAAGATCCCACATGCCATGGAACAACTAAGCCCATGCACCACAACTACTGAGCCTGCACTCTAGAGCCCATGAACCACAACTGCTGAGCCCGCTTGCCACAACTACTGAAGCCCACGTGCCTAGAGCCTGTGCTCCACAACAAGAGAAGCCATCACAATGAGAAGCCCACGCACCACAATGAAGAGTAGCCCCCGCTCACCGAAACTAGAGAAAGCCATGCACAGCAATGAAGACCCAACGCAGCCATAAATAAATAAATACATAAATAAATAAATACATAAATAAATGCATAAATTAAAAAAAAAAAGAAACCATTGAAAGTAGCCACTGGGAAACCAAATAGTTAACATGGGGTGGGAGGGTATATTTGGAGACAGCTAATCTACTTGATAGACATGAATTTGAGAAATCACTGGATATTTATAGCAAGTTTTCTACTATTCTTAAGTTTAGGCAGAGGGATTTCATTATAAGTTCCCGGCATCAGCCACTTGACATGGACAAGGCTGAAGCCTTGATGGTTCATTGCATTCTGTCTAGTTGTAACCATTTCTTCTCATAAATTTTTCTGTCGTATGGGGAGTTTGAAGCTGGTATTAATTTTGCATTTATTATATGACATCATTTAGGTTTGAAAATAAACTATCTCATTAGAGCGGTTAGGTGTTAGGTAATAGCTGGGGAAAAGGGAAGAGTTCCTTTTGTACTTTAGTTTATGGACCTGTAAGTTCAAGTTCTTATATAAAAGTTCTACCAAATCTTGCTAGAGACTGCATTTCTGTAGCAATTGGTGTTATCCGAAACATTAATTTTGGTTTCCTAAGGGTGTCATTGAATACTATTACGAAAGAATTTTTAGCGTTCTTCCTGTGTAGTTGAAAACCTATTGCAATAAAAGTGTAATGTTCAATAGTATTATTCCATTGGTAGCACATAACTCTTCATATTTACACTGATTGATTCTCTTCAAGTGCCTAACCGCCTACTAGATTTAGATTTTTCCATGTTAATTTTGATTTAGTATTTTTATTTCTGAAAGCAAACAGGGAACAAACCATATATTATTGCTGCATGTTTTTTTCAGAAGCTAGTGAGAACTTCAGAATCTATAACAATAAAATAATGTGGAGGTAAATTACCATAATATACAAGGGAATTTCATATCCTAGCAATCTTCTGTAGACTGCTAACTTGAATCATACCCAGGTGCAAATTATCTGTATACTGTGATGTCAGAAACATAAATTAGATCCTACCATGTTAGGAACAGGACATTTTTCTGATATATTCAACTTGTTCTTTCTCCTAATATTTGTAAGTATTTAGGAACAGCAAGTTTTCTTATGTAAGATAAGTGACATTCTTAAATTAATAATTCATTGCTTGAATTCTGAATCCCAGTGGGCAGAACAGAAATATGAAACGAAGGACACACATATGGGTGTATAATTTTAAATTATTTTAATAGTAATAGAGGTGGACTTGGGTGGTTGTAATGATATTATATTTATTAATTGACCTTATACAACTACAACTAAATTCAGCTCTATGAAAAATTGTGAAGGAGGTTGCCTGAGAGGCACCACAAATTCAGTGTGTCCCAAACTTAGTGATCTCAAACCTGATCTTCCTCCTGTATTCCGAGTCTGTGGGCACCCTCATCTACTTTGTCTCTCAAATAAGAACTCACCTTAAGGCTGGGACCATGCTTACTTGTCTTTGTGTCCCTATGGCCTAGCCCAGTGGCAGATAGGTAATTATAATCAATAAATAGAGGAAATAGAAGCTAGTGGAAGAGCACTTCTACAAACTTCCATCACTAGAGCCACACACTCACTTGAATCTGTGCCCTATACTCTTTTTTTTTTTTTTTTTTTTTTGGAGGAACTGTTTCTGCTCTTATCTGAGGCTAACCCTTCCATTTGCACATTACATCCCATCTCCTCTAATCTAATCAAAGATATCACTTTAGCAATTCTTCCCTCTATCTTCATTATTGTTACTTTTTCTGTACTGTGTCATTTCCATCACCATATAAATATTTTGTTATTTCTTCTATCTTCAAAAAAGTTCAGTTTGCCCCACAACCCCATCCGCTGCTATTTCCTTTCTCTTCTTCCTTGTACAGAAAAAAAATATCGAAAGAATTGTCTACCTCTAGTTCCTTTCTCCCTGGAAGCCATACAGTCAGGCTTCTATGAAGCATACACTTCCTCCAGAATTGCTTTTCTCATGGTCATTAATGACTTCCAGGTTGTTAAATCTCAGTTCTCATCTTATTGTTCTATTAGCAGGATATGGCCCAGTTGATGATTTCCATTCCCTCCTCTTTGATATATTTCTTTTCTTGGCTTCAGAGATGCATAGCAACCCCCTTGTTTTCTTTCTTTCTTAGCAGTCACTTCTTTCCATTTATTAGTTTTACCTAATTTCTCTACCTTCTAAATGCTGTAATGTTTCAGGGCGCAGTTCTTGCACCTTTTCTCTATCTATAGTTACTCCCTTTGGTTATCTCATCTGATCACTTGACTTTAAATATCATCTACACACTGATCTATGTCTCCAGTACTGACCTCTCCCCTGTAATCTAGACACATATCAAGCCCAGGTGAACCACTGGCCAACTCACAAAATTGGAGGAAATAAAAAATATGCTGTTGTTTTCAGCCACAAAGTTTTGTTGTGGTTTGTTATTCAGCTATGGATACACTAATGTTAAGGGTTGACTTCATCCTGAAAGTAAATTTAAATGCACGAAAACCCTGATTTTCAAATTGTTTAATTTATTTGCAGAATAAATTGATAGATTCCAATATTACCAGCCAATACAAATGCTTGCTGATTCATGAAAATGTAAATTATTTATTCTTTTTCATCTAGAAGAATTCATTATCCATGATGCATAATAATAAGAAATCAAAATAACAATTATGTTGTCTCCATGCAGACAGACAAAAGCGTTACTCTAGTTAGTCCAACACTACAATTCATGAGTAAGGTAGAATCCAATTTTATGAATCAATCAGTAAGCTCAGTCTTTGGTAATTTAATAAAATTATCAGTGTTTTCAAATATAATATAATGAATTGAATATATTTGTTTGTTTTTTCCTGTCATGATTGTGGACCATGAATCTGGGTATGAATTACTTGCATATAGGTAAAATTATATTTTGTAATAAACATTGAATATACTTAAATAAATAATTTTAATTTACTCATTGACCTTCCTTGTTAATCTCATGCATTGTGTACTATATTTGGAAAAAGGCTTATACTACCATATTGACGGTTTTTCATGAGAGAACAAAGAATGCTTTTAAAATTATACTTTAATGTAAAAGACTGTATGGTTCCTGGTTTGAAGGAGTCTGTTGTGAGAAGTTCTATGTAAACTGCCAAATTTTAAGTGTTAATTAAAAAAGCCCTCAACTGTAAAAGGCTTATCAACAGTATTTTTAGAGATTAGCAACATACCTTGGTTGAAGAGTAGTCCAAAGGTGCAATTTTCTAGCATAAATTTAAACCACACATCTTGGAATAGGCAATCAATACTTTGCTTTAGATAGTTTTTAATAGCAGTACCTATTGTTCCTTAAAAGCAACATTAAAGCAAAGAAAATATTAGAAATATTAATTATTGAATCTTTGATATGAAATTAGAAAAACAAGGTTAATTAAGATAGTACAGTTATTGAAACCTGTTTGATAATAATTATAATTATAGCAATTGTTCATATTTGTAAAATACCACAGTCTCATTTTTTTAAAAAGATTTGTCAGGTTCTTTATCTCATTTTATTATGTCAGTGACACTTTGAGGCAAATATTAGATTATCATCGTCATCATCATTATTTTCACCCCCATTTTACACATGAGGAAACTGCAGCTCAGAGTAATAGTATGAATTTTCCAAGGTCATATAGCTGGTGAGTAGCAGACCTGGGAGTAGGTTTCCAAATTCTTACAAAGCCCTTTTTAATTAATACAAATAAATACTCGATGCATTTATTAAGTGTCACAGAAATTAAAATACCAAAAATGCCTTTGAAGAGGAATGGAGAATGTTATTTAGACTTTCACGTTCCAAGTGATGGGTTAGTAGTCTTTCCTGAAATAGAGGCACAAGTGAGAGTATAGAGTTCATAATCTGAGAACCTGGGTTCAGCTTTCAACTCTGTAGTTTGACTAGGTTTGTGATCTTGGGCAAGTCATTTATTCTCCGCCACTTAGTTTCCTCATTAAAAAAAATGGGAGCCAAATGTTTTTAGGATTCAAATGAAGAGAAGGAATGAACATTTGTTGAGCAAAAATTATAGGTAGCTGTTGTCCTAGGAGCTTTATGTCTGTTTCATTGAATAAGTTATCTTATGAAAGTACTTTAGAAATTGTAAAGTACCCTAAAATGCTATCTTATCTATCTATCTATCTCAGTTATGAATGAAAATTTCTTGTTCTATGCTCATTTCCTCAAGGCTTTGCTAGGGCTATGACTACATAATTAAATCAGTAAAAAATATCGGTAGAGGATAATGATCTAATGTGTTATTCTTCATTGGTTTATTTTTCACTCTCTAGGAATACCTATAAAGATACATAGCTTTATCTCCAGAGGAATGACTGTAATAGAAGTGTTTTAAACACTATGACAAGCCACTTGAAGAGACATTTTTGGACAATGGTTGCTCTGGGATTCCTTTTGAAGCATGCTTTTCAAGAAACTTCCTGTTACACGCAAATATATATAGGTCCTGTTTTGCTTAATAAAGGGAGGTATATAGTAATGTCTCAACTGGGTTACTTCTCTGGTCAGTTGTTAGGAACACAACTGAGAACAGAAAAGGAAACAGTAAAGAATCTGAATGCATTGAATAGATATCATAAAGCCCATACACTTTTCACATGTGTGAGAACCTCAGGTGCATTACTGACTTATTTTAAACATAACTCTTACAACTCTAATTGTCTAGTTTTTCACTCCTTGTCTTTATTATTTATTGCTGCAAAATAATATTATCACTAACTTAGCTGCTTAAGAAAACACACATTTTTAAAAACCCAGTTTCTGTGGATCAAGTGTCTAGGCATGGCTTAGCTGAGTATTCTTCTGTTTAAGGTCTCACAAGGCTGCAATCAATGTATTGGCCAGGGTTGCAGTCTTATCTGAGGCTTGACTAGGGAGGAAGGATCAAACTTCCAAATTCATTCAAGTTATTGACAGAATTCTGTCCCTTGTGGTTATAGGAATGAAGTCTTCAGTTTCTTTCTGGCTGTTGACTGGAGTCCACTCTCAGCTCCTATAGGATGTCCACAGTTCTTTGTCATGTGGAGTTCCCCAATATAGTTGATTGCTTTCTCAAAGCAGCAAGGGAGACAGAGAAAAATATGTGTGTTGCAATCTTATGTAACATAATCATGTAATCAGGTATCTGTAATCACATATATCTTGCCACTTTTGCCATATTCTGTTTCCCAGAAACAAGTACAGGTCCCACCCATACTCACGGAAAGGGTATACACAACGGTGTGAACATCAGAGGTTGGGGATTATGGAAGCCACCTTAAGAGTCTGTCTGTTACACACCCAAACAAATAATAGCAAATTAAAATAAGTTAATGCTATTTAATGTCAGATATTGTGAAACTGACAGTTGTTATGCTGCTTATCGTTAGGGCATCTCTCTCTCTGCTTCTGTCTCCCTTCTCCACTCCCACTCTTGACCCTCCATCTTTTTTTTTTTTTTTTTCTGGCCGCACCACATGGCTTGAGGGACCAATTCTGACAGGAGAACTGCTCATGCCTAGCGCAGGAGCACAGCTCAACAGCAGTAACAGTAGCATGTATGGGTTTAGTATGTGCTAGTTGCTCTACATATTTATTTTGTGTAATCTTCTTGAAAATTAAATATTGTTTCCATTTTATAGATGAGGGAAACTCATGCTCAAAGAGGAAATATAACTTGCCTAATTTCACACATCTTTCCTATGGTAGAACTAGGATTGAAATCTATCAGTCTTGTTTCAAAGCCTGTACTTTTGGTACTATAAAAGAATTGCCTCTCAGCACTTTTCATACATCTCATTTCATGCTTCCTTCTTTTGTTACTTGTTTATGTGCATATCTCCTATATTATATTATAGTTTTTTAAAAAATAGAAACCATGTCTCTTATTATACCCTTTTTTCCTTCTGCTCCCTGGTTCCTAGCAGTGTCTTATATACAGTTGACCTCCAGTGATGGTGCAAAGAAAAGAAAGCTGTTACTGTATTCTTTGAGGTGACTAAGGCTATATTCTATGTAAATATAATGTATCCCCACATATTTATTTGAAAATATTTTTTTGTGTACGTAGTATGTGCCCACCATTATTCTCTAGCATAAGTTTGTGTTTAGAGGTAGGGAATCAGAGTTTGGTTTAAATACTAGTTCTGACACTTACTTGTTATATAATCTTGGACATGTTACTTACCCTCTTAGAACCACTGTGTTTTTCAGCTTTATAAGAGTAATATAAAACATACCTCTTGGGAATTAAATTAGGTAGTGTATATAAAGGATTTTGCCTACTCTTTCGTGTGTCATATTCTTGCTAAATGTTATTAGCTTCTTTGACAATCTCCTTCTTACCCATCACTCCCAAATTCCCTAGATAACGAAGATGACTCTTAAGTCTGAATGACTTTGTTTCCCACTGTATTTATTATGGTTTTACTATTATCTTCAGATATGACTTTCTAGACTATGAGATGTAAAAATTGGTGAGTCAAGAGTGGTCCCCTGAACAGAATTTTCTGTGGATCTGGCTTTGATGCTAAAATTGCTTGTCTTTCTAAATAACAGTATTCATGGATCTCTGAACTGTTGGGATATGTTAAGTGTGTCAGTCAGATATTGTTGATTTCAGACACAGGATTTCATTGAGAGGGTCTCAACTTCTGAGACTCATTTACTTCAATTCTGAGATGTATGTATTTCAGAAAGTTTCTCAAAGCTGAGTCTATGGATTTTTCCATTTGATTTACAACCTTGACTTCTAAAGCTTCTGATCATATTTTATTTTCCAATAGTGAAGAAGGGCTGATTATTAGAGTGACAAAGAAGTCATATATTTTAAGGCTGTCTGTGTGGGCAAAGGGTGCTTTTAATGAAAATTAACTTCAGTGAGACATTTGCAATGCACATGTTGCACCACTGATGTATTCATTTTATACCCTTTCTGAGAATCTAAATTCATTGTTTTAGAGCACCATTATTATTATTTTACCTTAAGCTAATGGAGAGTGGATGATAGAGAACTCTCTATTTTCAGAACTATTTTTGACCTTCTTATTTTCTTAGCTATCAAAGTAAAGATTAGTAGCTATGATTTTGAAGGATTAATATGAATTATTATTTTATCTGCAACCAAAAATTTAAATACCTGTTGACATTTTCTGTGGGAGATTAACATTTAATTTATAAAAAAGCTGGAAGTTTTGAAATAAAATAAAATGCTTCCTGAGTTTATAAAATGAAATAACAAATATTTAGTGCAAAGACCCTTGAATAGAATATTGTAATTGTCATTTTAAAAGTTATTTGGTTGCATTCAAAATGTCAGTATTGAATTATCAATCTAAGTCATATAAAGGAAGTAGTCAAAACTTAAATAAAAAGAACTTAACCATTAAATATGTCAGTTGGTAGATGAATAGATGCCTCACAGAGAAGCATTTGGCATGCAATTGTATTCTTCAACCATCAAACTAGACAATGAAGTGATTAAAATGACATATTTTTTCTGTAAAAATAAACTCATGAACTTAAGATTTTAAATTGTATTGAAGATGTACAATTAGAGAAATTTAAATGCATGCATTAGTAGGGTTAATTACATATTTTGACAATTTTATATTACTTGAAAATTATCAAGGTAACTATTTACTACTACTATCACTGTTTATTTTTGTTGAGCACTTACCATGTGCTAAGCACTGGTTTTGTTGTTTTACATTGCTTAACTCATTAGATCTTTAAAACAGCCCTTTGAGGCAGTTTCTGTTATTTTCATTTTTAAAGATAAGGAGTGAAATAACATTTTTCTTCATAGCATAATGTAAGTACAACCAAAGCTTCATTGTTCATTTCCTAATTGCTTAATTTGGTCACACATCAGATTCTATTCTTATTTCTTTGGCCAGAAGCATTTTTGCCATTTTACTGATGAAGAGACCTCCAAAAGTGGGAAGGGACAGCAATTTTTTAAAAAGATAATGAAATATATACTTACCATTTTACCTCTTGTTAATGACTCACATGATAACTAATCTAATCTTTCAAATATACTAGGTACAATTACAATTACAGTCAGCTCATAAAAATATTAATCCTTTAAGGGTTAGAAAAACTTTAAGTAATATCAAAGTGAGGACTAAATGAATGTTAAGGTATTCTATCACCATTCTGTGCAACTTTAATGGTAAGCTAAGAACTTTTTTAGGAACTTTCTTTCCTACATCTCAAAGTAAAATAAGGGCATAATACAAGACCAAGCCAAATATTTTAAATTTTAAAAATCACTTTAAAATATTAAAATAGTAATATATATTCATTATTGGAAATGTGTAAAAGATATATGAAGTAAATAAAATAATATATAATTTAAAAACCATAATTATATCATCTAGAAATAAATTGTATTAACCTATGCATTTCCTTTTGTTTATAGAAAAACTCAGAAACGTGTTTTTAAAACAAGGTTGAGATTATGGATAAAGAGTAAAAAAAATTCTTGGTGCATTTTCACTTTCCATTATTCCATGAACATTTTCTTAAGTCAATAAATGTTTAAAAATGTAATTTAAATAACTCATATGGCAGAATACTATGCAGTGATTGGAATTATTTAGTGGTTTCCCTATTTTTGAACATTTAGTAGCTTATGTTGCTATTATGAATAATGCTGTAGTTAATATCATTGTACGTACATTTTTGTCTTCATTTATCTTCATTTCCTGAGGATACTGTACTTAGAAGTGAAATTAAATTTCAAAGGACCTGAATATTTTTTGGAGCACTTAAAGTCTACTGCTAATTGCTTTTCAGAAAGATTGTACCAATTTAAGCTTATACAAACAGTGTGGGAAAGTCACTATATACTCACCAGTATTGAGAATAATCACTATCGGAACCTTTCCTTATTCTCATAGGCAAAAAATGGCCTCTCATTGTTCTAACTTGGATTTCTTTGATCATTGGTAAGGTTCAACTTATTTCATATATTTGTGAACATTTGCTTTTCTGCTTCTGTGAATTGTCTGTTCATGTCATTTTTCTATTGGAGTTTTAGCATTTTTTGAGTGGTATACCTGAGCTCTTTATGGTTTAAGAATATCAAGCCTTAGTTAACTTTGTGGCCGTATTTTTCTTAACTTGATATATTTTAATTTTATAATCATGTTTTTGGCATAAGAGAGTTTACATATTTTTATGTAGTCAAATTCATTAATTATTCTTTTTATATTTTCTACACTGTTTTTATGTTTAATCCTTCCAAATCCTTCCAAATCAGAAAAATATCTACTTAAGTTTGCTGTTAGTCTTTTTATGGTTTTGTTCCACATGTTTAATCCTTTAATCCTTATCAGGCTTATTTCAGTGTATGTTGTAAATTGAGATTCTAACTTAAAATTTTCTGAATAGCAATTATCATCAATTATTTATTGAATAATCGATCTCTTTACTACTGATTTTTGTGATGCTTCCTTTATTTTATCTTACTACACCCCCCCCCACACACACACACGTATGTGGTCTGTGGTTTACAAAACCTTGGCCTTAGACACCCTAATCAGAGTAATATAGGGTTCTTACTAAAATGCATATTCCTGGGCCCCAAATCTGGAATATTAAATTAGAAACTCTGCAGATGAACTTAGGAGTATATAGGACATTTCTCCCTTTCCAGAAATTTTATACCCCTCTTACTTATTTAGCTTTCTAGATAAATTTCTGAGTTAATTTATTTTAAAAATGCCATTGAGGTTCTAGTGGGAATTACATTAAACTATACATTAATTTACGAAGCAATAGCAACTTTGCAATAGTCTTCTTATCTAGGAACATGATATATCTTGCTATTGGTTAATGGCCTCCTTTTTATCTTTCAGGAAAACTTAAAGCAAATAAATGTATAAATGATTTAGGATGGTACATCTATCTTTTCAAAAAAAATTCAGCTTAATGCTTGTTTGGGGCAGTTTGTTTGACTATACCTAATATTTACTATTCGATTAAAGTCCATTTCAATTGTTCTTTATTCCAGTGTCTTTCTTCTTCTCAATGTGTTTATCATATTTTACCTCTTTTTATTTGCTATTTTTATTTTCCTATTTTTATATGAGGATCTCAAGGGCAGAGATTTTGTCATATTATTTTCTGAATTCATCTTTGAAGATCTAGTGCAATGTGTAATACAACGTGTCCAGCAAATATTTGACTTCCCAGTACTGATCTGAACCTCAAAATGAAATAGCCATGAGTGAATTAATATTTATGCTCCTGGGACAATAGAAGATATCCTCCACTGAAGTTCTCATATATATTCAACACTCATTTCACCAGATAGTTACTGAGTTTCTATTATGAGTCATGCATTATGCTAGGAACATGAGGATACAAACATCAATACGACAATTTCTGTCATCAAGACTTTTATTAAGCATTGAGGTGAGACAACTCTGTAAGTGAGTAATTAAAATCAAAGTGTTAAAATAGACGTGAGTAAAAATGCTATGATAGTATTCCTCAATACTGATGGCAGTTAATTTATAGTATTGTACAGTAGAAACTTTAGCATTTCCTTGGTCAGGATTAGAATCCTAGCTCTCTTAATACCAATGACTCTGTAACCTTGATTAAGTTACTGCAGCTCTGAAAATAATATTCTCAGCTAAAATAGAGAAAAATCATACTTAACTCACAGATGTGATGTGAATCTTAAATGAACTGCATGTGTAAATTTAGATGCCTTGTGTAAAACTAATTTCCTCCTCTTTCTTCTTTTGTGGAAAGACCTTGAAATGTGGGTAATTCAACTGAAAATAAATCAGTTCCTTTTTTTTTTTAAATGAAATGTCACTTGGTTTTTATTTGTGGCCATTTTATACTAATTTTTGATGCTGATATAGCCCTGCAAGTTTAACATGTAAAATTAAATTTGGTATCATTAAGGATAGTAAATATTAAGGTAAAGGAAATAGAATGTGTGGGAAAAAAAAAACAAACCTTGGGTTCTTGGTCTCTTTCTCTTAAGAAATTTGTAATACAGTATTAGCATTGTCTATGCCTCTCTTTTTTCTCCAGTGGATTTTGAATCTCTGGGCAAGGACTGAGCTATGTTTACATTTTATCCACAGTACTGAACATAGTATATAGAACATATTAAGTGCTTTATAAAATAATGAGTCAGGGAAACTCTCTATGACCCTAGCTCAAGATAAACAGAAATATAGCCTATAAATAGTAAATACTTAATTGAAATACATAGTATTAATATTGGAAAGTGAAGAGTTGAGTTTAACAATGGGTGATAAAAATGTATTTCAGATAAAATGTAGGGATCTTCCATTCGGCCTCAGGAGAGAAGAAGATGTGGCCATATTTTTGTCTGTAGGAGGTAACTGAGTGTTTGAAAGGTGGATGGCACCAGGTCTCAGTGTCCTGCTAGCTCCTCCTAGCTCCAAATAGAGTTGTCCTAGTGTTATTAAACATATCCAACCCTGTGTATCGGGAAGACCTCATATAGGCACTCCTGGTGTGCATGAAGGATTGGTAAAACTAAATATGCTTGGTAAGGTTTCAATAATGTTTCCCAAAATAGCCAAGATATTCTTGACTTTCACAGCTACACAATAGGTTGATTGGAATTTCATAAGGCAAAACTAAGAATTCATTTCTACTAATCAGTTTCAATCTTCATGCTATAGGAGAAACTTATAAATAAGAATATTCTGTACAATAGAAATTGTTTTAAAGAATTGGGAAAATATTGACAATATTTTAATTTTAGTGGTGATGATCCTTCTCTTCAACTTGCAGAGTGCCTGTATTCTGAAGGAGCAAAAACTTTTCCAAATACTATCACACAGTTTCCACTCTTTGGCTTCCCATTTATTCTTCAACTCATTCCAATCTATTTTCCACTCTTACCACTCCACTGAAACTGTTCTTGTCAAATCATCAGTGACCACTATATGGCTAAATATATACTTCTGCTTTCACAGTAATTTATCTCAGTAGCTTTCAACATCTTTGACTCCTCTCTTCTTGAATCAGTCTTCTTCCTTGGACTCTGCAATAACTCATTCTTCTGGTTTCTCCTGCTCCTCCTCAGTCTCTTTTGTTAGATCCTTTTTCTACTATTCAGCTCTTAAGAGTTAGAGTTCCTCAGATCATGGTTCTGGGCCCTTTTCTCTCTCTTTCTTCTTCCTTTCTATTTATAAATCCTAAATTTAAATTTCCTGGACCTCCTCTCTTAAACTAACTACGTGTTCAATTGTCTGACTGACATCTTCACTTGGATTCTCACAGACATCTCAAAACTAATGAGATCCAAAATAGAATTCTAGATTTTCTCCCTGGAATCTATATCCCCAACTTCACCTTTCCTCTATAACTAGTCTTCCCTTTCACTCACTGATGATATTCTATCCATCTGTAATTTCCATCCACATTACCTTCAAAGCACTTCAGCATTCTGAATGCTTCTCTCCAGTTCTATTATCATCATCCTAGTCCAGGAAGCATCATCTGTCTTGGACTACTCCAACATATTTAGTGGTTAGGAAAGCAAGTGAGTATCTTGGTGTGCCCAAAGACTGAGAGACATGGAGGACCATAGTCAGAGAAGCTGGAAAGCCATTTAAGTGTTAAATGATAGGGTGCCTTTAATGCCATGGTAATCTGTTGAGACTTAATGTTGTGGTAGATGAGTATTACCTGAAGAAATTAAAGCCAGGAATTTTGAGTACCAGCTATGTGTCAGATAGTGTTCTAGGCTCTGAGGATATAGCTCTCACCAAAACTGACAGAGTTCTTGTTCTTATAGACCTGATATTCTTGTGGTGGGGAGATAGTCTATAATTATATATATATAAAATATATATTTGAGTCCATAAATATACATTATAATATATATTTAAATATGCTAAAAATACATATATATTTATATATAATATAAAATTATATATATTTAAATATATCAATTTAAAATATGTGGTATATGTATATATTCTGAGAAAATATTTGAAGAGATTATAGGTGAAAACTTCCTTAACATGGGAAAGGAAAGAGCCACCCAGTCCAGGAAGTGCAGAGAGTCCCATACAGGATAAACCCAAGGAGAAACACGCCGAGACACATAGTAATCAAAGTGGCAAAAATTAAAGACAAAGAAAAATTATTGAAAGCAGCAAGGGAAAAGCAACAAGTAATATACAAGGGAATCCCCAGGATGTTATCAGCTGATTTTTCAGCAGAAACTCTACAGATCAGAAGGGAGTGGCAGGATATATTTAAAGTAATGAAAGGGAAAAACCTACAAGCAAGATGACTCTACCCAGCAAGGATCAGATTTGACAGAGAAATCAAAAGCTTTACAGACAAGTAAAAGCTAAGAGTATTCAGCACCACCAAACCAGCTTTACAGCAAATGCTAAAGAAACTTCTCTAGGCACAAAACACAAGAGAAGAAAAAGACCCACAAAAACAAACCCCAAGCAATTAAGAAAATGGTAATAGAAGATACATATCGATAATTACCATGAATGTAATCAGATTAAATACTCCAACCAAAAGACGCAGACTGGTTGAATGGATACAAAAACAAGACCTGTATATATGCTGTCTACAAAAGACCCACTTCAGACCTAGGGACACTTACAGACTGAAAGTGAGGGAATGGAAAAGATATACCATGCAAATGGAAATCTTAAGAAAGCTGTTGTAGCAATACTCATATCAGATAAAATAAACTTTAAAATAAAGACTGTTACAAGAGATAAGTAAGGACACTACATAATGATCAAGGGATCAATCCAAGAAGAAAACATAACAATTATAAATAGTTATGCACCCAACATAGGAACACCTCAATACATAAGGCAAATGCTAACAGCCATAAAAGGGGAAATTGACAGAAACACAATAATAGTGGGGACTTTAACACCCCAATTACAACAATGGACAGATTTTTCAGACAGAAAATTAATAAGGAAACAAAAGCTTTAAATGACACAATAGACCACATAAATTTAATTGATATTTATAGGATATTCCACCCAAAAGTGGCAGAATACACTTTCTTCTCAAGTGTACATGGAACATTCTCCAGGATAGATCACATCTTGGTTCACAAATCAAGCCTTGGAAAATTTAAGAATATTGAAATCCTATCAATCATCTTTTCTGACCACAATTCTATGAGATTAGATATCAATTACAGGAAAAAAATCCCTGTAAAAACCACAAACACATGGAGGCTAAACAATACGCTACTATATAACCAAGAGATCACTGAAGAAATAAAGCGGAAATAAGAAAATACCTAGAAACAAATGACAGTGAAAACATGACCACCCAAAACATATGGGATGCAGCAAAAGCAGTTCTAAAAGGGAAGTTTATAGCAATTCAGTCTCACCTCAGGAAACAAGAAAAATCTCAAATACACAATCTAACCTTACACCTAAAGCAACTAGAGAAAGAAGAAGAACAACAAAACCCCCAAAGTTAGTAGAAGAAAAGAAATCATAAAGATCAGAACAGAAATAAATGAAATAGAAATGAAGAAAACAATAGCAAAGATCAATAAAACTAAAAGATGGTTCTTTGAGAAGATAAACAAAATTGATAAACCTTTAGCCAGACTCATCAAGAAAAACAAGGAGAGGATTCAAATCAATAAAATTAGAAATGAAAAAAGAGAAATTGCAAATGACACTGCAGAAGTACAAAGGATCAAAAGAGAGTACTACAAGCAACTTTATGCCAATAAAATGGACAACCTGGAAGAAATGGACAAATTCGTGGAAAGGTACAACTTTCCAAGCCTGAACCAGGAAGAATTAGAAAATATAAACAGACCAATCACAAGTAATGAAATTGAAACTGTGATTGAAAATCTTCCAATAAACAAAACCCCAGGACCAGATGGCTTCACAGGTGAATTCTATCAAACATTTAGAGAAGAGCTTAAATTTATCCTTCTGAAACAATTACAAAAAATTGCAGAGGGAGGAACATCCCACACTCATTCTATGAGGCCACCATCACCCTGATACCAAAACCAGACAAAGATATCACAAAAAAAGAAAATTACAGACCAATATACTGATGAACATAGACACAAAAATCCTCAACAAAATTCTACCAAACAGAATGCAGCAACACATTAAAAAGATCATACACCACGATCAAGTGGGATTTATCCCAGTGATGCAAGGATTCTTCAATATACACAAATCAATCAATGGGATACACCATATTAACAAATTAAAGAATAAAAATCATATGATAATCTCAATAGATGCAGAAAAAGCCTTTGACAAAATTCAACACCAATTTATGATGAAAACTCTCCAGAAAGTGGGCATAGAGGGAACTACCTCTACATAATAAAGTCCATATATGACAAACCCACAGCCAACATCATTCTCAATGGTGAAAAACTGAAAGCATCTCCTCTAAGATCAGGAACAAGACAAGGATGTCCACTCTTGCCACTGTTATTCAACATAGTTTTGGAAGTTTTAGCCACAGCAATCAGGGAAGGAAAAGAAATAAAAGGAATCCAAATTGGAAAAGAAGTAAAACTGTCACTGTTTGCAGAAGACATGGTACCATACTTAGAAAATCCTAAAGATGCTACCAGAAAACTATTAGAGCTAATCAGTGAATCTGGTAAAGTTGCAGGATACAAAATTAATACACAGAAATCTCTTACATTCATATACACTAACAACAAAAAATCAGAATGAGAAATTAAGGAAACAATCCCATTAACCATTGCAACAAAAAGAATAAAATACCTAGGAATAAACCTACCTAAGGAGGCAGAAGACCCATAGTCAGAAAACACTGATGAAAAAAATCAAAGATGATGCACACAGTTGGAGAGATATACCATATTCTTGGATTGCAAGAATCAGTATTGCGAAAATGACTATAGTACCCACAGCAATCTACAGATCAATGCAATCCCTATCAAGTTACCAATGGCAGAGACCTTCAAGATGGCAGAAGAGTAAGACATGGAGATCAACTTCCTCCCCACAAATACATCAGAAATACATCTACATGTCAAGCAACTCCTACAGAACACCTACTGAATGCTGGCAGAAGACTAAAGACTTCCCAAAAGGCAAGAAACTCCCCACATACCTGGGTAGGGCAAAAGAAAAAAGAACAAACAGAGACAAAATATTAGGGATGGGACTGCACCACTGGGAGGGAACTGTGAAGGAGGAAAAGTTTCCACACACTAGGAAGCCCCTTCACTAGCGGAGACGGGGGCGGGCAAGGGAGGAAGCGTCAGAGCCATGGAGAAGAGCACAGCAACAGGGATGCAGAGGGCAAAGCGGAGAGATTCCTCACAGAGTATTGGTACTGACCAGCACTCACCAGCCTGAGAGGCTTGTCTGCTCACCTGCCAGGATGGGTGGAAGCTGGGAGCTGAGGCTCGGGCTTTGGGGGTCAGATCCCAGAGAGAGGACTGGGGTTGGCTGAATGAACACAGCCTGAAGGGGGCTAGTGTGCCACAGATAGCCGAGAGGGAGTCCGGGAGAAACTCTGGGCCTGCCTAAGAGGCAGGAGACCATTGTTTTGGGGTGCGCGAGGAGAGGGGATTCAGAGTACCGTCTAAATGACCTCCAAAGATGGGCACGAGCCACGGCTACCAGCGCGGACACCAGAGATGGGCATGAAAAGCTAAGGCTGCTGTGGCAGCCACCAAGAAGCCTGTGTGCAAGCACAGGTCATTATCCACACCTCCCCTCCGGGGAGCCTCTGCAGCCCGCCACTGCCAGTGTCCCGTGATTCAGGGACAACTTCCCTGGGAAAACACCCAGCACGCCTCAGGCTGGTGCAGCGTCATGCTGGCCTCTGTCACAGCAGGCTTGCCCCACATTCCGTACCCCTCCCTTCCCCTGGCCTGAGTGAGCCAGAGCCCCCTCATCAGCTGCTACTTTAACCCTGTCCTGTTTGGGAGAAGAAAAGACGCCCTCAGGTGACCTATGCGCAGAGGTGGGGCCAAATCCAAAGCTGAACCCCAGGAGCTGTGCGAACAAAGAAGAGAAAGGGAAATCCCTCCCAGCAGCCTCAGGAGAAGCGGATTAAATCTCCACAATCAACTTGATGTACCCTGCATCTGTGGAATACCTGAATAGACAACGAATCATCCCAAAATTGAAGCGGTGGTCTTTGGGAGCAACGATATTTATATATATATTTTTCCTTTTTCTCTTTTTGTGAGTGTGTATGTGTATGCTTCTTTGTGTGATTTTGTCTGTATAGCTTTGCTTTTACCATTTGTCCTAGCATTCTGTCTCTCCGTTTTTTTTTAATTCAAAATTTTTTATTTTTAATAATTATTTTTTATTTTAATAACTTATTTTATTTTTTTCTTTCCTTCTTTCATTTTTTCTCCCTTTTCTTCTGAGCCATTTGGCTGATAGAGTCTTGGTGCTCTGGTCGGGTGTCAGACCTGTGCCTATGAGGTGGGAGAGCTGAGTTCAGGACATTGGTCCACCAGAGACCTCCTGGCTCCATGTAATATCAAGCAGCGAAAGCTCTCCCAAGGATCTCCATCTCAACGCTAAGACCCAGCTCCACTCAACGACCAGCAAGCTACAGTGCTGGACACCCTATGCCAAAAAAACTAGCAAGACAGGAACACAACCCCACCCATTAGCAGAGAGGCTGCCTAAAATCATAATAAGGCCACAGACACCCCAAAACACACCACCGGACGCAGTCCTGCCCACCAGAAAGACAAGATCCAGCCTTATCCACCAGAACACAGGCACTAGTCCCCTCCACCAGGAAGCCTACACAACCCACTGAACCAACCTTAGCCACAGGGGGCAGACACCAAAAACAATGGGAACAACGAACCTGCAGCCTGCAAAAAGGAGACGCCAAACACAGTAAGTTAAACAAAATGAGAAGACAGAGAAACACACAGTAGATGAAGGAGCAAGGTAATAACCCACCAGACCAAACAAGTGGAGAGGAAATAAGCAGTCTACCTGAAAAAGAATTCAGAGTAATGATAGTAAAGATGATCCAATATCTTGGAAATAGAATGGAGAAAATAAAAGAAACGTTTAAAAAGGACCTAGAAGAACTAAAAAGCAAACAAACGATGAACAACACAATAAATGAAATAAAAAATTCTCTAGAAGTAATCAATAGCAGAATAACTGAGACAGAAGAACAGATAAGTGACCTGGAAGATAAAATAGTGGAAATAACTACCGCAGAGCAGAATAAAGAAAAAAGAATGAAAAGAATTGAGGACAGTCTCAGAGACCTCTGGGACAACATGAAACACACCAACATTCGAATTATAGGGGCCCCAGAAGAAGAAGAGAAAAAAAAAGGAACTGAGAAAATATTTGAGAGATTATTGTTGAAAAGTTCCCTAATATGGGAAAGGAAATAGTTAATCAAGTCCAGGAAGTGCAGAGAGTCCCATACAGGATAAATCCAAGGAGAAATACGCCAAGACACATCAAATGTTAAATACAAAGAATCAAATGTTAAATACAAAGAAAACTATTAAAAGCAGCAAGGGAAAAACAGCAAATAACATACAAGGGAATCCCCATAAGGTTAACAGCTTATCTTTCAGCAGAAACTCTGCAAGCCACAAGGGAATGGCAGGACATATTTAAAGTGATGAAAGGGAAAAACCTACAACCAAGATTACTCTACGCAGCCAGGATCTCATTTAGATTCAACGGAGAAATTAAAACCTTTACAGACAAGCAAAAGCTAAGAGAATTCAGCACCATGAAACCAGCTTTACAACAAATGCTAAAGGAATGTCTCTAGGCAGGAAACACAAGAGAAGGAAAAGAACTACAATAACAAACCCAAAACAATTAAGAATATGATAATAGAAAAACACATATCAATAACTACCTTAAATGTAAATGGATTAAATGCTCCAACCAAAAGACACAGACTGGCCGATTGGATAGAAAAACAAGACCCGTATATATGCTGTCTACCAGAGACCCACTTCAGACCTAGGGACACATACAGCCTGAAAGTGAAGGGATGGAAAAAGATATTCCATGCAAATGGAAATCAAAGGAAAGCTGGAGTAGCAATTCTCATATCAGACAAAATAGACTTTAAAATAAAGACTATTACAAGAGACAGAGGAGGACACTACATAATGATCAAGGGGTCAATCCAAGAAGAAGATATAACAATTGTAAATATTTATGCGCCCAACATAGGAGCACATTGATACATAAGGCAAATGCTAACAGCCATATAAGGGGAAATCAACAGTAACACAGTCATAGAAGGGGACTTTAACTCCCCACATTCACCAATGGACACATCATCCAAAATGAAAATAAATAAGGAAACACAAGCTTTAAATGATACATTAAACAAGATACACTTAATTGATATTTATAGGACATTCCATCCAGATACAACAGAATACACTTTCTTCTCGAGTGCTCATGGAACGTTCACCAGGATAGGTCATATCTTGGGCCACAAATCAAGCCTTGGTAAATTTAAGAAAATTGAAATTGTATCAAATATCTTTTCCGACCACAATGCTATGAGACTAGATATCAAATATAGGGAGAAATCTGTAAGAAATACAAACACATGGAGGCTAAACAATACACTACTTAATAACTAAGAAATCACTGAAGAAATCAAAGAGGGAATGAAAAAAATACCTAGAAACAAATGACAATGAAAACACGATGACCCGAAACCTATGGGATGCAGCAAAAGCATTTCTAAGAGGGAAGTTTATAGCAATACATTTCTACCTCAAGAAACAAGAGACATATCAAATAAACAACGTAACCTTACACCTAAAGCAATTAGAGAAAGAAGAACAAAATACCCCCAAAGTTAACAGAAGGAAAGAAATCATAAAGATCAGATCAGAAGCAAATGAAAAAGAAATGAAGGAAATGATAGCAAAGATCAATAAAACTAAAAGCTGGTTTTTTGAGAAGATAAACAAAATTGATAAACCATGAACCAGACTCATCAAGAAAAAAAGGGAGAAGACTCAAATCAATAGAATTAGAAATGAAAAAGAAGTAACAACTGACACTGCAGAAATACAAAGTATCATGAGAGATTACTACAAGCAACACTATGCCAATGAAATGGACAACCTGGAAGAAATGGACAAATTCTTAGAAAAGCACAACTTTCTGAGACTGAGCCAGGAAAAGATAGAAAATATAAACAGACCAATCACAAGCACTGAAATTGAGACTGTGATTAAAAATCTTCCAACAAACAAAAGCACAGGACCAGATGACTTCAGAGGCAATTCTATCAAACGTTTAGATAACAGCTAACACCTACCCTTCTCAAACTCTTCCAAAATATAGCAGAGGGAGGAACACTCCCAAACTCATTTTATGAGGCCACCATCCCCTGATACCAAAACCAGACAAAGATATCACAAAGAAAGAAAACTACAGGCCAATAGGCCAATATACAGGCCAATATACAGGCCATATACAGGCCAATATACAGGCCAATATGTTCACGGATGAACATAGATGTAAGAATCCTCCACAAAATACTAGCAGACAGAATGCAAAAGCACATTAAAAGGATCATACACCATGATCAAGTAGGGTTTATCCAAGGAATGCAAGGATTCTTCAATATATGCAAATCAATCAATGTGATATACCATATTATCAAATTGAAGGAGAAAAACCATATGATCATCTCAATAGATGCAGAAGAAGCTTTCGACAAGATTCAACACCCATTTATGATAAAAACCCTCCAGAAAGTAGGCCTAGAGGGAACTTACCTCAACATAATAAAGGCTATATATGACAAACCCACAGCAAACATCGTTCTCAATGGTGGAAACCTGAAACCATTTCCACTAAGATCAGGAACAATACAAGGTTGCCCCCTCTCACTACTATTATTCAACATAGTTTTTTAGGTTTTAGCCACAGCAGTCAGCCAAAAAAAGAAATAAAAGGAATCCAAATTGGAAAAGAAGTAAAGCTGTCACTGTTTGCAGATGACATGATACAATACATAGAGAATCCTAAAGATGCTACCGGAAAACTACTGGAGCAAATCAATGAATTAGGTAAAGTAGCAGGATACAAAATAAATGCACAGAAATCTCTTGCATTCCTATACACTAATGATGATAATTCTGAAAGAGAACTTAAGGAAACACTCCCATTTACCATTGCAACAAAAAGAATAAAATACGTAGGAATAAACCTACCCAGGGAGACAAAAGTCCTGTATACAGAAAACTATAAGACGCTGATGAAAGAAATTAAAGATGATACAAACAGATGGTGAGATATACCATGTTCTTGGATTGGAAGAATCAACATTGTGAAAATGACTATACTACCCACAGCAATCTACAGGTTCAGTTCAATCCCTATCAAAGTATCAATGGCATTTTTCACAGAACTAGAACAACAAATTTCACAATCTGTATGGGAACACAAAAGACCCCAAATAGCCAAAGCAATCTTGAGAAAGAAAAACGGATCTGGAGGAATCAGACTCCCTGACTTCAGACTACACTACAAACCTACAGTAATCAAGACCGTATGGTACTGTCACAAAAACAGAAATATAAATCAATGGAACAGGATAGAAAGCCCAGAGGTAACCCCATGCATATATGGTCACCTTAGTTTTGATAAAGATGCAAGAATATACAATGGAGAATAGACAGCCTCTTCAATAAGTGGTGCTGGGAAAACTGGGAAGCTACTTGTAAAAGAATGAAATTAGAACACTCCCTAACACCATACACAAACATAAACTCAAAATGGATTAAAGACCTAAGTGTAAGGCCAGACACTATAAAACTCTTAGAGGAAAACATAGGCAGACCACTCCATGACATAAATCACAGCAAGATCCTTTTTCACCCACTCCTAGAGAAATGGAAATAAAAACAAAAATAAACAAATGGGACATAATGAAACTTACATGCTTTTGCACAGCAAAGGAAACCATAAACAAGATGAAAAGACAGCCCTCAGAATGGGAGAAAATATTTGCAAACGAATCAACCAACAAAGGATTTATCTCCAAAATATATAAACAGCTCATGCAGCTCAATATTAAAAAAACAAGCAACCCAAAGAAAAAATGGGCAGAAGACCTAAATAGACATTTCTCCAAAGAAGACGTACAGATGGCCACAAAGCACATGAAGACCTGCTCAACATCACTAATTATTAGAGAAATGCAATTCAAAACTACTATGAGTTATCACCTCACACCAGTCAGAATGGCCATCATCAAAAACTCTACAAACAATAAATGTTGGATACAGTGTGTAGAAAAGGGAACCCTCCTACACTGTTGGTGGTAATGTAAATTGGTACAGCCACTATGGAGAACAGTATGGAGGTTCCTTTAAAAACTAAAAATAGAACTGCCATATGATCCAGCAACCCCACTGCTGGGCATATACCCAGAGAAAACCATAATTCAAAAAGATACATGCACCCCAATGTTCACTGCAGCACTATTTACACTAGCCAGGACATGGAAGCAACCTAAATGTCCATTAACAGAGGAATGGATAAAGAAGATGTGGTACATATATGCAATGTAATATTACACACCCATAAAAAGGAATGAAACTGTGTCATTTGCCGAGAGGTGGATGGACCTAGAGACTGTCATACAGAGTGAAGTAAGTCAGAAAGAGAAAAACAAATATTGTAAATTGATGCGTATATGTGGAATCTATAAAAATGGTATAGATGGTCTTATTTGCAAAGCATAAATAGAGACACAGATGTAGAGAACAAATGTATAGATACAAAGGGGCAACAGGGGGGTGGGATAAATTGGGGGATTGGGATTGACATATATTCACTACTATGTATAAAATAAGTAACTAATGAGAACCTACTGTGTAGCACAGGGAACTCTACTCAGTGCTTTGTGGTGACCTAAATGGGAAGGAAATCCAAAAAAGAGGGGATATATGTATATGTATATCTGATTCAATTTGTTGTACAGCAGAAACTAACACAACATTGTATAGCAACTATACTCCAGGAAAAATTAACTACAAATAACAAAAAATACATTGACTGTTCATGGGAAGAGTTAACATCTTTGTCTTGTTCTTGATGTTAGAGGAAAACTTTTAGTCTTTCCTCAGTATATATAATGTTAGCTGAACTTCTATATAGATGCTCTTATCAGGTTGAAGAAGTTACCTTCTATTCATAGTATGTTGATATTTATCATAAATGTGTGTTGAATTTGTCAAGTACTTTTTCTGTATCTATTCAGAGCCTTATGGTTTTTATACTTTTAAAAAAATACTAGTATCGTGTATTACATTAATTGATGTTTGGATATGAAACTAACTTCGCATTCCTGGGGTGAATCCTATGTAGGCATGGTGTATAATTCTTTATATGTTTTGCTCGATTCAGTTTGCTTTTCTTTCTGTGCAATATTTTTGAGTCTATGAACATGAGAGAAATTAGTAGTATTCTTGGGGTGTCATTTACTAGCTTTAGTATCAGAATAATACTGTCCCCATAGGATGAATTGGGAAGTGTTCCCTCCTTGTTTATTACCTGGAAGATTTTGTGAAGTACTTGTATTATTTCTTCTTTATTTATTTGATAATATTCACTAGAGAAGACACCTTATCCTGAGATTTTCTGTGTGGGAAGATTTAAAGTTACTAATTCAGATTCTTTACTTGTTAAGTTGTATTCATATTATCTCTTTTCTTGAGACAGTTTTGGTGATTTTTGTCTTTGTAGGAATATGTCCGTTTTATCTAAGTTGTTGAACTATTGGCATACAGTTGTTCATAATATTTCCTTCTAAGCATTTTAGTTTCTGTAGGATCAATAGCAATGTCTCACTCACCTTTCATTCCTGATTCTGGCAGTTTTTCTGTCTGTCTGTCTGTCTCTCTCTCTCTTTTTTTTGGTTCAACAAAACTCAGGGAATGGCAAAAAACAAAACAAAACAAAACAAAACCAGTTTTTTTATTTGGCTTTGTAGACCAGGTGGTCTCTTTCATAACTATTCAATTCTGCCATTATATCACAAAAGCAATTATAGACAGTATATGTAAAGGGGTGTGCTCTGTTCTACTAATGCTTTATTTATAAAAACAGGCAGTGTTCCAGATTTGGCCCATAGGTTGTCATTTACTGACCATTGGTGTAGGTGATGATTTTTCTATTTCATCATATTTTTAAAGGACCAAAGTTTTATTCCATTGACTTTATCTATTGTTTTTCTGTTTTTTTATATTTCATTTATTTCTGCTCCAATCTTTAGTTTTTCTTTCCTTCTGCACATTTTGTACTCAATTTGTTCTTGTTTTTCTAATTTCTTAAGATGGAATCTTATTATTGATTTGAAGTCTTTATTCTTGTCTGTGAATAGCCCCATAAATTTTTATATTTTTTTCCATTTTTATTAAGTTCAACATATTTTTTACTTTACTTTGTGATTTCTTCTTTGATCCATCAATTATTTTAAAATGTGCTTAATTTATAAATGGGTATTTCTCAGATTTTATTTTGTTGTTTTTAATTCTGTTGTTAGCTGAGAACTACTTTTTTATGATTTTAAACTGTTCAAATTTGTATCAGTTTTTCTGTGGCATAGAATATGGTCTACTTTGGAGAATGCAGCATGTGTCTGAAAATAATGTGTATATAGGTACAGTCAGGCATTATTTGAAGTGTTCTATATATGTAAGTTAGGTCAAGTCAGTTGATAGTGTTATTCAAACCTCTATATCCTTGCTAATTTTCTAAATAATATTTCTATTAATTATTGACAGTAGAGATGCAGAATCATTTGCTATAGTTTTTGAAATTGCTTATTTTATTTAAAATTCTGTCGGTTTTTACTCTATGTATTTTGAGATTAGATGCATATACATCTCTAATCCTTACACCTTACTGAGATATTGACCCTTTTATTATTTGGAAATGTCCCTCTTTGACTTTAATGACATTTCTTGTATTAAAGTCTATTTTGTCTGTTACTAATATATTATTTTAGTAGTCTGATGTTTATGATTTGCTGGTATATCTTTTAAACATCTTTTTACTTTCAACCTATTTGTGTCTTAGAATCTAATATATACTTTGTGTAGACAGGATAGAGTTGGCTTTCTTTTTTTTTTCTAATCCTGTCTGACAACTTCTGCCTTTTGACTGTAGTGTTTCTATCATCTGCATTTAATGCAATTATTTTTATAGTTGATTTACATTTGTCATATTGCTATATGTCTTCTGTCTTTTTTGGTCCCCTGCCCCCTGTATATATTTTTATGCTATTTAAATTTCTCTGTTGTCATTTTTACTATATATTTTGAGTCATTTTTCTTAGTGGTTTCTCTTGGGATTGCAATATGCATTTTATTTTATCAGAGTCTAGTTCAGGAAACTACAAACTTACTTCTTATAAATTGTAATAGAAACTTTTCTCTATGAATGTAGCCCATTCTCTTCCTCCTCTTTGTGCTATTATTCACATATATATGAATATATATGTCATATATATTCCATCTACATATGTTAGAAACCTAAAAGTACAGTGTTATAATTATTTCTATATACAATCTTATATATCTTTTAGAGAAGACAAGAAATGAAGAAAAAAATATTGTCTTTATTCACATGCTTACCATTTCTGGTGTTTTTCATTTCTAACTGTGGATTGGATTTACCATCTGGTATTATATTCTTTCAGCTTGAAGGATTTCCTTTAATATTTCTTGCAAAGCATGTCTGCTAACAATTAATTCTCTCAGTCTTTGTCTATCTGGGGATGTTTTTATTTTTCCTTCACTTTTGAAGGATAGTTTTGCTGGATATATATTGTTTGTTGACAATTGTTTTCAGCACTCTGAATATGTCATAACATTGCCTTCTAACCTCCTCTAGTTGTGATGGAAAGACAGCTGTTAATCTTCTGAGGTACCTTGTATTATTTATACTTGCTTTTCAGAGGAGAATTTGCCTATCTCCTCACTTGACCATAGTCAGAACTCCCAGTTTCACTTTTATATTTTTCAAGCTATGAGTTTTGAAGTTTGATAGTTATCTCCTTTCACCTTTATGAAAGGCTGTATACTTAGAGTACTTCCTTGAATCATACATATTTTTAATAATTACTGAAGAGTTTCTGGAAATAACTAATTTCTTTTGTTGCTTATACTTTCTTTTATAAGCCTTTGATGTATAACTTGTATGTTTCACAACTCATCTCTTATTTTCCTCAAAATTTCAAGTATTTAACCAGACTTGACCCTCATTCTTAACTGTGTGTAATTTGTATTAATTGATTCAGAAAATATGTATGGGCCACTTGCTGTATGCTAGACATATCTGACATAGTTTGTTCAACCAACAAAGTAAGTAAGTAAATGAGCTTTTTGCACAGTGTCTTGTGGTTTTCAAAACAATTTTACTATATGTGTGAGGATAATGGCAGGAAACAAATGGCATGCTTAAATCGGATAATTTTGGATTTCATTCAGTTTCAGGACAGGACTAATTACAAAGGTGTGGGTAGGGTTTAGGGAAATCAAGATGGGATTTTAGGGTCTTAGGCTGCTCTCAGCAGAGATCTATTACTGCTTTTGTGCCTAAAGAGGAAAGGAGAGGAAGTGGTTACTAGGAGCCACAGATAAGACTAGATGTAGAGGAACACCTGACAGGAGCTACGTTCAGTAGAACAACAGCCAACAACTTGTGACCAGGCATGGAGAAAGCCAAGGGAATAAGTACTCTGACCTCAGTATTTTCCTGTCCTTAATTTTGGGCTGGTGCCTTCCATTAACCAAACCCAAGCAGAAGTTAGAGAAAAGGTAGCCCGCTGATGTAGTCCATAGAGGTCAGCCTCCTGAAGTACAGAGTAAGGAGGAGAAAGTGGAGAGTGGATATGGAGGAGCAAATGGAAGATATTCGCTCACTTACCTTCATTCATCAATAAATCCCATTAATTCTGTCTTTAAAAATGTATACCACATATGTCCTTTTTCCCCTTCTCACTACCCCTTAGTCCAGGTCTTTACTATATCCTGATTACATAATAGAAATAGTCTCTCTCCTTTCAGATTTCCCTTAAATATATATTGCTGCTTGTTAAGCTGGAGTTTAGACACCTTGTCTTCTGACTCCAATTTTTTCCCCTTTCCCCACCTCCACACACTTACACTTTTCAGAAATAAAATTATTTATTTATTTATTTTTGGGGGATTAACTTCAAGTATGAAATTTGAAAAAAAGTTGTTTCCTAATTTTGAGCTCTTGAAATTCACATGTTAAGTCTTTACTCCATCTTCTCATCTGGATTTTCATTTTTTTTTAATTTGAAGTTTTGTCAAAAATTTTTAGTGGAAATATAAAATCCTGTTTCTTAATTATCTTGGACTTGAGGCCCAAACAGTAAAATAATTGTGCTAGATGGAATATTACTCAGCCATAAAAAGGAACAAAATTCAGTTATTTGTAGTGAGGTGGATGGACCTAGAGTCTGTCATACAGAGTGAAGTAAGTCAGAAAGAGAAAAACAAGTACGGGATGGTAATGCATATACATGGAATTTAAAAAAGCGGTACTGATGAACCTAGTGGCAGGGCAGGAATAAAGACACAGACATAGAGAACAGACTTGAGGGCATGGGGGGCAAGGGGAAGCTGGGATGAAGTGAGAGAGCAGCATTGACATAGTATGTATACACTACCAAATGTAAAATGGATAGCTAGTGGGAAGCTGCTGCGTAGCACAGGGAGATCAGCTCGATGCTTTGTGACAACCTAGAGGGGTGGGATAGGGAGGGTGGGAGGGAGGCTCAAGAGGGAGGGGATATGGGGATACATGTATACATATGGCTGATTCACTTTGTTGTTCAGCAGGGGCTAATACAACACTGTGAAGCATTTATACTCCAATAAAGATGTGAAAAAATAAAATAAAATAATTGTGCTAGGCCAGGCTGTTCTTTGGTTGTTTTTGTTTAAAGAATTTGTATAGATCGAAATGCAGCTGCAAGTGTATTAGTGATTTTCTGTTGCTTACTTGTCAAGATTTTTATTGTTTGGATGAAAAATAGTATTTCAAAACCTGGCAACATATTGACGAAAACAGAGGAGCACTTTGTGTAATTCTCCTTTTGAAAAACTTCCTCTTTAAAAGGCAAAGATTGCCTCTGCTACTTCTATTCACATGTATTTCCAACAATAGATTTATTGACAGCTCTTAGATAAGGTTTACTTCTCTACCCTCCCCCCATTTATCACGGTGCACACTTTTCTGCTTGAAGTGAGGCAGATTCGGCTCCTATAAGTGAACACACAAGATGGAGGTGTCCTAGGTGTATAGTGAAGCATTTGCCCTTTTGTTACTAATCTGCGACAGGTGCGGAGCTTTTTTTTTTTTTTTTTTACTCTTTTCTAATGGGCTTAATTTGAGAGAGTGGTCCCATGAAAACCAACCAGCATTTTATGGAGCTGCCTTGTGGAAGGAAGGGTCTCTGAGCTAGGAATGGACAGAGTTGGATAATCCCAGAATCTTTCAAACTATGCTTGCAACTCAGTTTTCCTTAGGGCTCTCCTTGGCTGCTTATTAGGAGCATAAACAAAGATTACGCCTTCTTTCTCTTCTTTCCATTTTTACTTTCTTCTCCTTTTTGTCCCTACTCCCCCTTCTTCCTCACCAAAAGAAAAAGTGTCTGCTAAAGTTTCTAAGCTGGGAATGGCACACTCTAACAAATTTGTTTCCTGTATCAGTACTGGCACACTCATTACAAAGTAATTGTGGCCCACACTCAAGTGCACTTCCTTTGGGACCAATAGCTGTAAATAAGGAGGCGCTGCAAGCTGGCTGATAAATTGTTGTTCTGAAGATAGCGGTGCTTTTTAGCAGAATGTTTGACCTTTTTTAAAAATATTGCCTCAGGCCTGTCTAAGACCCTCAAGGTCTATTTCTCATCTTAAAAATCCTCTGTAGGAAAACACAGCGTGTGGCTTAAGAAGATTTTCAAATTGCCTAACATCTTTCTTTCTGTGCCTTTAAAAAAACGATAATTATAGTTGTGCTGCATAATCTCCCTATCATTTTGCAAAATAGATTTTCCTTCTTCCAGTAACAGATACTTTTTATTGACATTGGAAGCAACACGTTGAATATTTTATGAACACTAAATGTATAGGGCAGGAGAGACAAAAGAACTTCCATATATATGTAGAGAAGAAACATGTAACTTGAAAATAAAGTACTTTGGGGCTAATAAAACTCTCAAGCTTTATTATTTATTCTTGCATCAAGGTAATTGTCAAATTTGATTTGAGTGGCTATGCAAAAACCCTTCTTTAGTACATTTCTTTTCTTCCCTGTTGCTGTAAATCTAATTGATCCACAAAATGGAGAATTTCAGGAAACATTTCACCTTTGGGAATATGGTTGTAGATATTAAGAAGTCAAAATGTTTAAGTCTGCTTAGTAGAACCTCTGTAGTGTCAAATACTTGGAGTTTTTATAAGATACCTGCAAATTGTTTCAGAAGATTTGGACTATTGGTTTCTAAGATGGACTCAACCAAATTATTAAGCACTGTTAGGGAGCAGTGCTTCTGACACTTACTCTGAGAAAGTAGAAAGCTTCATGGGTTTACAAATCTCCTTGACTGAATTGCAATCAGGACAGCAGCTCTTGTGTTTTGTAGGTACATGTCGTATCTACCTATGATACAGCATTGTTTTCCTCTCTCATAAAAGTACTGCTGACAAAAATATCTTAAGAGAGATTTTTGAAATTTCTAATCAGGTCAAATTTTGCCAAAATACGTTTAGAGACTCCTAGAACAATATTTTAAAATAGTCATTACTGTATGGAAAGAGATATTCCCTGGATTTAATGATTTTATTTCAGATACAGAAATGAAATTTCAGGATTCTTCTAAATCATGAATTGTGATTGTTACACACATTCTGTATATGTCTCAATCTTGTACAAAGAAAAAATTAGTGGTTATTGAATATTACCTTTTGAATGAATAGATACCTCAAACTTGATGTTTCTAAAAAAAAAATATTCCTTCATAACTTTTCTTTCTGTACACCTGTTACAGTTAATGCATCACTAATTTTATAGTTACCAAGCTGGAACTCTCAACTAGTCACCATCAACTAGTCCCTTACTCCCTTTGTGGTTGATACAAATTGGCATGGCTGGCTGGATGATACATGTTCACCACTTTACCCTACTGATAACAGATTACATTCCTGTGACTAAGGGGGTCAGCAGATAACTAAGATGAATTATAGTATCCTGACCACTAGATTGGTTTGTGGGGTGAGCATGTGTTCCAAGTTTGGACCAATCAGAACCTTCCTCAAGAGTTTTTTTTTTTTTTTAATTATTGTAAATGGGAGAGAGGCACTTTCTTGCCTTTAGTGTCATGAAGTTGGAAGAATGTGATTTCACGTTTCATTCTTTAGGTGGTAGAAAACCATCAAAGACAGCTCCGCGGAAATTGGACTAAGAGAGTGGGGGTCTTGATATGGTTAGATACTACAGGCGTGAAGAACACATAGGAATTTGTCACTACAGACTGAGTGAAAGATTAATTGAGAAGCTGGAGAAGGTGATGTGAAAATCTTTTCAGTTATAATAGACAGTAGTCCTGTCAGAAGTCCAAGGTCACAAAGGTAAGCAATGATAGATCCAGAGCTCTAACGAGGTCTTCTGACTCTCATTCTAATCAATAGTCCATCCACTTAAAAATATGTTCCAGAAAGCATTTTTAATCTCTGAAGAAGAATGACTTTGAAAATGCCACCCAAACTTCAAATCTCTGTTTTTATTCATCACTGTATGGTGAGATATGAAGCATTAATTATTCATCATGTAATCAATGTTTAATTGCTGGTTAATAGTTCCTAATATATTTCAAGGAAATCATCTTTTGTTTACTTGGAGAATCAATTCCTGTACATTGAAATGAAAATACCCTCTTAACTCCAGGAGTCAGACTACAGTTCTCTCCATTTCTTAATGCCACAGAAGCCAAGACCTGGAAGCAAGGGCTATTCTAAGTTTTATACAGCCTGCAGTTTATATAATTTCAGAAGGTCGTCTTTAAGAAAAATTGTACAAAATTATAAATATAAAATTATATCTTCAGAATAAGAAAGGAGATCACAATGAATTACTGTTATCTTGGGGATTCAGGTCTCTTTCTCCTGAAATCTCTTTAGGCTGTTTACCAGAAATGCTGCAAAGGAGTGCAGTCTTTTTATCTCTTCCCATCATAACTCCTGCAACTCCCAGCCTTTATAAGGGCCCTTATTAAGTGAAGAATCTTGAAGCTTAAGCTTCCCTTGCTTCTCAGTAAATCTACCTCTGGTTGGAACGTATCTTTGGTTACCTAGTCCAAACCTGCCAAATCATCATCCACTCCATTTTTCAAGTTCTGTGTAGATGATGAGCTCATATCTAAGATGAGCTCACTATTCTTTGATGAAAGGAAATTTCAGTATTACTATTTTTCATAAATGTTAATGATTTGCCCCTTCTTTCCCATGAAAGTTGATCAAACATTTAAATTATATTATCAAGTGGGGAAGAAGAGTTTATCCATTAACAAATACCTAGGGATTCTATACACTCCTTCCTCTCACTGCTTTATGTGAGTCTTCATCAATTCTTGCTTGACTCATTGCAATGTATTCCTATGTATTATGACTACTTCTATATCAAGCTTTATTCAAGTCTTTCATTTTATCTTTATGCTACCCCTAGATAAATCTTTTAAAAATGAAATCTGATGTGCTACTCTTTTGCTTAAAATTCTCCAATGGCTCCTCATTTCCTTACCTTAATCTACCTCATCAGCCTCATGTCCTGGCACTCTTACATTATTGGACCCTGGCCATATAGCAATTCCCTGGCCTAGACTTCCTGTCTCATTGTTATGTGCTCTTTCACATAATGCTCTTTCTGCCATCTTCCATTTGACATCTGAAAGAGTCCTACTCATCCTTCAAGTATAACTCATATGTCACGTCCATTGACCCTTTGCCAGCCCTGCAACCACAAGTAGGGTTAGGCTTTAATTTCTTGTCCCTATAACACTTTTTGCATACCTTGGATATGATTTTTACCCTGTTTTATTATAACTACTTATGTGTTACTTTTCCTCAATTGATTGATAGCCTCTTTTATACCTATTCACTACATCTATGTACTAGGAGCTGTTCTCACCCCTCTGCATGTATCACTCATTTAATCCTTACAACAACTTTATGAATTTACAATAGAAACATTTGAGGCACACACAGTATCTAGTCCAAGGTCATACAGATAGTAAGGAATAGAGATGTATTGTAAACCCACGCAGTCTTATTCCAGAGTCTGTGCTTTTAATCACTATTCTATAGTAACACATTGGAATCACTAATGAATAGCAGGATGCCTGTTTCATAGAAAATGCTCAGTAAACATTGGTGATTGAACCAAAGAGACATGAAATTCCTTTAGCTTCTTTTGGTAGCCAGAATATATAACTGCACTGATGTGTTTGGAGATACTTATTATTATTTCTTTTAATTTTATTTTTTTAATTTATTTTTATACAGCAGGTTCTTATTAGTTATCTATATTATACATATTAGTGTATAAATGTCAATCCCAATCTCCCAATTCATCCCACCACCACCATCCACCACTCCCACGTTCCTCCCTTGGTGTCCATACATTTGTTCTCTACATCTGTGTCTCTATTTCTGCCTTGAAAACTGGTTCATCTGTAACATTTTTCTAGATTCCACATATATGCGTTAATATACGATATTTGTTTTTCTCTTTCTCACTTACTTCACTCTGTATGACAGTCTGTAGGGCCATCCACACCTCTACAAATGACCCAATTTTGTTCCTTTTCATGGCTGAGTAATATTCAGTTGTATGTATGTACCACATCTTCTTTATCCATTCATCTGTTGATGGGCATTTTGTTGCTTCCATGACCTGGCTATTGTAAATAGTGCTGCAATGAACATTAGGGTGCATGTGTCTTTTTGAATTATGGTTTTCTCTGGGGATATGCCCAGTAGCGGGATTGCTGGGTCATATGGTAATTCTATTTTTAGTTTTTTAAGGAACCTCCATACTGTTCTCCATAGTGGCTGTATCAATTTACAGTCCCACCAACAGTGCAAGAGAGTTCCCTTTTCTCCACACCCTCTCCAGCATTTGTTGTTTGTAGATTTTCTGATGATGCCCATTCTAACTGGGGTGAGGTGATACCTCATTGTAGTTTTGATTTGCATTTCTCTAATAATTAGTGATGTTGAGCAGCTTTTCATGTGTTTGTTGGCCATCTGTATGTCTTTTTTGGAGGAATGTCTGTTTAGGTCTTCCACCCATTTTTTTATGGGGTTGTTTGTTTTTTTAATATTGAGCTGCATGAGCTGTTTATATATTTTGGAGATTAATCCTTCGTCCACTGATTTTTTTGCAAATATTTTCTCCCATCCTGAGGGATGTGTTTTTGTCTTGTTTATAGTTTCCTTTGCTGTGCAAAAGCTTTTAAGTTTCATTAGATCCCATTTGTTTGTTTTTGTTTTTATTTATTTATTTATTTATTATTATTATTAACTTTTTTGGCTGTGTTGGGTCTTCGTTTCTGCACGAGGGCTTCCCCTAGCTGCGGCAAGTGGGGGCCACTCTTCATCGCGGTGTGCGGGCCTCTCACTATCGTGGCCTCTCTTGTTGCGGAGCACAGGCTCCAGATGCGCAGGCTCAGTAGTTGTGGCTCACGGGCCCAGTTGCTCCGCAGCATATGGGATCTTCCCAGACGAGGGCTCGAACCCATGTCCCCTGCATTGGCAGGCAGATTCTCAACCACTGCGCCACCAGGGAAGCCCTGTTTTTGTTTTTATTTCCATTACTCTAGGAGGTAGGTCAAAAAGATCTTGCTGTGATTTATGTCAAAGAGTATTCTTCCTCTGTTTTCCTCTACGAGTTTTATAGTGTCCAGCCTTAATTTAGATGTTTAATCCATTTTGAGTTTATTTTTGTGTATGGTGTTAGGAAGTATTCTACTTTCATTCTTTTACATGTAGCTGCCCAGTTTTCGCAGCACCATTTATTGAAGAGGCTGTCTTTTCTCCATTGTATATTTTTGCCTCCTTTCTCATAGATTAGTTGACCATAGGTGCATGGGTATTATGTCTGGGCTTTCTATCCTGTTCCATTGATCTATATTTCTGTTTTTGTGCCAGTACCATATTGTCTTGATTACTATAGCTTTGTATTATAGTCTGAAGTCTGGGAGGCTGATTCCTCCAGCTCCGTTTTTTTCTGTCCATATTTCTTTGGCTATTTGGGGTCCTTTGTGTCTCCATACAATTTTAAGATTTTTTGTTCTAGTTCTGTAAAAAATGCCATTGGTAATTTGATAGGGATTGTGTTGAATCTGTAGATTGCTTTGGGTAATATAGTAATTTTCACAATATTGATTCTTCCAATCCAAGAACATGGTATATGTCTCCATCTGTTTGTGTCATCTTTGATTTCTTTCATCAGTGTCTTATAGTTTTCTGAGTACAGGTCTTTTACCTTCTTAAGTAGGTTTATTCCTAGGTATTTTATTCTTTTTGTTGCAATGGTAAATGGGATTGTTTCCTTAATTTCTCTTTCTGATCTTTCATTGTTAGCGTATAGCAATGCAAGAGATTTCTGTGCACTAATTACATATCCTGCAAATTTACCAAATTCATTAATTAGCTCTAGTAGTTTTCTGGTGGCATCTATAGGATTCTCTATGTATAGTATCATGTCATCTGCAAACAGTGACAGTTTTACTTCTTCTTTTCCAATTTGGATTCCTTTTATTTCTTTTTCTTCTCTGATTGCCATGGCTAGGACTTCCAAAACTATGTTGAATACCAGTGGTGAGAGTGGGCATCCTTGTCTTGTTCCTGATCTTAGAGTAAATGCTTTCAGTTTTACACCATTGAGAATGATGTTTACTGTTGGTTTGTCATATATGGCCTCTATTATGTTGAGGTAGGTTCCCTCTATGACCACTTTCTGGAGAGTTTTTTATTGTAAATGGATGTTGAAATTTGTGAAAAGCTTTTTCTGCATCTGTTGATCATATGGTTTTTATTCTTCAATTTGTTAATATGGTATATCACATTGATTGATTTGCTTATATTGGAGAATCCTTGCAGTCCTGGGATAAATCCCACTTGATCATGGTGTATGATCCTTTTAATGTGTTGTTGGATTCTGTTTGCTAGTATTTTGTTGAGGATTTTTGCATCTATATTCATCAGTGATATTGGTCTGTAATTTTCTTTTTTTGCAGTATCTTTGTCTGGTTTTGGTATCAGGATGATGGTGGCCTCATAGGATGAGTTTGGGAGTATTCCTTCCTCGACAATTTTTTGGAAGAGTTTGAGAAGGATGGGTGTTAGCTCTTCTCTAAATGTTTGATAGAATTCACCTGTGAAGCCATCTGGTCCTGGACTTTTGTTTGTTGGAAGATTTTTAATCACAGTTTCTATTTCATTACTTGTGATTGGTCTGTTCATATGTTCTATTTCTTCCTGGTTCAGTCTTTTGGAAGGTTATACCTTTCTAAGAATTTGTCCATTTCTTCCAGGTTGCCCATTTTATTGGCATAGAGTTGCTTGTAGTAGTCTCTTAGGATGCTTTTTATTTCTGCGGTGTCTGTTGAAAAGGAGAAGCCAACTTCTCCTTTTTCATTTCTAATTTTAATGATTTGAGTCCTCTCCCTCTTTTTCTTGATGAGTGTTGCTAATGGTTTATCAATTTTATCTTCTCAAAGAACCAGCTTTTAGTTTTATTGATATTTGCTATTGTTTTCTTTGTTTCTATTTCATTTATTTCTGCTCTGATCTTTATGATTTCTTTCATTCTACTAACTTTGGGCTTTGTTTGTTCCTCTTTCCATAGTTCCTTTAGGTGTAAGGTTAGATTGTTTATTTGAGATTTTTCTTGTTTCTTGAGGTGGGGTTGTATTGCTATAAAGTTCCCTCTTAGAATTGCTTTTGCTGCATCCCATAGGTTTTAGATCATCATGTTTTTGTTGTCACCTGTCTCTAGGTAGTTTTTGATTTCCTCTTTGATTTCTTCAGTGATGTTTTGGTTATTTAGTGATGTATTGTTTAGCCTCCATGTGTTTGTGTTTTTTACGTTTTTTCCCCTGTAATATATTTCTAATCTCATAACGTTGTGGTCAGAAAAGATGCTTGATATGATTTCAGTTTTGTTAAATTTTTCGAGGCTTGATTTGTGACCCAAGATGTGTTCTTTCTTGGAGAATGTTCCATGTGCATTTGAGAAGAAAGTGTAATCTGCTGTTTTCGGATGGAATGTTCTATAAATATCAATTAAATCTGTCTGGTCTGTTGTGTCATTTAAAGCTTATGTTTCCTTATTAATTTTCTGTCGGGATGATATATCCATTGGTATAAGTGAGGTGATAGAGTCCCCCACTATCATTGTGTTACTGTCAATTTCCTCTTTTATAGCTGTTAGATTTGCCTTATGTATTGAGGTGCTCCTATTTTGGGTACATATATATTTATAATTGTTATATATCCTTCTTGGATTGATCTTTGATTATTATGTAGTGTCCTTCCTTTTCTCTTATAACATTCTTTATTTCAAAGTCTGTTTTATCTGAAATGAGTTTTGCTACTCTAGCTTTCTTTTGATTTCCACGTGCATGGAATAACTTTTTCCATTCACTCACTTTCAGTCTGTATATGTCCCTAGGTCTGAAGTGGTTCTCTTGTAGACAGCATATATATGGGTCTTGTTTTGTATCCATTCAGTGAGCCTGTGTCTTTTGGTCAGAGCATTTAATCCATTTACATTTAAGGTAATTATCAATATGTATATTCCTATTACCATTTTCTTAATTGTTTGTGGTTTCTTTCTGTAGGTCTTTTTCTTCTCTTTTGTTTCCCACTTAGAGAAGTTCCTTTAGCATTTGTTGTAGAGCTGGTTTGGTAGTGCTGAAGTCTCTTAGGTTTTGCTTGTCTGTAAAGCTTTTGATTTCTCCTTTGAATGTGAATGAGATTCCTGTCGGGTAGAGTAATATTGGTTGTACATTCTTCCCTTTTATCACTTTAAATATATCGTGCCACTCCCTTCTTGCTTGTAGAGTTTCTGCTGAGAAATCAGCTGTTAACGTTATGGGAGTTCCCTTGTATGTTATTTGTCGTTTTTCCCTTGTTGCTTTTAATAATTTTTCTTTGGCCTTAATTTTTGTCAGTTTGATTACTATGTGTCTCGGTCTGTTTCTCTTTGGGTTTATACTGCCTGGGATTCTGTGTGCTTCCTCGACTTGGGTGGCTATTTCCTTTCCCATGTTAGGGTAGTTTTCAATCATAATCTCTTCATATATTTTCTTGGGTCCTTTCTCTCTCTCTTCTCCTTCTGGGACCCCTATAATGCGAATATTGGTGCACTTAATATTGTCCCAGAGGTCTCTTAATCTGTCTTCATTTCTTTTCATTCTTTTTTCTTTATTCTGTTCCATGGCAGTAAATTCCACCATTCTGTCTTCCAGTTTACTTATCCGTTCTTCTGCCTCAGTTATTCTCCTCTTGATTCCTTCTAGTGTAATTTTCATTTCAGTCATTGTGTTGTTCGTCTCTCTTTGTTTGTTCTTTAATTCTTCTAGGTGTTTGTTCTTTAATTCTTCTAGGTTTTTGTTAAACATTTCTTGCATCTGCTTGATCTTTGCCTCCATTCTTTTTCCAAGGTCCTGGATCATCTTCACTATCATTATTCTGAATTCTTTTTCTGGAAGGTTGCCTACCTCCACTTCATTTAGTTGTTTTTCTGGGGTTTTATCTTGTTCCTTCATCTGGTGCATAGTCCTCTGCCTTTTCATTTTGTCTATCTTTCTGCAAATGTGGTTTTTTTTTTCCATAGGCTGCAGGATTGTAGTTCTTCTTGCTTCTGCTGTCTGCCCTCTGGTGGATGAGGCTATCTAGGAGGCTTGTCCAAGCTTCATGATGGAAGGGACTGGTGGTGGGTAGAGGTGGGTGTTGTTTTGGTGGCAGAGCTCAGTAAAACTTTAGCCTGTCTGTCTGCTGATGTGTGGGGCTGAGTTCCCTCCCTGTTGGTTGTTTGGCCTGAGGCAACCCAGTCTTGGAGCCTACAGGCCCTTTGGTGGGGCTAATGGTAGACTCTGTGAGGGCTCACACCAAGTAGTACTTCCCAGAACTTCTGCCAGTGTCCTTGTCCCTGCGGTGAGCCACAGCCACCCCCCGCCTCTGCAGGAGACCCTCCAACACTATCAGGTAGGTCTGGTTTAGTCTCCTATGGGGTCACTGCTCCTTCCCCTTGGGTCCTGATACGCCCATGACTTTGTGTGTTCCCTCCAAGAGTGGAGTCTCTCTTTCCTCCAGAGCTGTTGAAGTCCTGCAGTCAAATCTTGCTAGACTTCAAAGTTTGATTCTCTGGGAATTCCTCCTCCCATTGCCAGACCTCCAGGCTGGGAAGCCTGATGTGGGGCTCAAATCTTCACTCCAGTGGGTGGACTTCTGTGGTATAATTATTTTCCAGTTTATGAGTCACCCACCCAGCAGTTATGGGATTTGATTTTATTGTGATTGTCCCCTTCCTACCATGTCATTGCAGCTTTTCCTTTCTTTGGATGTGAGGTATCTTTCTTGGTGAGTTCCAGTGTCTTCCTGTTGATGGTTGTTCAGCAGTTAGTTGTGATTCTGCTGCTCTCGCAAGAGGGAGTGAGTGCAGGTCCTTCTACTCCACTATCTTGAACCAATCTCTGGAGAGCTTGTTGCGGTCAGTATTCCTTTTGGTTTTATTTTTAGACAGTATGTATTTTTGAGGACATTTTTGCAATAATATACATTTTTCAAGTTTTCTCTTACTTTCAGCCTTTTCTGGAGGAAGGGCTAATTATGATTCTGCATTGTTGGTTACTACTTAATCATACAGGCTGCAATACAACAATGATATAAGATGACTACATTGGTTTTTGTTACATTGCCTTCCTAGTCTTTTGATCAGGCAAATGCAGAGCTTTGAAAACCTCTTTTTTTATGGTGAGCCGAGATCACATACATGTTCCCAGGAGAAGTGGATTTACTGAGAAGGGAATATTAACTCCTTCAGAGAAGGAGGAACCATTTGGTAAATTGTTCTATCCAGGGCTCTAAATGATATCCAGAAAGAGGTAATTTATCTCACATGGGTGAGCACTTTGTTTTCTGAGAGAATCTTCCCCACCTGACTATAGTTAAATCACTGTGGTTACTTTTCTGTTGAAGGTAAGATTTTGGAAGTTAATTGGCTGGATAGGATGGGAAAGTCATATGAGCTCTGCTAATTTTCCAGCATAATGGGGTTCTTTTTTTTTTTTTCTCCTTCTTTATTTCCAGGGGCTTCTCATTTGAATTTTATCTTCCAAAGATAGTCACTTGTATGATTTGGGTTTCCTTCTTCAAGAGATCATTTAACTGAAGTAGGCTGCAGAGTGTCAGTTGCTAGGACACCCTGAATCCCAATTCCCCATTTCCAGTGGGCATTTAAATTCAGAATATCAGTTACATGTTGTTCCTTGTCTACTTCCTAGATACTTTCAGATAGTTTTCAGTTTAAAATGCCTTGGGTCAGATAAGAGATCAGAAGAAAATATAGATAAGTAAAACAGCATTTTAGAAAGCAGAAAAATACATTTTTTTACATACCATTTTTTTTTTCTTTTTTGGAAACAAAGTTTACATATTTCTCTGTGGAGAGAGGATTTTTTTTTTTGCGGGGGGCAGGGAACTTTTTGTATTCCTGGAATAAAGGAGAAAATATAGCAAAACAAACAGGAGAAATAAGCACCTTATTATTCTGGAAAATCAACTGCACTTTTTTAACTTGATTTATATAAAGAAAATAAGCCAACATTTAAAGGGCAGGAACATATGCTATTTAAGTTGACTGAATTCTCAAAATAACTTTCAATGGACAAACATAGAAAAATAAAATAAATTTTACAATTTTAAAGATCCATTTTTGCAGATTCCTGTGGCTTTTCTTTTTGACGAGTTTATGTTTCTGGTTAGGTTTATAACAATAACTTCCTTTTGCACAGCATTTTATGATTTCCTCTGGGAAGTTCTCTGTCATAGCACTTGATGCTTTAAATTGAAATAATCCACTTGTGTGGATCACTGCTTCAGCTTGACTATAAGCTCCATGAAGATGGGGACTGACTTCATCTTTGTATTTCCAGTGCCCAGCACAGGGTCTGGAATGGAATAGACCTTGAAAGTGTTGCCACAATGACTTTGTGATTTATATTACTTAAAAACTTTGGGAGTTTGCCTTTATTTATATATTCATTTAACAGATATTTATTTAATACCTAGTTTCAGCTGGACACTGTGACAGGTGTTGGGGATACAACAAAAACAAACAGAAAAATATTCTGGAGCTTACATTCTTACCAGAGGGGGCAGAAATAAACAATCCTTATAGTAAATAAGTAATTCTTATGGTATGCTTGAACGTGTTGAGTGTTGTTAGGAAAATTAGGGCAGGTGACAGGAATCAGAAATGTGGGGAAAGTTTGCAATATTTATGGTGGTCAGATTGGCCTCATTGAAGAGGTGAGATTTGAGCAACAACTTGAAGAAGGTTTAGGAGTCACCCATGTGGAGATGTGGAGAAAGAGAATTTTAGGAAGACATAGTAGCCTTTGCAAATCCCATAAAGTTGAGGTGTGCCTGAATTATAAGAGAAATAGCAAGGAGGCCAAGTTGTGTGAGAATAGTAGGAGGTGAAATCAGACAGGTGAAAGGGAAATAGATCATATAGGATCTTTAAAAAACTTTGTGTTTTACTCTGAATGAAATGCTAAACCTCTTGAGGGTTTTGAACAAGGTGCAACATGATCTCTCATGTTTTGGAAAGATTACTTTGGTGATTTTGTTAAGAATAGAATATAGCAGGGCAAACAAGTAGACTAGTTAGGAATAGTCCAGGTGGGAGAAGATAGTGGCTTGGATCAAGGTGATATCTGTGGAGGTAGTGAGAAGTAGTTGGATTCTAGATCTATTTGAAAGGATTCCTTTCTTTTTGTATGCTGGAACATCCTTTAATCATTACATAAGTATGGCCTTCCTCTAACAGAGTATGCTGTTTCAAATTGAATGACCAAAGAGATACTGGTATCTTCACCATAGATATGAATAACAACTAACCCTTGTCTTTTAAAAATATTTTTATTGGAGTATAGTTGGTATACAATGTTGTGTTAGTTTCAGGAGTACAGCAAACTGAATCAGTTATACATATACCTATATTCACTCTTATTTAGATTCTTTTCCCATATAGGTCATTACAGAGTATTGAGTAGAGTTCCCTGTGCTATACAGTAGGTCCTTATTAGTTACCTATTTTGTATATAGTAGTGTGTATGTGTCAATCCCAATCTCTCAGTTTGTCCCCCCTTCTCCCCCCAGTAACCATAAGTTTGTTTTCTACATCTGTGACTCTATCTCTGTTTTGTAAATAAGTTCATTTGTACCATTTTTTTTTAAGATTCCACATATAAGCAATATTATATGATATTTGTCTTTCTGTGTCTGACTTACTTCACTCAGTATGACAATCTCTAGGTCCATCCATGTTGCTGCAAATGGCATTATTTTGTTCTTTTTTATGGCTGAGTAATATTCCATTGTACATATGTACCACATCTGCTTTACCCATTCCTCTGTTGATGGACATTTAGGTTGCTTCCATGTCCTGGCTATTGTAAATAGTGCTACAGTGAACATAGGGGTGCATGTGTCTTTTCAAATTATGGTTTTCTCTGGGTATATGCCCAGTAGTGGGATTATTGGATAATATGGTAGCTCCGTTTTTAGTTTTTTAAGGAGCCTCCATACTGTTCTCCATAGTGGCTGTACCAATTTACATTTCCACCAACAGTGTAGGAGGGTTCCCTTTTCTCCACACTGTATCCAGCATTTATTTTTTGTAGATTATTTTTTAAAATAAATTTATTTATTTATGGCTGTGTTGGGTCTTCGTTTCTGTGCGAGGGCTTTCTCCAGTTGTGGCAAGCGGGGGCCACTCTTCATTGTGGTGTGCGGGCCTCTCACTGTCGCGGCCTCTCTTGTCACGGAGCACAGGCTCCAGACGCGCAGGCTCAGTAATTGTGGCTCACGGGCCCAGTTGCTCCACGGCATGTGGGATCCTCCCAGACCAGGGCTCAAACCCGTGTCCCCTGCATTGGCAGGCAGATTCTCAATGACTGCGCCACCAGGGAAGCCCTTTTTGTAGATTTTTTTGATGATGGCCATTCTGACTGGTGTGAGGTGATACCTCATTGTAGTTTTGATTGGCATTTCTCTAATAATTAGTTATGTTGAGCATCTTTTCATGTGCTTTTTGGCCATCTATAGGCCTTCTTTGGAGAAATGTCTATTTAGATCTTCCCCCCATTTTTTGATTAGGTTGTTGTTTTTATTTTTCGATATTGAGCTGCATGAGCTGTTTTGGAGATTAATCCCTTGTCGGTTGCTTTGTTTGCAAATATTTTCTCCCAGTCTGAGGGTTGTCTTTTCATTTTGTTTGCGGTTTACTTTGCTGTGCAAAAGCTTTTAAGTTTAACTAGGTCCCATTTGTTTATTTTTACTCTAGGAGGTGGATCAAAAAAGATCTTACTGTGATTTATGTCAGAAAGTGTTCTTCCTATGTTTTCCTTTAACGGTTTTATAGTATCTGTCTTTACATTAAGATTATTAATCCATTTGGAGTTTATTTTTGTGTATGGTGTTAGGGAGTGTTCTAATTTCATTCTTTTACATGTAGCTGTCCAGCTTTCCAAGCACCACTTACTGAAGAAGCTGTCTTTTCCCATTGTATATTCTTGCCTCCTTTGTCATAGTGACCACAGGTGCGTGGGTTTATCTCTGGGCTTCCTGTCCTATTCCTTTTATCTATATTTCTGTTTTTGTGCCAGCACCATAGTGTTTTGGTGACTGTAGCTTTGTAATATAGTGTGAAGTTAGGGAGCCCAATTCCTCCAGCTCTGTTTTTCTTTCTCAAGATTGCTTTGGCTATTCGTGGTCTTTTGTATTTCCAAGAAAATTGTAAAATTTTTTGTTGTAATTCTGTAAAAATGCCATTGGAAGTTATGTAGGAATTGCATTGAATCTGTAGATTGCTTTGGTTAATATAGTCATTTTGACAATATTGATTCTTCCAATCCAAGAGCATGGTATATGTCTCCATCTGTTTGTGTCATCTTTGATTTCTTTTATCAGTGCTTATAGTTTTATGGCTATAGGTCTTTTGCCTCCTTAGGTAAGTTTATTCCTATGTATTTTTTTCTTTTTGATGCAGTGGTAAATGGAATTGTTTTCTTAATTTCTCTTTCTGATCTTTCAGTGTTAGTGCATAGGAATGCAAGAAATTTCTGTGTGTTAATTTTGTTTCCTGAGACTTTACCAAATTCATTGAGCTCTAGTAATTTTTTGGTAGTGTATTTAGGATTTTCTATATATAGTATCATTTCATCTGCAAACAGTGACAGTTTTACTTCCTCTTTTCCAGTTTGGATTCCTTTTATTTCTTTTTCTTCTCTTATTGCTGTGGCTAGGACTCTCCAAACTCTGTTGAATAAAAGTGGCAAGAGAGGATATCCTTGTCTTTTTTGTGATCTTCGAGGAAATGCTTTCAGTTTTTCACCATTGTGAATAATATTCGCTATGGGTTTGTCATATGTGGCCTTTATTACATTGAGGTGGGTTCCCTCTTTGCCCACTTTCTGGAGAGTTTTTATCATAAATCTGTGTTGAATTTTGTCAGAAGTTTTTTCTGCATCTATTGAGATGATCATATGGTTTTTATTCTTCAAATTGTTAATGTGGTGTGTCACATTGATTCATTTGCATGTATTGAAGAATCTTTGCATCCCTGAGATAAATCCCACTTGATTACAGTGTTTCATCCTTTTAATGGGTTGTTGGATTCTCTTTGCTAGTATTTTGTTGAGGAATTTTTTGCCTACGTTCATCAGTGATATTGGCCTGTAATTTTCTTTTCTTTTCTTTTCTTTTCTTTTTTTTTTTTTTTTTTGTGATATCTTTGTCTGGTTTTGGTATCAGGGTGATGGTGGCCTCCTAAAATGAGCTTGGGAGTGTTCCTTCCTCTGCAGTTTTTTGGTAGAGCTTCAGAAAGATAGGTGTTAACTCTTCTCTAAATGTTTGATAGAATTCGCCTGTGAAGCCATCTAGTCCTGGACTTTTGTTTGTTGGAAGATTTTTAATCACAGTTTCAATTTCAGTACTTGTGATTGGTCTGTTCATATTTTCTATTTTTTCTTAGTTCTGTCTTGGAAGGTTGTACCTTTCTAAGTGTCCATTTCTTCTATGTTGTCCATTTTATTGGCATATAGTTGCTTGTAGTAGTCTCTTACGATCCTAAAAGGATTCCTTGATATATTAGTTATTCAGTATGAAATTAAGATGCAAGGATGACTCCAATAATTTTGGGCTCAAGCACTGTCTAGGTAGTTATATACATGATCTCATTTAATCTTTATATGAATAGTATGAATAAAATCTTTTTTATCTCCTTTTGACAGACAAGAAAACTGAGGTCTAGAGCACGCTGGAGATTTACCCAAAGCCTTAAAATTACTAAGTGGCAGAGCTATGATTCAAGTTTATGTCCGTCAACCTTAGGGTTATGATCTTTTCAATACATAAGAACAGAAGAGAGAGTCTTCCCTAAAATTTGTACCAGTGGCTTTATACCATTTTTTGCATTTAAAATTTCCACATCTTTCTTGATGCAATGCCATTATCCTTAAATAAAAATTTTATATAAAAAGTAGTTAGAGGCTAGATATATTCCAGCAGTGCCTGGAAGAAACAAATGCAAAACTGCAAAAACCCAGAAGGATCATGCCCTCCCAGAAGGATCAGCACAGGGATTCTTACAGGTAAAGCTCCAATGTAGGTGAGTTTAAAAACAAAAAATTTAAAACACACTAGGAAACAATGTAGTGGATGGAAGATAAGAATCTCAACAAATACTAGGATTAAACTCCAAGGACTTCCAAAGAGAAGGTATAAGCACATTTGTTTAAAATTATTAAAGCCATAAACGGAAGAATCATAAACTAAAGAAAACATATCATAAAAAGAGATTATACTTGTTTATAAAAGAACCAAATAGAACACCTGAAAATGAAATATATATAATCATTGACATTAAAAACTCTGAAGTTGGGTTAAATATCTAATTAGATACCACTGAAGAGAGATTAATGAAGTAAAAGCCAGAACTGAGGCAGCACAGAGATGTATAGAGATGAAATTATAGAAGAGAAGTTAAGTCATATTAAGATGAGGAATTCCAGAAGAAAATCAAGAAGCAATATTCAAACTAATGACTGATGAAAGACCTGAATCTTTCATATTGTAAATACAACTCCTGAAAAATAAGTAAAATAAGTAAAAACATATCCTTTAAATCTCTCTCCCCAATATGTTACAGTGAAATTGCGGAATACTATAGATAAAGAGAAGTTCTTCAAAACAACTAGGGAGAAAGAAACAATATTTTAAGAGGAGTGATTGTTCTAAGGTTCTTGAATTTTAAGAATAGGAAGGTAGAATTATTTAAATTTATACTTTATATCAGGTATTGATCTTTGTATATTCTGGATACGAGTTCTTTGTGGAGGTGGCAGATATCTTCTCCCAGTCTGTGGCTTCCCTTTTCATATCTTAATGGTGTCTTTCAAAAAATGAAAGTATCTTTTAATCCAATTTATCATTTTTTTCTTTAATATTTCATGTTTTTGGTGTTCTATATAAGAAACGTTTACTAATCAAAGACGACAAAATTTTTCTCCTATGTTTTCTTCTACAAGTTTTATAATTTTAGGTTTTACATTTAGATCTATGATCCATTTTGAGTTAATTTTTATATATGATTTTAAGTAAGAGTTGATGCTTATTTTCAGCACCATTTGTTGAAAAGACTTTCATTTCCTCATTGAATTGCCTTGCAAGTCAATTGCTTATATATGTGTAGGTCTATTTCTGGACTCTATAATCTGTCCCATTGATCTATGTACCTATCTTTTTGAAATAGCAAGCTGTCTTGATTACTGTAACTTTTTAGCAGTTTTTGCTCTTTTTTCTGTATTAAATTGCTTTGATTATACTAGGTTCTTTGAATTTTCTAATACAACTAGAGTAATCTAGTCAATTTCTACAAAAAGACTTCTGGGATTTGATTGTCATTGTATTGAATTTATATACATCAATTTGAGAGAAATGCCATCTTAACAAATTTTAGTCTTTCATCCATGAACATATGGCATATATTTCCACTTATTTAGGTATTCTTCAAATTCTTTCAGCAATATTTTGTAATTTTTAGTGTAGAAGACCTGGACATCTGTGGTTAATTTCTAGGTGTTTGTGGTTGTAATGTTACTGTGAATGGGATTCGCAAATTTTTATTTTCCATTTGCCTTCTGGTAGTACAATTGTTTGCTGCTGGTACAATTGATTTTGTATTTATATTCACTTTGTATCCTGTGACCTTGCCAAATTTGTTTCTAAGTTCAAGCAGTTGTTTTGTAGATTTTCTGAGATTTTCTGTGTAAACATTATCTTCTGTAAGTAAGGACACTTCTATTTCTTCTTTTGTAGTTTTTATGCCTTTTGTTTTTCTCGCATTATTGCAACAGTTTGGTGCTTCATAATGATGTTGAATAGACGTGGTGAAAGTGGACATCCTTTTCTTATTCTTGATCTCAAGGAGAAGCAATAAAACCTTACACCATTAAGTGTGCTATTAGCTATAGGTGTCTTTTTTTTTTTTTTTTAATTGCATGCCACTTATCAGTTTCAGGACATTTCCAACTCTTCTTAGTTTGAGAAAAGTTGTTTTTTAACATGAATGCATGTTGGATTTTGTCAAATGTTTATTTCTGTATCTATTGAAATAACAATTGGTTATTCTCCTTTTCATTGTTAAAATGGTGAATTACATTGCTTGATTTTCAAATGTTAAAACAACCATGCAGTCTTTGTTTATTTAACACTTTTTGTTAAATTTATCCTAAGTATTTTATTTTTTGTGATACTATTATAAATGGAATTGTTTTTTAAATCTCATTTTGAGCTTATTCAATGCTACTGCATAGAGATACATTTAATTTTTGTATGACTTGTATCCTGCACCATTGCAAAATATTTTTTTAGCTTAAGTTGTTTTTTGTATATGCATTCCTTAGGATTTTCTATATAAAAGATTGTATCATTAGCAAATAGATATAATTTTACTTCTCCTTTTCAAATATGAATGCTTTTTCCTCCTTTTTCTTGCCTATTTGCCCTTGCTAGAATATCTACTACAATGTTGAACAGAAATGGTGAGAGCGAACATGCTTATCCTACCCCAGATCTTAGGGTGAAAAACTTTCAGCCCTGCACCATTAACAATGCTAATTAGCTGTGGGATTTTTAAAAATTCCTTTCTGTTCATTTGTCTTCCAGTGTTTTTTTCTCATGAAAAGTATCAAATTTTGTGAAATGCTTTTTCTGCATCTATTGAGATGACCATATGATTTTTGTCCTTTATTCTAGTAATGTGGTATATTGCACAAATTGATTTTCATATCTTGAACCAACATCTGAATTTCATTGAATTTCAACATTAAATCCCACTTGTGGTGTACAGTCATTTTCGTATATTGCTGAATTTGGTTTGCTAGTATTTCATTGAGGATTTTGGGGTCAATATTCATAAAGGATATTGATGTGTAGTTTTTATGTGATGTCTTTGATTTTAGTATCAAGACAATCCTGGCCTCAAGGAATGAGTTTGGAAGTGTTCTCTCTTCTTCATTTTTGGGGAGGAGCTTGTTAAGGATTGGTGTTAACTGTCATTTAAAAGTTTAGTAGAATTTACCAGTGAAGACATCTGCACTTGGATTTTTCCTGTTGATAAGTTTTTTGATTATTAAATCAGTATTTTTGTTTAGGTCTATACAGATATTAGTATTTCTTCTTTAGTCAGTTTTGTTTGTGTCTTCCCAGAATTTTCCTAATATCATCTAGGTTATCTAATTTGTTAGCATGCAATTGGTCATAGTATGTCCTCTATTTAATTCCTGATTTTATGCATTTAATATCCTCTTTTTTTCTTAGACAATATAGATAAAGATTCGTCTATTTTATTGATCACATAAAACAACAATTTTTGGTTTTATTGATTTTCTCTACTGTTTTTCTGTTATTCGTTTATTTCCATCCTTTATTATTTCCTTTATTCTGCCTTCTTTGGGTTTGGTTTGCTTTATTTTTAAGCTTCAAAAGGTGAAATATTAGCAGATTAGATTATTTCTTTAAGATGTTTCTTTTATTAATATAAGCATATCCAGCTATATATTTCTGCGTTAGTACTGCTTTCTATGCATCCTTAACTTTTATTTATTTACTTATTTATTTATTTATTTTTGGCTGCGTTGGGTCTTCGTTGCTATGTGCGAGCTTTCTCTAGTTGCGGTGAGTGGGGGCTACTCTTCATTGAGGTGCGGGGGCTTCTCATTCCTGTGGCTTCTCTTGTTGTGGAGCACGGGCTCTAGGCGCGCGGGCTGCAGTAGTTGTGGCATGAGGGCTTAGCTGCTCCACGGCATGTGGGATCTTCCCGGACCAGGACTCAAATGCATGTCCCCTGCGTTGCAGGTGGATTCCCAACCACTGTGCCACCAGGGAAGCCCTGCATCCTTAGCTTTTGATAGATAGTAGCTTTGTTTTCATTTATGCTAAGGTATTTTATAAATTCCTTTCTGATTTCCTCTTTCACCCTCTTAGTTATTTAGGAAAGTGTTGTTTAATTTCTACATGTTTTTGAATTCCTTAAATTTTCTTCTGTTATTGATTTCTAATTTCCTTCTATTTTGTTTGGAGAGCATACTTTCCATGAGTTCCTTCATGTTAAATTTATTGAGACTTGTTTTATGCTCTACGTTTTAGTCTTTTCTGAAAAATATACCTGTAAACGTGAGGAGAATGTATATTTTACTGTTGAGTAGAATGTTCTATATATCTAGCTGTTTTAGTGTTGTTCAATTCTTATATTTCCTTGTTGATATTCTGGTTGTTCTATTCATTATATAAAGTTGGATATTGAAGTTTTCAGCTATTATTGTTGACTTGTCTATTTGTCCCTTTAATTCTGACTGTTTCTGTGTTTTTTGTTTTGGGACACTCTTGTTAGGTGCATTGATATTTGTAATTGCTATATCTTCTTAATGAATTGCCCTTTCTACATTATAAAATATTCTTCTTTGTGTGTACTAATAATTTTTGTCTTAAAGTCAATTTTTCTGATAGTATATATAGGCATTCCAGCTCAGTTTTGCTTTGTTTGGTATATTATTTTCCTTCCTTCTACTTTCAACCTATTTGTGTGTTTGTATCTCAAATACATCTCTTGTAGACAGCATATGGTTGGCTCACTAAAAATAAAATCATTCTGACATATACTGCCTTCTAATTGGAGTGTTTAATTCACTTACATTTATTGTAATTACTGATAAGCCAAGATCATTTTGCTATTGCCTTTAAGTGGTTTATGCCTCCCTCCCTATTTATTCCTCCATAACTGCCTTCTATTGTGTTAGATAAGTATTATCTAGTGTACTGTTTAATTCCCCTCTTACTGATTTTACTGTATTTTAAATTTTCTTTTCTTAATGGTTGTCCTAGGGATTGCAATGAATATAATTTAATTGATAGCAGTCTAGTTTGAATTAATTTCAACTTAATTTCAATAATATACATATATATTTATTGTCATACAAGATACATCTGAATACATTATGTACACTCCATGCAGATTTATAATTACTGCTTTGTGTGGTTGTCTTCTATATGTAGGAGAAAAGAATATGTACAGACATAAAATATGTTTATACTGTCTTTTATATTTACCTATCTAGTTACATTTACTGTTGCTCTTTATTTCTTCATGTGGATTTCAGTTATTTTCTAATGTTCTTTCATTTCAGCTAGAAGGACATACTTTAGTTTTTCTTGTAGGGCAGGTATGATTATCTGCTAATGTCTTAATGTCTTCATTTTTGAAGAGTATTTCTGCTGCCTATCAAATATTTTCTTCCAGCACTTTGAATATGTTATCCCTCTGCTTTCTGACTTCCATGTTTCTGATGAGAACTCAGTTGTTAATCTTACTGAGGATTCCTTGAACATAATGAGTTGCTATGATGTTTGTTGCTGTGTTCAAGAGTTTTTTGGTCTTTGACTTTTGACAGTTTGATTATGTCTAAATATGGATCACTCCTTTTTCATAGGTGGAAGAAGGAAAAATTAAAAATTATTTTAATTTCAGACTATTTTTGTCTTTTGGATCTGGCTTTTTATTCCAATCTAGCAATGTCTGCTTTTCATCGGAATGTTTATTTATATATTTGTTCTATTTTAGTGTAATTATTGATATGTTATACTTAAATGAAATATCTTGGTATTCATTTTCTTACTGCCTCTTCTGTTTCTTGTTACTCTGTTGTTCTTTTACTGCCTTCATTTGGGTTAATAAAATTTTTGTTTAGTATTATATATTTTCTGTATTGCATTCTTAGTAAATATAATAAATAAATAATAAATATAAAGTAAATATAATAAATAAATATAATTTATTTATTTTAATGGTTTATATTTATAAACCATTTATATAATGTTTTTTATATTTATTTATTTTTATTTGTATTTATTTTAATGGTTATATTTATTTTAATTTATATTTATTTTAATGGTTTCTCTAGAACTAAAAATATGCAGTTATAACTTACCAAATTATTTAAAAATTTTTTGTTAAAAATTTTTTTAGAGTACTTTTAGATCACAGCAAAATTGAGAGGAACGTACAGAGCTTTCTCAAATAACGCAGTCCCCACACATGCATAGGCTCCCCCATTATCAATGTCCCCCACCAGAGTGGTATATCTGTTACAATTGATGAACCACTTGACACATGATAATCAACCCAAAGTCCATTAGGGTTTACCCGTAGTATTGCACTTTCTATTGGTTTGTATAAATGTGTAATTACAAGTATTCATCATTGTAGTCATACAGACTATTTTCACTGCCCTAAAAATCCTCTACTGCCTATTAATCTCTCCATCCCCCAACATTTGATCTTGTTATTATCTCTATACTTTACCTTTTCTCAGAGTGTCATATGGTTGGAATCACACAATATGTAGCATTTTCATATTGGCTTCTTTTGACTATTAACAAGCATTTAATTTTCTTCCGTGTCTTTCCATAGCTTGATAATTCATCAAGCCATTTCAGAGTCAATATTTTCCCATTTCACCCTTAACACTTCACACTGTGTACTTTGTAATTACTACCTTTTTTTAACTCAAAACTTATTCTTTCTACATTCTACTAACCTCGCATCAGTTTAATTCTATTTACCCATTCCAATTCTTGTTGCTGTTGTCGTCATATATTTTCCTTCTACATACTTTGCAACCCTCCCTTAAGATGTCATTAAAAAACAACTTTAGTCAGTTGCCTTTAAGAAACTTTTGAGACAAAAATAGTTTATTATATTTACATGCTTATTCACTATTTTAATGTTGTTTATATATTCTTATAGATATGAATTTGATCTAATATAATTGTGCATCTTTTAGCTTTTCACGTAGTGAAGATCTGCTGGCAATAAATTTTGTCTACTTTCATTTACTTATCTGAGAATGTTTTATTTTACCCTTAGTTTTAAGAATATTTTATTGAATATTGAATTATGGGTTGCGAATTTTGTTCTTTCATCACTTTAGAAATGTCATTTACTCTCCTCCATTATTTCTGAAAAGAAGTCAATGGACATTCTCATTGTTGTCCTTCTGTATGTATTATGGCTTTTTTTCTGGTTGCTTTCAAGCTTTTCTATTTATATATAGTTTTTATCAGTTTGACAATTATGTGCCTAGGCTGAGGTATTTTTTTCTTTTCTTTCTTTCTTTTTTGGTTTTGGGGCATTTGCTGCTTTAATAGATAGCTTGTTCCTCTCTTTCTTTAAAATAAATTTATTGATTTGATTTTTAGTTTTGGCTGTTTTGGATCTTCGTTGCTGTGGGCAGGCTTTCTCTGGTTTTGGCGAGTGGGGGCTACTCCTCGTTGCGGTGCGTGGGCTTCTCATTGCAGTGGCTTCTCTTATTGTGGAGCACAGGCTCTAGGCCCACGGGCTTCAGTAGTTGTGGCACGCAGGCTCAGTAGTTGTGGCTCGTGGGCTCTAGAGCGCAGGCTCAGTAGTTGAGGCATGCAGTCTTAATTGCTCCATGGCATGTGGGATCTTCCCGGGCCAGGGCTCAAACCCGTGTCCGCTGCATTGGCAGGCAGATTCTTAACCGCTGCGCCACCGGGGAAGCCCTGTTCCTCTCTTTAATTACAAAAACAATGAGACCCAAATAAAAAGACTCCTATATTTTCAATAAATGAAAATATACAAAACTCAATATTTATTCATATTTACTAGAGGTACAAAGTATAATTACTATCAGAAAATTTTAAAATTAAAATTTGTATTCACCTCTCCCCTTACTAATCAATATTCTAACTAAGCAGAGCATGTAATCCCACAAGCACTAGATATGGGTGGATTTTCTGATAATAAAATGTTTACACATCATGAGGAACAAAGAAGTTCACCATGAGCCCTCTTTTCCCTTCTCCTTCTAAGGACTTTCATTTCTCATGATTGCCTCCATATTGGGTAACTGTGGCACCATGGAAGACTCAATAATCTCTGTTTCTTGTTTTTTAATATTTTTATTTGGGCTGCATCAGGTCTTAGTTGTGGCAGGTGGGATTTTCGTTGCCACGTGTGGGATCTTTGTTGCAGTGTGGGGGATCTTTAGTTGTGGCATGCAGGATATTTAGTTGCGGCATGTGGGCTCTTAGTTGTGGCATGCAGGATTTAGTTCCCTGAACCCAGGCCCCCTGCATTGGGAGCACAGAGTCTTAACTGCTGGACCACCACGAATGTCCCATGTATCTTGTAATACATACAGAGTTTTATCAAGAATCCCTGGAAAAGGGGACATTATGTTATACACTGTCAGGATAATTAAAAAAACATACCAGTCATTTACTTTTTAAACAAGAGAAGCTGATTGAATTAAATGTGGGTAAAACTCAGTGGACTATTTATTTACTGACCGCATCGCATGGCCAGTGGGATCTTAGTTCCCTGACCAGGGATCGAATCTGGGCCCACAGCAGTGAGAGTGCAGAGTCCTAACCACTGGGCCGCCAGGGAACTCCCTTAATGGACTCTTTAAATTGAAATTTAGTGATTTACTCATTTGTACAAGAACGTCAAAATCCAAGGTCTTACATCATGATAAATTGTCTGGAAACTCATCTTACTAAGAATGCATAAGACCCTGAAAAGGTTGTCTTGTGATGCCTGAAGCATGTTCACAGATGATTTATGCCAGAACAGAGGCCATGAAGGACTCTGAAGGATAGTTATCAGCTGTCAAGTGTTCCAATTTCTAGGTAAGTACACTTCTCCATTAAATGCTGTACTTGCCAGCTAATATCAGTCTTGTTTGAATAGTCTTTTCTTCATCATCCTTTTTCCTTTATGTTAAGGTGATTATCAACTTTATATAAGCACCCACAGATAACCGTTCATTATTAGAACACTCATTATGTTTAGGCCACTCCCTGACAACATGTAGAGAAATCTTAATGGTTTCAATGAGATATTTCCAATATAAATTTTAAAGGAGATAATTTTTTTTTCCTACACAGGAAATTACCTAGTATCATCAACAGTCTGTAAGCTCTTAATATTATACATCAACTAAACCTCAATTTAAAAAATTGAAACAAAACAAAACAGTATGTAGGTTCTTCTGAGTTTTCATAAGAGATGAGTAAAGTCCCTTTACTCACCTGCTTCCTAAAAATGTCCCTGCACATTTCAGCCTAGGTCTTGAGGTACATATTCTTTGGGTCTCCTCAATCCTATTCTCATATTTTGAATGTGGTAACAGAAAATAAAACAGGAAATTTATTTTATTTTATTTTTTGGCCCCGCAGCACGGCTTGCAGGATCTTAGTTTCCTGACCAGGGATCAAACACAGGCCCACAGCAGTGAAAACGTGGAGTCCTAATGACTGGACCACCAGGGAATTCCCAGGAATTTTTTTTTAAAAACTGATTTAATCTTTGGCCTAAGAACTCCAGTGCTCAAGTAATGAAATGGAGAATATCCATTTATATACTGACTCACACATTCCTTGTTATTTTTTCTTTTTATTTATCCTGTATGAGGTTTTCTGAGATTCTAAGATATCTAATTCATTATATTTTTTATTACATTTGGGGAATTTTTGGCTTATTCTGGGGCTCTGTTTATTTTTCTTCCATTTCTTTTTTGTGTTCTTCAGATTATATGACTTTAAAATTGATCCATCTTCAAGTTCACTGACTCTTCACCATCTCTAATTTGGTGTTAAGCCCATCAAGTTAGTTTTTCATTTTAGTTACTGTACTTTTTAGTTATAGAATGTTTATTTGGTCTTTTTTAAAAGTTTTCAATTTTCTGATGAAATTTCCTATCCACTCACACATGAAAATTATAATTTTCTTTAATTCCTGTAACATGTTTTCTTTTTGTTCTTTGACTATAACAGCCAATTTGAAATGTCTTTGTCTGCTAAATAGTACATCTGAATCTCACTGTGGATATGTATTCATTGCTTCTCTCCACTCCTTTAAGAATTAAAATTAATTAATTAGCTAATTAATTAATTAAAGTATCTAGTAAATTTAGATTGTATAATGGATAGAATAGATGATACCTTTTAGAGAATGGATTCTGTTATCCTCCTCTGAAGCAAATTGGTGTTTATTATAGAAGTCAGTTCAATTACTGATCATTTCAAGGCTGATTACCTTAAACTTCTGTAAGCATGGTTTTAAATTTTATTGAGATAGATTTGTCAGAATCCCTAGGTATTTCTGAGCTACTCTAACTTGGGTCCAAACTTTCTCACACATGAAGGTTTTATCAGAGCTTGGTTTTCAGGGAAAATATAGAATAGTTCTTTCTTTAGGACATGGTTCTTATTTCTAAGGTATGTCCCTTCTGGTATCTCAGTTGACTATTATGTCTGAGGTGTTAAAAGTTCTTCCACTTTAGCTGTACTGGGCTCCCAACACTGTCTTACCCAGCATTGCACCATCTCTAGTACAGTTAGTCCCGTACATACAAACCTTCAAGTTGTGACCTTTCAAAGTTGTGAGCGTGCGTTCACATGTCCAATCATGTAAGTTAGTTCACGTGTCTAGTGTACGTGTCACATGCTTGCATCCTCTACAAGTAGTTGTGCTTTTGTGTATTTTACAGTACTGTGTAGAGTACAGTAATACAGTATTTTTACTTCAAGTCCAGGGTGTCTGGAAGCAAACATAAAAGTAGCAGTGATGTAGCTGGTACTGCTAAGAAGCACCAAGTGATAACGATGGAAACAAAAGTGAAAATTATTGAGAGAGTGGAGCAAAGCAAAAAGATGATAAGACGTTGCTCGTTCTTGTAACATGAATCATTCAACCATCGGCACGATTCTAAAGAACAAGGACAAGATTATGGAACATGTGAAGTCTGCTGTGCTGATGTCAACAATAATATTGAGGAAGCGTAGAAAAGTGATGGAGGAGATGGAGAAACTTCTCAGTGTGTGAATGCAGGATCAGCATCAGCATCGGGTCCCACTCAGCTTAATGCTGATTCAAGAGAAAGCTAAAAGCCTTTATGAAGACTTGAAGAAGAAACATGGTGAAGAATCAGAGGCTGCATCTTTTAGTGCCAGCCATGGCTGGTTTCATCGGTTCAAGGCTAGTGCCAACCTTCACAATTTAAAAGTAAGTGGCAAGGCAGCGAGTGTAGATATGGTAGCTGCCCAGGAATTTCCTGAAATGCTTCGAGAAATTATTGATGAAGGCACGCATTTACCCGAGCAGGTTTTTAATGTGGATGAGACAGGACTGTACTGGAAGAGGATGCGAGACCGAAGTTACATCAGTAAGAAGGAAAAGTTGATGCCAGGCTATAAAGCAGCAAAGGATAGGCTAACTCTGTTGTTTGGTGGCAATGCTTCTGGTGATATGAAGCTAAAACCTCTCTTAGTTTATCTTTCAGAGAACCCAAGAGCCCTTAAAAACATAGCCAAAGGCTCTCTTCCTGTTGTGTGGAAGAGTAACCCCAAAGCCTGGGTTACACAGGCCATTTTCCAGGACTGGTTTTTCCACCACTTTATCCCAGAGGTACAGAAATATTGCTTGGAGAAGGACATCCCATTCAACATTCTTTTGCTGCTTGACAATGCTCTGGGCCACCCCCCATTCATGGACGACTTTCATCCCAATGTCAAAGTAGTGCATGTGCCACCGAATACGGTGTCGCTCCAACCTATGGACCAGGAAGTTATAGCGACTTTCAAGAAATATTATTCACGCCACACTTTTTGTCAGGCAGTAAAGGCAAGTGATGAATCAGGAACAACCTTGCAACAATTTTAGAAGGACTATAACATCTACAAGGCCATGAAAAACATTGACTTTGCTTGGCGTGAGGTTACGTCTGTCACCATGAATGGGGTTTGGAAAAACCTTTGCCCGCAGGTTGTTCATGATTTTTGTGGATTTGAGAAGGTGGATAAGGAGTCCAAAGAGGTCTTCAGCAACTTAGTGACCCTCAGCAAGAAGCTGGAGCTAGATCTTCAAGAGGACGACTTCATTAAACTCCTTGCTGTGCAACACGAGGAGCTTACTAATGAAAACTTGATGGAATTGGAGGCCCAGAGAAAGGACAAAGAGAGACAAGAGGAAGAAGTAACTGAAGAACTGAAGAAATTCGTGACTCAGGAAATGGTAAGGGGATTTTCTTTATTTAAGGGGACACTGTTAGTTTTTGAGGCACAGGACCCAAACGTAGAACGGTACAGGAAGGTTGCAGCAGCCGTTCAGAATGCAATCCAATGCTACCATGTCATCTATGATGAGAAAAAAAGAGCTACTCTCCAGATATCACTGGATCATTTTTTGAAGAGAGTAGATAGAATTGAATCCAGCGAGGAACCAGAACCTGTGCCATCAACGTCAGGCGTGAGTGAAATTGCAGCTTGCCCTCCATCTCCTATTGCTGAAATCCTTCAACTCTACCATCTCCCACCTCCTCCCCCTCCTCCAGTCAGTAACTCTCCTTGCCTGTTCACTCGATGCCAGCCCCGGTATGCAAGCTGTTGTACTGTACTTTTCAAGGTACTGTACTCTAAGATTAAAAATGTTTTCTTTGTTTTTGGTGTTTGTTTTTTTATGCATTATTTGTGTGAAAAGTATTATAAACCTATTACAGTACAGTACTATATAGCCAATTGTATTAGTTGGGTACCTAGGCTAACTTTGTTGGACTTACAAACAAATTGGACTTACGAATGTGCTCTTGGAATGTAAGTTGTTCATATGTAGGGAACTTACTGTATCTCTGTTTTTCTTTCAACACTGAAGTAAGTTCTCTTTGATAAATCTAATGTAGTTTCACCCTGTGCATGTGCTGTCTAGCCCTCAGCCACAGACTTACAAGAAATGATCCTAGAGTTTTCTGGGTTACCCCCTCACTACCACCATCTTGTATAGTTTTCTCCTTTCTAATGCCCTACTCTCAGATTTCAGCTGCTTAAACAGCTTCAAATTTTATTTCTGTACACACAGCTCACGGGATCTCTTTAGTCTGGTTGGTGTCTGGTTTCCTGACATAGTTGGGAAGTCTTTCCGTGGTGGAGTCAGTCCTATTGTGGGAGCTCATCTTGTGAGTGTCTCTTCTCTCATGGATTGCTGTATCATGTTGTCTATTTCCTAATGTCTGAAAACAGTTGTTTAATATATTTTCCCAGCTTTAAAATTCTTGACAGTGGGGCTAGTCTCTTTATAGTTACTTCAACATGTCTGAGCCAGAAGTAGAGATGTTGCTTTTCTATCAAATACTTTTTCTGCTTTTGAGACGATCACCTATTTGTTCTTTATTTTGTTAATGTGTTATTTGGATTGATGATCCTTAAATGTTATTTTGTAATAATTCCAACTTTTCATGATCCGTCATCTCTTCTATTGATGATTGGACTAAATTAGCTAGTATTTTCTTTAGTATTTTACATCTAGGCTTGTGAAAGAGATTTACCTATATGTTTCCTTTTTTTTGTAATATTCTTGTCATGTTTTGGTATCAATATTGTCCTGGTTTCATAAAATGAATTGGGCAATGTTTCCTTTTTTCCTCTGGAAAAATGTGCTTGAGATTAACTCTTTCTTATAAGTTTATAGGTGTTCAGAAGTGAAATCATTATGACTGTAATTTTTTTTTTTTGTGGGAACATTTAAAATTAAGGATCTGGTCCATTTAGTAGTTATTGAATAATTCACATTTTATATTGCTTCATATTTTAGTTTTAATAAACTGTGTTTTTATAAGAAATTATACATTTCATCTATTTTTCAAATGTATTGACATAGATAGTTTACAATATGTTTGTTGCTTTTTTTTTCTTCTTGTCTGATTGTAAAGGACATGTAGTACTAGTCTCTCTTAATTTTTGATATTATTATATGTGTTTTCTTACTTTTTATTTTTTCTGTATGAGCTTGCTGGAGTCTGTTCATATTAAAGGTCTTTTTCAAAAAAACTATCTCTTCATGTTTTAAATTTTCTGTAGAGTACATTTAAAAATTTATATGATTTTCTCCTCTTACCTGTCTTATTTCCTTCCACTTTTTTTGTTTGAAAGTATCACTCTTTTGTTTTTTAAAATGGGATTCTCTACATTGTTCTCTCCTTTTTTTAAATTAAGTTTTTGTTGGAGTACAGTTGCTTTACAATTTTGTGTTAGTTTCTACTGTACAGCAAAGTGAATCAGGTATACGTATACATAGATCCCTTCCTTTTTAGATTTCCTTCCCATTTAGGTCACCACAGAGCATTGAGTAGAGTTTCCTGTGCTATACAGTAGGTTCTCATTAGTTATCTATTTTATACATAGTATCAGTAGTGTATATATGTCAATCCCAATCTCCTAATTCATCCCATCCCCCAGCCTTTCCCCTTTGGTATGCATACGTTTGATCACTACGTCTCTGTCTCTATTTCTGCTTTGCATATAAGATAATCTATACCATTTTTCTAGATTCCACATATATGCGTTAACGTACGATATTTGTTTATATCTTTCTGACTTATTTCACTCTGTATGACAGTCTCTAGGTCCATCCACGTCTCTGCATATTACCCAGTTTCGTTCCTTTTATGGCTGAGTAATATTCCATTGTGTATATGTACCACATCTTCTGTATCCACTCCTCTGTTGACGGACATTTAGGTTGCTTCCATGTCCTGGCTATTATAAATAGTGCTACAATGAACGTTGGGGTGCATGTGTCTTCTTGAATTATGTTTTTCTCTGGGTATATGCCCAGGAGTGGGATCGCTGCGTCATATGGTAGTTCTATTTTTAGTTTTTTAAGGAACCTCCATATTGTTCTCCATAGTGGCTGTTTCAATATATATTCCCACTTTTTAGCTTCTTATAGTAGGAGCTTAGATAATTGATTTTCAGAATACATTTTATATTATGTATAAATCAATGGAAATCAATCTATGTGTATGTGTACATATATATTTCCATCTTAGAATTGATTTAGCTACATCCCACAAATTTTGATTGACATATATTGATTATGATTTACTTTAAAATACTATCACTGGGATAAGAGAACATACGCAATATAGTATAAATTCCTTTGAAATTTGTTGAGACTTCCTTATGGATCAACATATGATCAATTTTGTGAATGTACCATGTTCTTTTGGAAAGGATATATATTCTGTAGTTCTACAAAAGTGTTCCGTAATTAGAACTAGATATCCTTTTTTGTTGTTGTTTTTAAACATCTTTATTGGAGTATAATTGCTTTACAATGGTGTGTTAGTTTCTGCTTTATAACAAAGTGAATCAGTTATACATATACATATGCCCCCATATCTCTTCCATCTTGCATCTCCCTCCCTCCCACCCTCCCTATCCCACCCCCCTAGGTGGTCACAAAGCACCGAGCTGATCTCCCTGTGCTATGCGGCTGCTTCCCACTAGCTATCTATTTTACATTTGATAGTGTATATATGTCCATGACACTCTCTCACCCTGTTACATCTCACCCCTCCCCCTCCCCATATCCTCAAGTCCATTCTCTAGTAGGTCTGTGTCTTTATTCCCGTCTTGCCACTAGGTTGTTCATGACCGTTTTTTTTTTTTTCCCTTAGATTCCATATATATGTGTTAGCATACTGTATTTGCTTTTCTCTTTCTGACTTACTTCACTCTGTATGACAGACTCTAACTCCATCCACCTCATTACAAATACCTCCATTTCATTTCTTTTTATGGCTGAGTAATATTCCATTGTATATATGTGCCACATCTTCTTTATCCATTCATCCGATGATGGACACTTAGGTTGTTTCCATGTCCTGGCTATTGTAAATAGAGCTGCAATGAACATTTTGGTACATGACTCTTTTTGAATTACGGTTTTCTCAGGGTATATGCCCAGTAGTGGGATTGCTGGGTCGTATGGTAGTTCTAGTTTTAGTTTTTTAAGGAACCTCCATACTGTTCTTCATAGTGGCTGTATCAATTTACATTCCCACCAACAGTGCAAGAGTGTTCCCTTTTCTCCACACCCTCTCCAGCATTTATTGTTTCTAGATTTTTTGATGATGGCCATTCTGACTGGTGTGAGATGATATCTCATTGTAGTTTTGATTTGCATTTCTCTAATGATTAATGATATTGAGCATTCTTTCATGTGTCTGTTGGCCATCTGTATATCTTCTTTGGAGAAATGTCTATTTAGGTCTTCTGCCCATTTTTGGATTGGGTTGTTTGTTTTTTTTTGTTATCGAGCTGCATGAGCTGCTTGTAAATCTTGGAGATTAATCCTTTGTCAGTTGCTTCATTTGCAAATATTTTCTACCATTCTGAGGGTTGTCTTTTGGTCTTATTTATGGTTTCCTTTGCTGTGCAAAAGCTTTTAAGTTTCATTAGGTCCCATTTGTTTATTTTTGTATTTATTTCCATTTCTCTAGGGGCTGGGTCAAAAAGGCTCTTGCTGTGATTTATGTCATAGAGTGTTCTGCCTATGTTTTCCTCTAAGAGTTTGATAGTGTCTGGCCTTACACTTAGGTCTTTAATCCATTTTGAGTTTATTTTTGTGTATGGTGTCAGGGAGTGTTCTAATTTCATACTTTTACATGTACCTGTCCAATTTTCCCAGCACCACTTATTGAAGAGGCTGTCTTTTCTCCACTGTATACGCTTGCCTCCTTTATCGAAGATAAGGTGACCATATGGGCGTGGGTTTATCTCTGGGCTTTCTATCTTGTTCCATTGATCCATATTTCTGTTTTTGTGCCAGTACCAAACTGTCTTGATTAATGTAGCTTTGTAATATAGTCTGAAATCAGGGAGCCTGATTCCCCCATTTCCATTTTTCGTTCTCAAGATTGCTTTGGCTATTCGGGGTCTTTTGTGTCTCCATACAAATTGTGAAATATTTTGTTCTAGTTTTGTGAAAAATGCCAGTGGTAGTTTGATAGGGATTGCATTGAATCTGTAGATTGCTTTGGGTAGTAGAGTCATTTTCACAATGTTGATTCTTCCAATCCAAGAACATGGTATATCTCTCCATCTATTTGTATCATCTTTAATTTCTTTCATCAGTGTCCTATAATTTTCTGCATACAGGTCTTTTGTCTCCTTAGGTAGGTTTATTCCTAGATATTTTATTCTTTTTGTTGCAATGGTAAACGGGAGTGTTTTCTTAATTTCACTTTCAGATTTTTCATCATTATTATATAGGAATGCAAGAGATTTCTGTGCATTAATTTTGTATCCTGCTACTTTACCAAATTCATTGATTAGCTCTAGTAGTTTTCTGGTAGCATCTTTAGGATTCTCTATGTATAGTATCATGTCATCTGCAAACAGTGACAGCTTTACTTCTTCTTTTCCGATTTGGATTTCTTTTATTTCTTTGTCTTCTCTGATTGCTGTGGCTAACACTTCCAAAACTATGTTGAATAATAGTGGTGAGAGTGGGCAACTTTGTCTTGTTCCTGATCTTAGTGGAAATGGTTTCAGTTTTTCACCATTGAGGACAATGTTGGCTGTGGGTTTCTCATACATAGCCTTTATTATGTTGAGGAAAGTTCCCTCTATGCCTACTTTCTGCAGGGCTTTTATCATAAATGGGTGTTGAATTTTGTCAAAAGCTTTCTCTGCATCTATTGAGATGATCATATGGTTTTTCTCCTTCAATTTGTTAATATGATGTGTCACGTTGATTGATTTGCGTATATTGAAGAATCCTTGCATTCCTGGAATAAACCCCACTTGATCCTGGTGTATAATCCTTTTAATGTGCTGTTGGATTCTGTTTGCTAGTATTTTGTTGACGATTTTTGCATCTATATTCATCAGTTATATTGGCCTGTAGTTTTCTTTCGTTGTGACATCTTTGTCTGGTTTTGGTATCAGGGTGATGGTGGCCTCGTAGAATGAGTTGGGGAGTGTTCCTCCCTCTGCAATATTTTGGAAGAGTTTGAGAAGGATAGGTGTTAGCTCTTCTCTAAATGTTTGATAGAATTCGCCTGTGAAGCCATCTGGTCCTGAGCTTTTGTTTGTTGGAAGATTTTTAATCACAGTTTCAATTTCAGTGCTTGTGATTGGTCTGTTCATATTTTCTATTTCTTCCTGGTTCAGTCTCGGCAGGTTGTGCATTTCTAAGAATCTATCCATTTCTTCCAGGTTGTCCATTTTATTGGCATAGATTTTCTTGTAGTAATCTCTCATGATCGTTTGTATTTCTGCAGTGTCAGTGGTTACTTTTTCTTTTTCATTTCTAATTCTATTGATTTGAGTCTTCTCCCTTTTTCTCTTGATGAGTCTGGCTAATGGTTTATCAATTTTGTTTATCTTCTCGAAGAACCAGCTTTTAGTTTCATTGATTTTTCGTATTGTTTCCTTCATTTCTTTTTCATTTATTTCTGATCTGATCTTTATGATTTCTTTCCTTCTGCTAGCTTTGGGGTTTTTTTTTTGCTCTTCTTTCTCTAATTTCTTTAGGTGCAAGGTTAGGTTGTTTATTCGAGATGTTTCCTGTTTCTTGATGTAGGCTTGTATTGCTATTAACTTCCCTCTTAGAACTCCTTTTGCTGCGTCCCATAGGTTTTGGGTCGTCGTGTCTCCATTGTCATTTGTTTCTAGGTATTATTTGATTTCCCCTTTGATTTCTTCAGTGATCACTTCGTTATTAAGTAGTTTATTGTGTAGCCTCCATGTGTTTGTATTTTTTACAGATCTTTTCCTGTAATTGATATCTAGTCTCATAGCGTTGTGGTCGGAAAAGATACTTGATACAATTTCAATTTTCCTAAATTTACCCAGGCTTGATTTGTGACCCAAGATATGATCTATCCTGGAGAATGTTCCATGAGCACTTGAGAAAAATGTGTATTCTGTTGTTTTTGGGTGGAATGTCCTATAAATATCAATTAAGTCCATCTTGTTTAATGTATCATTTAAAGCTTGTGTTTCCTTATTTATTTTCATTTTGGATGATCTGTCCGTTGGTGAAAGTGGGGTGTTAAAGTCCCCTACTATGATTGTGTTGCTGTCGATTTCCCCTTTTATGGCTGTTAGTATTTGCCTTATGTATTGAGGTGATCCTATGTTGGGTGCATAAATATTTACAATTGTTATACCTTCCTCTTGGATCGATCCCTTGATCATTATATAGTGTCCTTCTTTGTCTCTTGTAATAGTCTTTATTTTAAAGTCTATTTTGACTGATATGAGAATTGCTACTCCAGCTTTCCTTTGATTTCCATTTGCATGGAATATCTTTTTCCATCCCCTCACTTTCAGTCTGTATGTGTCTCTAGGTCTGAAGTGGGTCTCTTGTAGACAGCATATATATATGGGTCTTGTTTTTGTATCCATTCAGCCAGTCTGTGTCTTTTGGTGGGAGCATTTAATCCATTTACATTTAAGGTAATTATTGATATGTATGTTCCTATTCCCATTTTCTTAAATGTTTTGGGTTTGTTATTGTAGGTGTTTTCCTTCTCTTGTGTTTCTTGCCTAGAGAAGTTCCTTTAGCATTTGTTGTAAAGCTGGTTTGGTGGTGCTGAACTCTCTCAGCTTTTGCTTGTCTGTAAAGGTTTTAATTTCTCTATCAAATCTGAAGGAGATCCTTGCTGGGTAGAGTAACCTTGGTTGTAGGTTTTTCTCCTTCATGACTTTAAGTATATCCTGCCACTCCCTTCTGGCTTGCAGAGTTTCTGCTGAAAGATCAGCTGTTAACCTTATGGGGATTCCCTTGTGTGTTATTTGTTGTTTTTCCCTTGCTGCTTTTAATATGTTTTCTTTATATTTAATTTTTGATAGTTTGATTAATATGTGTCTTGGCGTGTTTCTCCTTGGATTTATCCTGTATGGGACTCTCTGTGCTTCCAGGACTTAACTATTTCCTTTCCCATCTTAGGGAAGTTTTCAACTATAATCTCTTCAAATATTTTCTCAGTCCCTTTCTTTTTCTCTTCTTCTTCTGGGACCCCTATAATTCGAATGTTGGTGCATTTCATGTTGTCCCAGAGGTCTCTGAGACTGTCCTCAGTTCTTTTTATTCTTTTTTCTTTATTCTGCTCTGCAGTAGTTATTTCCACTATTTTATCTTCCAGGTCACTTATCCGTTCTTCTGCCTCAGTTATTCTGCTATTGATCCCGTCTAGAGTATTTTTAATTTCATTTATTGTGTTTTTCATCATTGCTTGGTTCGTCTTTAGTTCTTCTATGTCCTTGTTAAATGTTTCTTGCATTTTGTCTATTCTATTTCCAAGATTTTGGATCATCTTTACTATCATTATTCTGAATTCTTTTTCAGGTAGACTACCTATTTCCTCTTCATTGGTTAGGTCTGGTGTGTTTTGACCCTGCTCTTTCACCTGCTCTGTGTTTTTCTGTCTTCTCATTTTGCTTATCTTACTGTGTTTGGGGTCTCCTTTTCACAGGCTGCAGGTTCGTAGTTCCCGTTGTTTTTGGTATCTGTCCCCAGTGGCTAAGGTTCGTTCAGTAGGTTGTGTAGGCTTCCTGGTGGAGGGGACTAGTGCCTGTGTTCTGGTGGATGAGGTTGGATCTTGTCTTTCTGGTGGGCACGTCCACGTCTGGTGGTGTGTTTTGGGGTGTCTGTGGCCTTATTATGATTTTAGACAGCCTCTCTGCTAATGGATGGGTATGTGTTCCTGTCTTGCTAGTTGTTTGGCATAGGGTGTCCAGCACTGTAGCTTGCTGGTCGTTGAATGAAACTGGGTCTTGATGTTGAGATGGAGATCTCTGAGAGATTTTCGCCGTTTGGTATTACATGGAGCTGGGAGGTCTCTTGTGGACCAGTGTTCTGAAGTTGGCTCTCCCACCTCAGAGGCACAGCCCTGATGCCTGGCTGGAGCACACCAAGAGCCTTTCATCCACATGGCTCAGAATAAAAGGGAGAAAAAAACAGAAAGAAAGAAAGAAAGAGGATAAAATAAAATAAAAGTATTATAATAAAACATAAGAAAAAAATTAAGAATAAATTTATTAAGAAAAAATTTATTTTTATTTTTTAAAAATTGATTTATTAATTTTTTATAATAAAAATAAGAAAAAATTAAGAAACAATTTATTAAGAAAAAAGTTTTAATTTTTAAAAATAAAAAATATGAAAAAACTTATCAAAAATTTTTTTTAATTTCTAAAAATAGGAAATAAGGAAAAAATTATTAAGAAAACATTTATTAGGAAAAAAAATTTTTTTAAGTAAAAAAAGAAAAAAAAAAAAATTGACAGACCTAACTCTAGGACTAATGGTGAAAGCAAAGCTATACAGACAAAATCTCACCCAGAAGCATACACCTATACACTCACAAAAAAAGGAAAAGGGGAAAAATTAATAAATCCTGCTCCCAAAGTCCACTTGCTGAATTTGGGATGATTCGTTGTCTATTCAGGTATTCAACAGATGCAGGCACATCAAGTTGTTTGTGGAGCTTTAATCCGCTGCTTCTGAGGCTGCTGGGAGAGATTGCCCTTTCTCTTCTTTGTTTGCACAGCTCCAGGGGTTCAGCTTTGGATTTGGACCCGCCTCTGCATGTAGGTCGCCTGAGGGCGTCTGTTCCCCGCCCAGACAGAACGAGGTTAAAGGAGCAGCTGCTTCGGGGGCTCTGGCTCACTCAGGCCGGGGGGAGGGAGGGGTACGGATGCGGGGCGAGCCTGCGGCGGCAGAGGCCAGCGTGACGTTGCAGCAGCCTGAGTCGCGCCGTGCGTTCTCCTGGGGAAGTTGTCCCCAGATCACGGGACCCTGGCAGTGGCGGGCTGCACTGGCTCCTGGGAGGGGCGGTGTGGAGAGTGACCTGTGCTCGCACACAGGCTTTTTGGTGGTGGCAGCAGCAGCCTTAGCGTCTCCTGCCCGTCTCTGGGGTCCACGCTGATAGCCGCGGCTCGCGCCCGCCTCTGGGTTCCGCGCTGATAGCCACGGCTCGCGCCCGTCTCTGGAGTTCATTTAGGCAGCGCTCTGAATCCCCTCTTCTTGCGCGCCGTGAAACAAAGAGGCAAGAAAAAGTCTCTTGCCTCTTCGGCAGCTGCAGACTTTTTCCCGGACTCCCTCCCGGCTAGCACCGAAGCCCGAGTCTCAGCTCCCAGCCCCCGCCCGCCCCGGCGGCTGAGCAGACAAGCCTCTGGGGCTGGTGAGTGCTGCTCGGCGCCGAGCCTCCATGCAGGAATCTCTCCATTTTTCCCTCTGCGCCCCTTTGGCTGCGCTCTCCTCCGTGGCTCTGAAACTTCCCCCCTCTGCCACCCGCAGTCTCTGCCCACGAAGGGGCTTCCTAGTGTGTGGGAACCTTTCCTGCTTCACAGCTCCCTCCCACTGGTGCAGATCCCGTCCCTATTCTTTTGTCTCTGTTATTTCTTTTTTCTTTTGCCCTACCCAAGTACGTGGGGATTTTCTTGCCTTTTGGGAGGTCTGACGTCTTCTGCCAGCGTTCAGTGGGTGTTCTGTAGGAGCAGTTCCACGTGTAGATGTATTTCTACTGTATCTGTGGGAAGGAAGGTGATCTCCGCGTCTTACTCTTCCGCCATCTTGCCTCCTGTCCCTAGATATCCTTTTAAATCACATTTTCAAATTGTCTAAATCCTTTCTGAATATTATCTTGGTTTTTCTCAGTTTGTGGTATTGGTATGTTAAAATTTCTCACCATATTTCTAAATTTGTCTCTATCTTCTTTTATTTTGTCAAATTTTACTTATATATTTTGAAGATCTATTGTTAGTTGTATATACTTTTAAGATTTTTGTATCTTGTTGATGGACTTACCTGTTTTGCATCATGAAATATCTCTGTTCATTTCTAGTAACGTTTCTTGATTAAAGCCTACCTTGTCTGAGATAAATATAGCTACATTAGCTTTCTTTTGATAGTGCTTTCCTATTAAAACTTTTTCATTAAATTAATAAGTATTGTACCCTCTACAACATAGGGCTCAGTAAATATTTTTGGCTGATGATAGTTGAAAAGACCATTTATTTTCAGTCTTTCTGTGCTCTTAAATGTAAAGTTTGTCTTTATAAGCAATATATATAGTTGTTTTCTTTATCCAGAGTATTTTTATCTCTATTTGTAATATTTAGTCCATTTATATTTAACACATTTATTGATATATTTGTCTTTAAAATCTACATATAATTTTTTTTTGTATTTGTCCTATATTTTAAATTCTTATTTGCTTTTTTTTTGTCCTTTCATATAAGTGGAAGGGAACCAGATGATATAGAGGCATGGTCAGCTTATTTCAATAGCTGTTTTCAGAACATCATCAATTGGCACTTTGTTGAAATATTACTGGTAATACAAGGAAAGCATTTTTATACATACACACAGAGAGAATACTCCTCTTAGAAATGGTGAAGAAGGCCAACAGAATAGTTACAGAAGACCAAAGACCAGATGCTTATTATTATTTGGAACTGTAAACTTAGTGAAAGCAAAGACCTTTTTGTTTGACTTACTATCTGTTCTATTTTATAGTACATAGTATAGTACTTTTTGAATGAATAACTGATTGAATGGCTGAAGAAATGAATTGGCTGTAGCTATGGTATATTCCAAAGCGTAACACAGTGGAGTCAGAAGTCTTTGTTTCAAGGTCTCGCCATGGTGCTTTAAAGCATGAACTTAAGCAAGCACTAAACATTCCTGAGTCTCAGTTTACTCATTATGGGGTCATGGTGAGGCTTTAGTAATATAAAGGATCTGAAATAATTTTGAAACTGTAAATTTTAAGACACATATAGTGCATTATTATTAGGCACAATACATAGCAACAATTTTAAGACATGTTATTATTAATCAGAATCCATTTATAGTGCTCCAGAATTAAAAACAAAATAAAAATCTTCTTTCCTTTGAGTATTGAAATGTACATTAATGTTTAATTTTTCAACCATGAACTTTTAGAAGTCAAGAAAATAGTGGCTTTTTAACTTTTTGTTGTTTTAAGGATAGTAAGTTTTTATTAAGGATTATAACTTATATTGTACCTTCAGTGTGTATTATCTTTATATTCTTCCAACCAGCTTTTTTAGTAGAAGCTGTTGTCTAGTGGCTAGAGACATATTGTTTGAATTCAAATCCCAGCTGACTCATACTTGCTTACATGCTGTATAGCTTTGGATAAGTTATTTTATATCTTCGTCCCTTGTTTTTTTCATATGTAAAATGGGGATAGTAATGGTTTCTACCACGTGAGTGTTGTGAGAATTAAATAGGTTAGTATACCTAGCATTTGGGACAGTATGTGGCATGTAGAAATGCTCAGAAAATGTTAATTTTCTATTGAAAATTCGTGTTAATATCAGTTATATACTAGTTAAAATTAATGTTCATTAATTAACTTAGAGATAAATATTCATATTTCTGTTTATATGATTCTTACTTTATAGTTGAAAAAGCAGAGGTTGATAGAGGTTAAGTGAATTTTCCAAGGTCACTCAGTAAGTGACAGAGATAAAACTTGAGTCTAGATCTTCTGATTTCAAGTTTAGTCCTCTCATGTGATAAGTGTTCTGCCCTCTACAACAGAAGCTTAGTAAATATTTTTGGAGGATAATATTTGAAAGGACCATTTCATTGAAGAATCTCCTTGGAAATTTTGAAGACAATTGAAATTAGAAAGATTAAAAGCTTTTGGTCCTGATTAGCTCTTATTTGTATTTTGCCATCAATGCATTTTTAAAAATATTTATGTACTTAACTTGAGGTAACTGATCGTTCTGGTTCTGGAAGGAGGAATACGTTTGGTTTCTCCACCCACATTTTGATGAGAGCAGACAAAAATCACCCTAAGATTAATTGATTTGGTTTTGAAGGAAGGGTTCTCTTATTGTCTTGGATCACTGCCTGATCAATCCTAGAATCAGGCAGCCAAAGAATGTTACAGCTGAAAGGAACCTTAGAAGTTAGGTAACTCAATATTCTCATTTTGCAGATGAGGCCCTGAGAGGGTAAGTAACTTACCCATTGTTGCACAGTGAGTCAATTGAGCTCGAATTCAGATCTGATGATTCCCAGGCTAGTACTGCATCTACTACAGCTGTTGCTCAGAAAAACAAGTGACATGCCGGTAAAACTAGTAAAAGAAATAATTTAAAACTTTGGTGGATATAAGGTTAAAGTTTAATTCTGAGTGTTCTTTTGGAGAAAGATAGGCTAGAGCTCATTTTTTGGGGATGACTTATGGAATTATTATTTTTTAATTTTTTTTAAAATTGAAGTATAGTTGATTTACAGTGTTGTGTTAATTTCTGCTATACAGCAGAGTGACTCAGTTATACACATATATACATTCTTTTTTATATTCTTTTCCATTATGGTTTATCCCAGGATATTGAATATCGTTCCCTGTGCTATACAGTAGGACCTTACTGTTAAAAGTAGGATGTTGCTGTGCTCTTCAAGTACAATACTATACTGACTTCTCAATCAATTGCTTTGTTGCTTTCTATAGTCGTGTTTACTCTTCTTTAGTTGTTGATTATCTGGTTTGGGAATTCACAAGGCTCTTAGCTTTTATTTTTATCCCATCCCACTGTTAACATTTTGGGCAATTCACCACTCATGAGAATATCAGGCAGAGAGAGGAGAGACAAAGAATGCGACTCACACCCAAGTATATACATTTTTGATATGCCTGTTCTGTTGGTGGAGGAAATGGAAATTAATCTCATGGTTGTTTGCGACTTTACCGTTATTATTGTTATGTAGCAACTACTTCTAATTTTTGTTTAAACCTTACTCTGCTTTATATATTCTCTAACATGTTCTGATAGAAGTTCGGAAATACACCAAACACAGTACAAACTGCATAGCCGTGCTGTGAGAATTAAACAAGATCAAATATATTAGAGGTAATTTGTATACTATAATGCTTAATACAAAATACATGAGGTATTATCATCTTTGGTTTTCTAACTAGGAAACTGAAGTTTGGTTGTGATTCTTACTTGGTTCACAGGCACTTGCCACATGCTCTATATAGCATCCCAATCTGTCAAAGATACTTGTAGCACAAATAGAGCTGCTAGGTCATAAAGATAGAAAGAGTTGCTTGTACCACAGCCTAGACTAGCTGAAAACCCCCTCTTTCTGGACTACATTCAGAGTTGGCAGCCCTGCAGATTGTGAAAAATGAACCTATAAGTACTGAGTGATGACAAATGTCATTGTCAGAGCTCATAATATTTAAATGTATATACCATTGAGCTTCATGAACTTTTATTAAAACCCAGTTCTCTTAATTTTTATTAACAGGTAACCTTGGACGGGTGGACCAGGTCTCTGAGTTTGAGTATGATTTATTCATTAGGCCGGATACCTGTAATCCACGCTTCCGAGTCTGGTTCAACTTTACTGTTGAGAACGTGAAAGAATCACAGGTGAGAGAAATAGTGGATACCTTCAGTGTGGTTTTGGTAGGAAGATTATGGTTTTGTGTTATTTTAGTAATATCAAAATAATGACCATATTAGGAATATATTCTTGTATATGTGCTGTAGTGATATCATTTTATTTTAAGAGATAGAGAGTAACAGGTATAATATGCTGACTTTTGTTAAATGGTGGTTATGAAAAAAACAAATAGATTATCTGAGAACTCAAAGTGTTCTTTACCGATGGAAGCATTAGTGTTATGTGCTAGGCTTCCTTGGGGGACACTATAAGGAACCATTTCAAGTGACTTGCTATTATGTTTATTATAGAGTGCTGTTCTGTATGTTATTTTTTTCACAAGACTCAGTTTCAGAAAAAGCTTTTCTTCTCCTATATAACAAGGTGTTTCTATCTTAACAATATGATTCTTATAACTCATCCTACTTTTCCCTTTGCTTTGGCTGCTGGAAAACTCTGAGCCAATTTTATAGCCCAATATAATGACTCTGGAAAGCTTTTTTGCTTGTGTTTTTGTACACTAACTTTTCTGTTATTCTGATAGTATTACTCTATCTTTAACCACGATTACTTCATCTACATTTTCTAACATAACAGTGTATTTTTTATAATCCTGTTCAAATCTGTTTTGAACAAAGTATTGATGAAAATAGAGAGAACAAACGACATATGCTTTGAAAAACATTAATAAAAATCTAACCCTAAGAAATCAGTTATCATTATTATATTGAGACAGCTGATTCTGGAAGACTTTGCACAAACTTTGTACACATAGTGATAGGATTCTTTTAAGCAAATGAAGCATAGCCCTATAATCTAACATCTGCCTTCTTCCTTCGGGGTCATTTTTTTCTAGCATATTTGGGAGAAAGTGAGGAGTTTGTTTAATTTCCCTTCCCAAGTCAATCTATTCTGCTTGCTCTTTCACCTGGTTGCTTGCTTCTCTCTATCTTCTTTCAACTGCAACTTGAGTCATGTGTTAGGTAGGCAGTGGTCAGTGTCTGGAATTTAGGGACCCTCATTTGTCCTTGACACAATGCTGTTCCTGGCATGCTGGCTTCAGCAGAAGAGGGGTTCAGGAACAGCCACTTCACTTTACTACTGATTCTTTTAATTTTCTACAACACCACTGACACAGGACTGGGTGTATGTAATGCTTACTGATGTTTAGGGCTAACTAGAAGGAATTAAATATATGGGAGAGCTTTGAACATGGTTAGCTATATATGATATAGCAACTTAGGACAGTGGGAAAAAAGTTAAACCTCACACAGATTGTTGCTCTAGGACAAACTTTAGTTCCTTGCTTTGCTTCTTAGTTTGACTTACTCTCCCATGAGAGAATTCCTTTTTCAGTTTTTCATAGTAAGAATAATATTCCTTCCCTGAAACCACCTTTGGGAAACCTACACTTTGCCTACAGGGCTTCACCTGTCCCTAGGATTGTCCCTCTTATTCCAGCAAGACAATCAATGATCCTCAAAGTGCTTTTTCCAAAGTCTATGTTACTGACTCTTGAGAGTATAACTCACAACAGGAGGCTTTAGCCACATGTACAAGACTGAATCTTGGCACTCCAAGTTTGGGTTCCCTATGAAGATATCTCTGCTACCATGAGGTAAGCATATACCCCTCATTCTTCTGTTGGTGTGCCTGTCTCATGTCAGTAACTTACAATTGTCACATACACACACCACTGAAAAACAAACAGTAATTCTGAGGCAGTATAGTCAATTCATATTAAGGAAAGGAAACATTTTCTTTAAAGCAGTATAATCTGCCAGGATTTCTAAATTCATAAAGGGGATTACTCTTTTCCTGTTTATGCACAGCACATGCATACCTTTCAACTTGCCTACTGTAACCAGGAATCCACTAACTCCTGACAAATGAGACCTATTACTTTTCAAGGAACAAAGTCTGTTCTTATATCCTTTGCTAAGTAGAGACCTAACAGAAACTCTGAAATTATAGTGGTTTTTTTTTTAACTTTGGTCCATGTTGAATTCCTAGTCTAGTTGTTCTTTCATGTTAGTCTCTCATAAAGACTATCCTTATATAGCTCCTATGGTCAGGTGCGGGGGTTGCAGAGCGGTGGGATGGCTAGAGTGTTAGGAAAATGTGTTTCTTAAGTTACATATCACCTGGGATAGTCTTTTGGACAAGTTGGTCATACATTTCAAAGTTTCTTGTTCTTTGGTCTTCTAGTTTGCTTACAGGTATATTCATTTTGTTGCTTAAAATGTCTCTTACAGGGTGTTATAATTTTCATACTACATGTTAAAGTCATACAGTCTCTTTTGAATCTTCTCTATCAATCAAGGAAGTAACATGAATATGTTCCAAGTTATTCTAATAAGAGAGTTGGTGCTGTTTTATGGATACTTATTTTTAAAGTTGAAGGAACCAATATTTGCTCGGTCTGTCTGAGTTCGATCTTCATATCCAGTGTTATCCTACCCTTGTTACAATTAGAAATCATGAGCATGTTTATCTGGTTTCCTGGAGCCTGATGCTTTATCAACCTCTTTCTGTGGGCCATTGCTTCATCAACTGTAATCACATTATACAGTTATGGAAATCTGTCTCAAGAAGGCATAAAGATCTGCTGGAAAGATATAATACATATCTCTAGCTCACAGGATATTTGTTTTCATGGTTGTCTACATGAAAAAGAATGGTTTTACTATTAAGTTTGACTTGTGAGGCCTGTTTTTATGATGTGTCTTCCTGTAATCTTTTTCCATCTCTCCAATTTCCTTTAAAATGAGACCTTCATGAATGTAATCTAGTCAGGAGCCTTATTTAGGTTTTGGTACTAGCGGGTAAAAGAAATATTAGTCATCAAAGGCTGACTCCACTAAAAATCAAAGCATCAAATATACTGTATAAACAGGTCTAGCTTTTGGGTTATCTTCCTTATGTTTTTAGAAAGTGATAAAAGCTTGGAACATATGGTGCTGTATTCCAGGACCGATATATTAACCCCCTGAAGTAGTTGTTAAATAGTACATTTGCAAGAATCTATGATAACTAAACATCCCAGTATCTTTATTGAAAAGTAATTTTCTCTCTGAAAAACCTATATTAAATATTCTTATGTAGAAATTTATTATTGATGCAGCAGAACACTTGTGTGATGTGAAAGCAAATCTTTCTATTTAAATATGGTAAAACTTCAGCCAATAAGAAGACATAAAATGATGTGCCTGGACTGTTGGAACTGTTTTCTTTCCTTTATAATCTTTTTATCTCTTTGAGTTAATTTTTTCCCCTTTCTGATTATAAAAGTATCCAATGCTCACTGTAGAACATTTGGAAAATATAGATAATTATTAGAAGCAGAGAAAAAGCACATGCCCCCCCACCCCCCGAAACACACACCCATAATCTTACTACCTAGAAGCAAATACTATTAACTTTTGACATATTTACTTCTAGGCTTATTTATTTTCTATTTTATTTTTGGAGCATAATTAAATTTGTACCATATATACATTTTTATATCTTACTTATAAGGAAGCTAAGTGGTATCACAAGCAATTTTCTGTCATTAAAAACCTCATAAACATGGCTGCACAATAGCTATGTACTATTGGACCATTTCTTTAAATCTTGGGCATAAAGATTATTTTCCATTATCGGTTGTTATAAATAACACTGTAGTAAACATCTTTATGCGTGAAGTGTTACCCAGATTTCATTTTGCTTCCTTAGGATAAATTCCTTGAGGGAAATTGATGAGCAAAGTATATTAATATTTTAAAAACTCTTTATTCATATTTCTAAATTGCTGCCAGACAATTTTTGGTATTTTTTGTGTCCTATCAGCAGTCAGTGAGATGCTTTTTCTTTAATTTCTTGTTTTGAAATGTTTAATGAACTCAGAAGTTCATACATTTAGAATAAATTGTTTCTTTTTTCTCTCTTACTTTGAATATAATGCAATGTTTCAGGCCTCTAGTCATAAAGGAATTAACTGCATTCCAGTAACGTGAGACAACAAAACATACCAATTTATCATTTTGACTCTTTCTTAATTCATCAATCCTGTTTTGTCTGGGTGTGCCAACAGAGTTTCCTCTGAGGTATATAATGTGAAATTTTTTTTTAGACTTTTTTTTTTTAACAATGAAATATTTCTCACATTATTATAAGCAGTAATGTAGCTTAAATACACACATGCATGCGTGCACACACACACACACATTTTTATATATGACATGTCTGAATTGGACTTTAAAAATTCCAAGAGTTTGCTGCTGCTTTAGTCTCCATCCTGGAGATTTCAGTCTCAGTAAAACTTCATCCTGGCTATGGCCAGATTTGACAGTAAACAGAGGCAACATATCGTGGTAGAAAGATCGCAGGACAATGGATTCAAACAGACTTGGGTTTATATACTGAGTCATACTTATGAGCTGTTTTACCGTTGATCGGTTAAATTAATCTCTTGGCACCTCAGTTTTCCATCTGTAAAGCAAAGATGATAATACTATTTCATGTGAGTGTTGTGCAAATTAAATGGGAAAATGCAGCTAAAGAGCCTACCATGGTGTTTGGTAGATAGATAATAGAGATTCACTACTTGATGGCTATTGTTTTTACTAAAACACCTCAACAGTAGAAACAAGACTAAAAACAGTGAAAGGAAAAACTACCACAACAAATTATCACTGATTATTACTACTGTTTTTGTTCTGCTCTTCTTCCTTCTCTTTCTCCTTCTTCTAGTCCTTTTCTTCATCTTCTTTCTTCTTTCAAATCTGCTATTGCAAAATATCATCATCATCATCATCATCAACATAATCATCATCATCAAGCAACTTGTAATCGTTATGAATATGTACTCTATATTAGACATGCCTGAATTCCAGGCCTAGCTCTGCCAATTACTTTCTATGTCTGTGATAAAAGCCTCCTAACTGGCTCCCTGTTTATATTCTAGGCCTACCCTGTCTTTAATGTGTACTCTTAACAGGGAAATGGGAGTAATTTTATGATGTAGGTCGTATCATGTGACTACTCTGTTAAACTCCTCTAATTTAAATTTTTGCATCTCAGAGTAAAAGATGATATCTCTAAAATGGTCCACTAGATCCTGCAAAATCATTGGTCCAACCCACCTATCCTACCCTACAACATACGCACTTCTTTGACCACATTTCCTACTACTTTCTGCCTTGCCCACACAGCTCTGGCTTCTTTGCTGTACCTCAAGCCAGGCATGTTTCCACCTTAGAACATTGGCTTATGGCTTAGGGCAATGACTATTCCCATTTGCCCTTTCTATCAGATATTTGTATAACAAATTTCCTTACTTCCTTTGTCTTTGCTCAAATGCCACATTCTCTATGAGGCCAATCTTAGTGACTATTCATTTTGTTCTCCTCCACACACCCCACATACTCTGTTCTACTTTTTCTTTTAGAAACTATCACTTTATAATATAGTGTTTAATTAATTCTTTTATATATTATGTCTATTTTTTGTCTTTCTCTTTGCCCTCAACGATACACATAGGCTTATTTAAAGTTTTCTTAGTGCAGGCCTAATGTAGTGATGGTTGTTGGGTCTTTCTGGGTCCAGACACGACCCTTCTGGAGCATCTACTGAGTGCTCCAGATGTTCAAAGGGGTCTTTTTAATCTGTCTGGTTACAATTAGAACATCCCCCATCCCTCTGTCTTGAAAGCTAGAGTTATCATAGGAATTATCTCATTTGTTTCCCTTCTATTAGGGATCCCACCTTTGTGATGCTAATTATCCAGTGTCTGAAAACATCTATTTCAAATATTTTATTCAGTTTTTTAGTTGTTTATGGTATTAGGTAGATGTGGAACCAGTTACTCCATTGTGAACATCAAGGCTTGCTTTTAAGTATTACTAAGGCAGGTCTAGAGTAGCCTGAACTTTAGGGCCAGTTTAACTCTGCTACTAAGATGTGATACTTCTGGAGTCTCTAGTGAAGTGTTATGATTTGTTTGGGTTTGAATGTCTCCCAGCTCTGTGTGAGTTCTTGGAATTGTTCTACCACTTTTTAGTAATTGTTCTTTGCTTATTCTCATGGAGTCTTACCTTATGTATGTACAGCTTTGCATTCAGCCAAAGAATCAAGTTGAGCCCTATGTCAGTTTCTGGAGTTTTTCTGTGCATAGTTTTGTCTTCTTCAGTGCTCTCTGTTCTGTAATTCCAGCCACATCATCACCAACCCAACTCTGTAAACTCCAATTTCTGTTTAACTCAGTGAGGTATCCACATTTTTCATGAGCTCCTTTGCCTTGCATCATAGTTCAAAATGTGCCTACAGACAGAAATCTTTAGTGATCAGAAACCTTACCTTATTTCCCCCTCTCAGGGATCAATCATGAGTTGCCTACTGTCCACTGTCTTAAAAAAATGTTTTATATGTTTTGGCCCAACATTCTAGTTATTTATGGAGGGAGGGTAAATTTATTACCAGACAATCCATTATGGCTGGAAGCAGACCATGGTTGTGTTTTTTTGCAATACAGACCACAAAATAAGAGAAAGTTGAGAGAGTCCAGGACACATGCAAGCAAACTTAGAGAAGAGAGTACAGTAAGGGGATGGGGAGTCATGAAAAGGTAAAGGGTAGTAAAAACACGATGGATCAGTGCATTGAAAGTAGCATAACTATACCATCCAATGTCAATTTTTGTATCCAATCAGTCAATTTTGAGAGTGAAAGATGCTCTAATAATTACAACTGGACAACAGGCATAAACTAGAACTTTTCTAGGCAAACAGGGATTTTCATATACTCTTGTTGGAGATTCTTATGAAGTCAGTGGTTATTGTACGATAGTGAATAAGCTGCAAAGAGGTTGTCATTAGGTAGTAGAATGACTAAAAGAAAATTGAAGGAATTACAATTATTGTAACTATTGGAAATATCAAGGTGTATAGTATGGCTATGGGAGCAGCTAGAGGTATATAATGGAAGATAAGATATTGGAGAGGAGGAACTCAAAGTACCCAGAGTGTTGGAAATATTGTCTCTGTATATATTGGAGAAATGTCAGTGAGGTCTGAACAACAATCATTGAAAAATGAGAAGGAATGACAGAGGAGTACAGAGATAACATCAATAATGAGAGATAGTTGAAGGATAATCTGATAAAATGAGATTCAAACTATGTTTTTGGAAGTGAAAGCTCAATATTATAAAGATGTCAGTTCTCCCAAAATCACCCTTTAATACAATTCCAATCATTATCCTTGTCAAATTCTTTTCATAGAACTTGATAAGCTAATTGTAAAATTCACGCAGAAAAGCAAAGGGTCAAAAATAGCTAAGCCAACTTTGAAGAAGAATAATGAGTAGGTATATGTTTATTTGATAGAAACTTGTATTTCAGCTAATAATTTTTATTTATAGAATAGTGATTAAAATAGAATGGCATTTGAATAAGAATAGACAAATAGTCTAAATGGACAAACTGGAACTCAGAAACAAGGCTGTTTATATAAGGAAACTTGATATATGGCAGAGTTTGTATTATAAAATAGTAGGAATAGTAGGGCCTATTCAATCAATAGAGTTGTATGACAAAGAGCACCCCATCTCAAATTATTTTGAAAAACCTTTTAGATGGATTAAAGACATGGGTTTCTCTTCTACAAAATCCTTAAACATTTATACAAATTAAAAATTTAAACTATGAAAATAGATAAAAAATAAATATGTTATTGGCTTTGGAATAGTGTTGAATTTCTTATGCAAGGCACAGGAAAGCACAATTATAAAGAAATAGATAGATACTTTTGAGCTTGTAAAAATAAAGTCTATGTGACAAAGACCTAAAGTTGAAAGATATGTACTATTCTGGGAAAAGAAATTTGTGCAATATATTACAGGTATAAGATTGGTATCCAAAATACATAAAGAACTTTCACCAGAAAAAAAGAAAAACAAAACCAAGTAAGCCAAGGATATAAAGAGGCAACTTACAGAAGACTAAGTGATAATGCAAATAGAGCTATTCTCACAAAGGTTGGGTTTGGGAGAAGAAACCGTCTTAGCAGTAAGGAAAGGAAAGAGTAGAGAAATCTTTCTCAAGTATACTGGCATGTAAAAAACATCTCTTACTTCTGATTGTTCAGGAGTAGTGATAATATTAGAGTGTAGTGGGAAAAAGCATGAGCTTTTGTGTCGGAATCTTCATTCTGTTACTTGCCAGCTTTGTGTCCTTGGACAAGTTACATAACCCCACTAAACTTCAGTTATTCACCTTTAAATTTGGTTTAATACCACTGGCCTTGAGGTAATGTTTGAAAGATTGATAATAGATGTTAATAAAAGACCTGAATAACGTCTGCAACATGGGTACATATTTTTATTAGTAGCTTAAGTAAACTCACTTGTTGAATGAAGTTGGTGGCACATTTACTTTAGGATGGTCTTTATAAGATACACCATAAGTTAGCTATATTTCTGATTCATGGAGTCAGAAGTTCTTTGTTCAAGGAAACATTCAGAAAGTAGGGTAGCATTCAATATATAGAAAATATGGAAAGCTTAAAGAATTTGCATATCAGCTATGTTATTTCTGTTTTACTGTAAACACTGCCAACATGAACACATTTTTATTCTTTCAAGTTGACTTCTATTGTTTTTACTTAAAATCTTTTACAGAGAAAATTTTGAGTTTCTGGGAATTGGTGGTAAGTCTAAGAACTATACCCAAAATTATTTGTATATTTATAATCATGATGTACATATATATCAATGCATTTTTGTGTTTATAATGTTAGTGTATTTGTTCATTATATCAATTAGACCAGGCACTGTTATCATAATTTAAAATGATAGCACACAAATATAGACTTAGCTGGCATTATGCTTTGTAGTATTTATTAAATAGGCATTTCATTACTGTAATAGTCATAAGTGATATTCATATTGTTAAACTCAACAGACATATTATACTCATTATCTGAATTTATCTTGCATTTGATACTGTTGACAGTTTGCTGTTGGAAATTCTGTTACCTTGTCTTTCCTGGTATTTCTCTCTTTTGATTCTCCTTGTATCTTCTTGCCTATTTCTTCTGATTCTCCTTCATGGGTTTCTCTTCTACAAAATCCTTAAACATTTATACATGATTCCATCTCATATCATTACATCTTACATTTCTTTTCCATATTCCCAATACTGTCTATACTTGAAAATCTCTCCTGATATCAAAACTCCTACTTTGAACTGCCTTTTGGACATCAGCACTGAATGTCTCATGGGTATCTCAAGCTCATCATTTATAAAATGAGCTCTTTATCTTACCCTCTTGATCTGCTTCTTCTGCCTGCTCGACATTCCAGTGAATTTACTACTATCCGTGCAGTCATTCAAATTGAAAACATAGGAGTTACCTTAGATTCTTCCTTGTGCATCCATATCTAAAAATAGAAATAATAATAACTAACTATGATATTAATATTACCACCATTTATTGATCACTTATGCTGTGCCAGTACTGTACTAAATGTTTATATGGAATCTTCCCAACAACTCTGAGAGGCTGGTATTATTATTATCTTTATTTTATAGATGGCAAAATAAAACTTGCCCCTTGGTTTTACTAAAATCATTTCCTGCTCTCAGGTGGCAGAGTCAAGATGGAGGACTAGGAGGACGTAGAGTTCACGTCTCCTCACAACTAGGGCACCTACTAGGCACTGGTGGGGGACCACGGACACCTAAGGGGATGGGAGGAACCCCTGAGTGACTGGGTTAGATGTTGTGGGGAGGGAAGGAGGAGGAAAAGTAGAGGCTGGATGGATGGGACCAGTGCCCCTGAGGGGTGGCTGGGGGAGGGGAGGGGTTCCATGCTCAGGATGAGCCCAACCACAGTGAGGGGATCAACAGGAATGGAGAGAGGCCCTCGGGAGAGCGGAGGATCAGAAAGGAATGTGGCCAGCGTTTCCACTGCCCACTTGGACCCCAGAGAGCCTGGTGAGGTCCCAGGCCTCATCCTCCACCCTCTGAGGCTCCCTTAAGCTGAGCCTAAACCCCCCACACCCCTCACCCCCCGCATGCCCACCCAGGGCCTTACCTCTGCAGTTTGCACTCTGAGGCCCCCTCTGGCCGTGCTGCCTTTTCCAGCTGTGCAGGTCCTGAGCCTAGGCCCCACCCACCCTAAACCCTGCCCTACCTAAGCCTCACCCCCACCTAAGCTCCACCCCCCACAGCCAAGACCTTTTCCGACTTCTTTTTTTTTAGGCTGTGGTTCTGTTGTTTCATTTATATTTTTATTTTTTCTAATAAAGTTTTTATTTTTCTAATTTTATTTTATATTTATGCTTTGTTATTGTACTGCTCCGTTTTTTTTTCTTTTCTTTTGCTGTGCTGTGGGGTTTGTGGGATCTTGGTTCTCAGGATGGGGGTTGGGCCTGAACTTCTGTGGTGGGAGTGCTGAGTCCAAACTGCTGGACTAATAGACAACCTAAGACCCCAGGGAATATTAATCAGAATGAGGTCTCCTGGAGGTCCTCATCTCGGCACCAAGACCCGGCTCTACACAACTGCCTCACAACTCCAGTCCTAGACTGGTGGAAATAACTGCCAAAGAGTAGAATAAAGAAAAAAAATGAAAAGAATTGAGGACAGTCTCAAAGACCTCTGGGACAACATTAAATACACCAACATTCAAATTAGAGGGGTCACAGAAGAAGAAGATAAAGAGAAAGGGTCTGAGAAAATATATGAAGAGGTTATAGTCAAAAACTTCCCTAACATGGGAAAGGAAATAGCCACACAAGTCCAGGAATCACAGAGAGTCCCATACAGGATAAACTCTAGGAGAAACACACCAAGACACATATTAATTAAACTAACAAATAATTAAATTCAAAGAAAAAATATTAAAAGCAGCAAGGGAAAAGCAACGAATAAGATACAAGGGAATCCCCATAAGGTTATCAGCTGATTTTTCAGCAGAAACTCTGCAGGCCAAAAAAGAGTGGCAGGATATATTTAAAGTGATGAAAGGGAAATCCTACAATGAAGATTACCCTAACCAGCAAGAATCTCATTCAGATTCAACAGAGAAATTAAAAGCTTTACAGACAAGCAAAAGTTAAGAGAATTCAGCACCACCAAACCAACTTTACAACAAATGCTAAAGAAACTTCTCTAGGCAGGAAACACAAGTGAAGAAAAAGGCCCACAAAAAAAAAACCCAAGTCAATTAAGAAAATGGTAATAGGAACATACGTATCGATAATGACCTTGAATGTAAACAGATTAAATGCTCCAAGCAAAAGACATAGACTGGCTGAATGGATACAAACACAGACCCATATATATGCTGTCTACAAGAGACCCACTTCAGACCTAGGGACACATACAGACTGAAAGTGAGGGAATGGAAAAAGATACTCTGTGCAAATGGAAATCACAGGAAAGCTGGGGTAGCAATACTCGTATCAGATAAAATAGACTTTAAAATAAACACTGTTACAAGAGAGGTAAGGAAGGACACTACATAATGATCAATGGAACAATTCAAGAAGAAAACATAACAATTATAAATATTTATGCACCCAACATAGGAGCACCTTAATACATAAAACAAATGCTAACAGACATAAAAGGGGAGGTCGACAGTAAGACAATAATAGTGGGGTATGGTAACACTCTAACACCCCACTTCCACCAGTGGACAGATCATCCAGACAGAAAATAAATAAGGAAACACAAGCTTCAAATGACACAATAGACCAGATAGATTTAATTGATATTTATAGTACATTCCATCCGAAAGTGGCAGAATACATTTTCTTCTCAAATGCACATGGTACATTCTCCAGGATAGATCACATCTTGGGTCAAAAATCAAGCCTCGGAAAATTTAAGAAAATTGAAATCATATCCAGCATCTTTTCTGACCACAAGGCTATGAGATTAGAAATCAATTACAGGAAAAAAACTGTAAAAAACACAAACACATGGAGGCTAAACAGTGCACTGTTAAATAACCAAGAGATCACTAAAGCAATCAAAGAGGAAGTTAAAAAATACCTCAAAAAAATGACAATGAAAACATGATGACCCAAAACATATGGGATGCAGCAAAAGCAGTTTTAAGAGGGAAGTTTATAGCAATTCAATCTCACCTCAAGAAACAAGAAAAGTATCAAATATACAATCTAAACTTACACCTAAAGCAACTAGATAAAGAAGAACAAAGAAAACCCAAAGTTAGAAGGAACGAAATCATAAAGATCAGAGCAGAAATAAATGAAATAGAAACAAAGAAAACAATAGCAAAGATGAATAAAACTAAAAGTTGGTTCTTTGAGAAGATAAACAAAATTAATAAATGTTTAGCCAGACTCATCAAGAAAAAAAGTGAGAGGACTCAAGTCAATAAAATTAGAAATGAAAAAGGAGAAATCGCAATGGACACCACAGAAATACAGAGGAACATAAGATACTACTACAACCAAGTATCTGCCAATAAAACGGACAACCTAGAGGAAATGGACAAATTCTTGCAAAGCTACAATTTTCCAAGACTGAACCAGGAAGAATTAGAAAATGTAAGCTGACCAATCACAAGTACTGAAATTGAAACTGTTATTAAAAATCTTCCAGAGTGGAGGTAGAGAAGATGGCGGAAGAGTAAGACGCGGAGATCACCTTCCTTCCCACAGATACATTAGAAATACATCTACACGTGGAACTACTCCTACAGAACACCCACTGAACGCTGGCAGAAAACGTCAGACCTCCCAAAAGGCAAGAAACTCACCACGTACTTGGGTAGGGCAAAAGAAAAAAGAAAAAACAGAGACAAAAGAAGAGGGACGGGACCTGCACCAGTGGGAGGGAGCTGTGAAGGAGGAAAGGTTTCCACACACTAGGAAGCCCCTTCGCGGGCGGAGACTGCGGGTGGCAGAGGGGGGAAGCTTCGGAGCCACGGAGGAGAGCGCAGCCACAGGGGTGCAGAGGGCAAAGCGGAGAGATTCCCGCACAGAGGATCGGTGCCGACCAGCGCTCACCAGCCCGAGAGGCTTGTCTGCTCAGCCGCCGGGGCGGGCGGGGCTGGGAGCTGAGGCTCGGGCTTCGGTTGCAGGGAGAGGACTGGGGTTGGCGGCGTGAACAGAGCCTGAAGGGGTTAGTGTACCACAGCTAGCCAGGAGGGAGTCCAGAAAAGTCTGCAGCTGCCGAAGAGGCAAGAGACTTTTTCTTGCCTCTTTGTTTCGTGGCGCTCAAGGAGAGGGGATTCAGAGCGCCGCCTAAACGAACTCCAGAGATGGGCGCGAGCCGTGGTTATCAGCGCGGACCCCAGAGACGGGCATGAGATGCTAAGGCTGCTGCAGCCACCACCAAAAAGCCTGTGTGCAAGCACAGGTCACTCTCCACACCGCCCCTCCCGGGAGCTGGTGCAGCCGGCCACTGCCAGGGTCCCGTGATCCGGGGACAACTTTCCCAGGAGAACTCACGGCGCGCCTCAGGCTGCTGCAACGTCACGACGCCTCTGCCGCCGCAGGCTCGCCCCGCCTCCTCCGTACCCCTCCCTCCCCCCGGCCTGAGTGAGCCAGAGCCCCCGAAGCAGCTGCTCCTTTAACCCCACTCTGTCGGGGCAGGGAACAGATGCCCTCAGGCGACCTACACACAGAGGCGGGTCCAAATACAAAGCTGAACCCCGGGAGCTGTGCAAACAAAGAAGAGAAAGGGCAATCTCTCCCAGCAGCCTCAGAAGCAGCGGATTAAAACTCCACAAACAACTTGATGTGCCTGCATCTGTTGAATACCTGAATAGACAACGAATCATCCCAAATTCAGGAGGTGGACTTTGGGAGCAGGATATATTAATTTTTCCCCCTTTCCTTTTTTTTGTGAGTGTATATGTATATGCTTCTGGGTGAGATTTTTGTCTGTATAGCTTTGCTTTATAATAGCTTTATTTTACTTCACTATATTATATCCTCTTTCTCTCTTTCTTTCTTTCTTTCTTTCTTTCTTTCTTTCTTTCTTTCTTTCTTTCTTTCTTTCTATTTTTTCTCCCTTTTACTGTGAGCCGTGTGGATGAAAGGCTCTTGGTGCACCAGCCAGGCATCAGGGCTGTGCCTCTGAGGTGGGAGAGCCAACTTCAGGACACTGGTCCACAAGAGACCTCCCAGCTCCATGTAATACCAAACGGCGAAAATCTCTCAGAGATCTCCATCTCAACATCAAGACCCACCTTCACTCAACGACCAGCAAGCTACAGTGCTAGACACCCTATGCCAAACAACTAGCAAGACAGGAACACAGCCCCATCCATTAGCAGAGAGGCTGCCTAAAATCACAATAAGGCCACAGACACCCCAAAATACACCACCAGACTTGGACGTGTCCACCAGAAAGACAAGATCCAGCCTCATCCACCAGAACACAGGCACTAGTTCCCTCAACCAGGAAGCCTACACAACCTACTGAACCAACCTTAGCCACTGGGGACAGATACCAAAAACAACGGGAACTACGAACCTGCAGCCTGTGAAAAGGAGACCCCAAACACAGTAAGATAAGCAAAATGAGACGACAGAAAAACACACAGCAGATGAAGGAGCAGGGTCAAAACACACCAGACCTAACAAATGAAGAGGAAATAGGTAGTCTACCTGAAAAAGAATTCAGAATAATGATAGTAAGGATGATCCAAAATCTTGGAAATAGAATAGACAAAATGCAAGAAACATTTAACAAAGACGTAGAAGAACTAAAGAGGAACCAAGCAACGATGAAAAACACAATTAAAGAAATTAAAAACACTCTAGATGGGATCAATAGCAGAATAACTGAGGCAGAAGAAAGGATAAGTGACATGGAAGATAAAATGGTGGAAATAACTACTGCAGAGCAGGATAAAGAAAAAAGAATGAAAAGAACTGAGGACAGTCTCAGAGACCTCTGGGACAACATTAAATGCACCAACATTCGAATTATAAGGGTCCCAGAAGAAGGAGAGAAAAAGAAAGGGACTGAGAAAATATTTGAAGAGATTATAGTTGAAAACTTCCCTAAGATGGGAAAGGAAATAGTTAATCAAGTCCTGGAAGCACAGAGAGTCCCATACAGGATAAATCCAAGGAGAAACACGCCAAGACACATATTAATCAAACTGTCAAAAATTAAATACAAAGAAAACATATTAAAAGCAGCAAGGGAAAAACAACAAATAACACATAAGGGAATCCCCATAAGGTTAACAGCTGATCTTTCAGCAGAAACTCTGCAAGCCAGAAGGGAGTGGCAGGATATACTTAAAGTGATGAAGGAGAAAAACCAACAACCAAGATTACTCTACCCAGCAAGGATCTCATTCAGATGTGATGGAGAAATTAAAACCTTTACAGACAAGCAAAAGCTGAGAGAGTTCAGCACCACCAAACCAGCTTTACAACAAATGCTAAAGGAACTTCTCTAGGCAAGAAACACAAGAGAAGGAAAACACCTACAATAACAAACCCAAAACATTTAAGAAAATGGGAATAGGAACATACATATCAATAATTACCTTAAACGTGAATGGATTAAATGCTCCCACCAAAAGACACAGACTGGCTGAATGGATACAAAAACAAGACCCATATATATGCTGTCTACAAGAGACCCACTTCAGACCTAGAGACACATACAGACTGAAAGTGAGGGGATGGAAAAAGATATTCCATGCAAATGGAAATCAAAGGAAAGCTGGAGTAGCAATTCTCATATCAGACAAAATAGACTTTAAAATAAAGACCATTACAAGAGACAAAGAAGGACACTATATAATGATCAAGGGATCGATCCAAGAGGAAGGTATAACAATTGTAAATATTTATGCACCCAACATAGGATCACCTCGATACATAAGGCAAATACTAACAGCCATAAAAGGGGAAATCGACAGCAACACAATCATAGTAGGGGACTTTAACACCCCACTTTCACCAATGGACAGATCATCCAAAATGAAAATAAATAAGGAAACACAAGCTTTAAATGATACATTAAACAAGATGGACTTAATTGATATTTATAGGACATTCCACCCAAAAACAACAGAATACACATTTTTCTCAAGCGCTCATGGAACATTCTCCAGGATAGATCATATCGTGGGTCACAAATCAAGCCTGGGTAAATTTAGGAAAATTGAAATCGTATCAAGTATCTTTTCCGACCACAACGCTATGAGACTAGATATCAATTACAGGAAAAGATCTGTAAAAAATACAAACACATGGAGGCTACACAATACACTACTTAATAACGAAGTGATCACTGAAGAAATCAAAGGGGAAATCAAAAAATACCTAGAAACAAATGACAATGGAGACACGACGACCCAAAACCTATGGGACGCAGCAAAAGCAGTGCTAAGAGGGAAGTTTATAGCAATACAAGCCTACCTCAAGAAACAGGAAACATCTCGAATCAACAACCTAACCTTGCACCTGAAGCAATTAGAGAAAGAAGAACAAAAAAACCCCCAAAGCTAGCAGAAGGAAAGAAATCATAAAGATCAGATCCGAAATAAATGAAAAAGAAATGAAGGAAACAATAGCAAAAATCAATGAAACTAAAAGCTGTTTCTTTGAGAAGATAAACAAAATTGATAAACCATTAGCCAGACTCATCAAGAGAAAAAGGGAGAAGACTCAAATCAATAGAATTAGAAATGAAAAAGGAGAAGTAACCACTGACACTGCAGAAATACAAAAGGTCATGAGAGATTACTACAAGCAACTCTATGCCAATAAAATGGACAACCTGGAAGAAATGGACAGATTCTTAGAAATGCACAAACTGCCGAGACTGAACCAGGAAGAAATAGAAAATATGAACAGACCAATCACAAGCACTGAAATTGAAACTGTGATTAAAAATCTTCCAACAAATAAAAGCTCAGGACCAAATGGCTTCACAGGCGAATTGTATCAAACATTTAGAGAAGAGCTAACACCTATCCTTCTCAAACTCTTCCAAAATATTGCAGAGGGAGGAACACTCCCCAACTCATTCTACGAGGCCACCATCACCCTGATACCAAAACCAGACAAAGATGTCACAAAGAAAGAAAACTACAGGCCTGTATCACTGATGAACGTAGATGCAAAAATCCTCAACAAAATACTAGCAAACAGAATCCAACAGCACATTAAAAGGATCATACACCATGATCAAGTGGGGTTTATCCCAGGAATGCAAGGATTCTTCAATATACGCAAATCAATCAACGTGATACACTATATTAACAAACTGAAGGAGAAAAACCATATGATCATCTCAATAGATGCAGTGAAAGCTTTCGACAAAATTCAACACCCATTTATGATAAAAGCCCTGCAGAAAGTAGGCATAGAGGGAACTTTCCTCAACATAATAAAGGCTATGTATGAGAAACCCACAGCCAACATTGTCCTCAATGGTGAAAAACTGAAACCATTTCCACTAAGATCAGGAAGAAGACAAGGTTGCCCACTCTCACCACTATTATTCAACATAGTTTTGGAAATGTTAGCCACAGCAATCAGAGAAGAAAAAGAAATAAAAGGAATCCAAATTGGAAAAGAAGAAGTAAAGCTGTCACTGTTTGCAGATGACATGATACTATACATAGAGAATCCTAAAGATGCTACCAAAAAACTAGTAGAGCTAATCAATGAATTTGGTAAAGTAGCAGGATACAAAATTAATGCACAGAAATCTCTTGCATTTCTATACACTAATGATGAAAAATCTGAAAGTGAAATTAAGAAAACACTCCCGTTTACCACTGTAACAAAAAGAATAAAATATCTAGGAATAAACCTACCTAAGGAGACCAAAGACCTGTATGCAGAAAATTATAAGACACTGATGAAAGAAATTAAAGATGATACAAATAGATGGAGCGATATACCATGTTTTGGATTGGAAGAATCAATATTATGAAAATGACTCTACTACCCAAAGCAACCTACAGTTTCAATGCAATCCCTATCAAACTACCACTGGCATTTTTCATAGAACTAGAACAAAAAATTTCACAATTTGTATGGAAACACAAAAGACCCCGAATAGCCAAAGCAATCTTGAGAACGAAAAATGGAGCTGGGGGAATCAGGCTCCCTGACTTCAGACTATATTACAAAGCTACAGTAATCAAGACAGTTTGGTACTGGCACAAAAACAGAAATATAGATCAATGGAGCAGGATAGAAAGCCCAGAGATAAACCCACGCACATATGGTCACCTTATCTTTGATAAAGGAGGCAAGCATATACAGTGGAGAAAAGACAGCCTCTTCAATAAGTGGTGCTGGCAAAATTGGACAGGTACATGTAAAAGTATGAAATTAGAACACTCCCTGACACCATGCACAAAAATAAACTCAAAATGGATTAAAGACCTAAGTGTAAAGCCAGACACTATCAAACTCTTAGAGGAAAACAGAGGCAGAACACTCTGTGACATAGATCACAGCAAGGTTCTTTTTGACCCAGCTCCTAGAGAAATGGAAATAAAAACACAAATAAACAAATGGGACCTAATGAAACTTAAAAGCTTTTGCACAGCAAAGGAAACCATAAACAAGACCAAAAGACAGCCCTCAGAATGGGAGAAAATATTTCCAAATGAAGCAACTGACAAAGGATTAATCTTCAAGATTTACAAGCAGCTCATGCAGCTCAATATGCAAAAAACAAACAACCCAATCCAAAAATGGGCAGAAGATCTAAATAGACATTTCACCAAAGAAGATATACAGATGGCCAACAGACACATGAAAGAATGCTCAACATCATTAATCATTAGAGAAATGCAAATCAAAACTACAATGAAATATCATCTCACACCGATCAGAATGGCCATCATCAAAAAATCTAGAAACAATAAATGCTGGAGAGGGTGTGGAGGAAAGGGAACACTCTTGCACTGTTGGTGGGAATGTAAATTGATACAGCCACTATGGAGAACAGTATGGAGGTTCCTTAAAAAACTACAAATAGAACTACCATACGACCCAGCAATCCCACTACTGGGCATATACCCTGAGAAAATCATAGTTCAAAAAGAGTCATGTACCAAAATATTCATTGCAGCTCTGTTTACAATAGCCAGGACATGGAAGCAACCTAAATGTCCATCATCGGATGAATGGATTAAGAAGATGTGGCACATATATACAATGGAATATTACTCAGCCATAAAGGAAATGAAATGGAGGTATTTGTAGTGAGGTGGATGGAGTTAGAGTCTGTCATACATAGTGAAGTAAGTCAGAAAGAGAGAAACAAATACAGTATGCTAACACGTATATATGGAATCTAAGGAAAAAAAAAAAAAAAAGGCCATGAAGAACCTAGTGGCAAGACGGAAATAAAGACACAGACCTACTAGAGAATGGACTTGAGGATATGGGGAGGGGGAGGGGTGAGATGTGACAGGGTGAGAGAGTGTCATGGACATATATACACTACCAAATGTAAAATAGATAGCTAGTGGGAAGCAGCCGCATAGCACAGGGAGATCAGCTCGGTGCTTTGTGACCACCTAGAGGGGTGGGATGGGGAGGGTGGGAGGGAGGGAGATGCAAGAGGGAAGAGATATGGGAACATATGTATATGTATAACTGACTCACTTTGTTATAAAGCAGAAACTAACACACCATTGTAAAGCAATTATACTTCAATAAAGATGTTTAAAAAAAAAAAATCTTCCAAGAAACAAAAGTCCAGGACCAGATGGTTCACAGTCGAATTTTATCAAACATTTAAAGAAGAGCTAACACCTATACTTCTCAAACTCTTCCAAAAAATTGCAGAGGGAGGAACACTCCCAAACTCGTTCAATGAGACCACCATCACCCTGATACCAAAGCCAGAGAAAGATATCACACACACAAAAAAAATTACAGACCAATATCACTGATGAACGTAGACGCAAAAATCCTCAACAAAGTACTAGCAAACAGACTCCAACAACACGTTAAAAAGATCATACACCATGATCAAGTGGGAGTTATCTCACGGATGCAAGGATTCTTCAATATATGCAAATCAATCAATGTGATACACCATTTTAATAAATTAAAGAATAAAAACCATCTGATCATCTCAATAGATGCAGAAAAAGCTTTTGAGAAAATTCAACACCAATTTGTTATACAAATTCTCCAGAAAGTGGACATAGAGGGAACCTACCTCAACATAATAAAGGCCATATACAACAAACCCACAGCCACCATCATTCTCAATGGTGAAAAACTGAAAGCATTTCCTCCAAGATCAGGAACAAGACAAGGATGTCCACTGTCACCACTATTATTCAACATAGTATTGGAAGTCCTATCCATGGCAATCAGAAAAGATAAAGAAATCAATATAAATTGGAAAAGAAGTAAAACTGTCACTGTTTGCAGATGACATGATACTATATATGGAAAATCCTCAAGATGCCACCAGGAAACTACTAGAACTAATCAGTGAATTTGGCAAGGTTGCAGGATACAAAATTAATGCACAGAAATCTCTTGCATTCCTACACACAAACAATGAAAGATCAAAAAGAGAAATTAAGGAAACAATCCCATTTACCATCAGAACAAAAAGAATAAAATACCTAGGAATAAACCTACCTAAGGAGGCAACAGACCTGTAGTCAGAAAACTATCAGATACTGATGAAAGAAATCAAAGATGACACAAACAGATCGAGAGATATACCATGCTCCTGGATTGGAAGAATCAATATTGTGAAAATGACTATACTACCCAAAGCAATCTACAGGTTCAATGCAATCCCTATCAAATTACAAATGGTATTTTTCACAGAATTAGAACAAAAAATTTGCTATTTTTCTTTTTTAATTTTATTTATTTATTTATTTATTTATGGCTGTGTTGGGTCTTCGTTTCTGTGTGAGGGCTTTCTCTAGTTGTGGCAAGTGGGGGCCACTCTTTTATTTATTTATTTATGGCTGTGTTGGGTCTTCGTTTCTGTGTGAGGGCTTTCTCTAGTTGTGGCAAGTGGGGGCCACTCTTCATCGCGGTGCGCAGGCCTCTCACTATCGTGGCCTCTCCTGTTGCGGAGCACAGGCTCCAGACGCGCAGGCTCAGCAATTGTGGCTCACGGGCTTAGTCGCTCCGCGGCATGTGGGATCTTCCCAGACCAGGGCTTGAACCCGTGTCTCCTGCATTGGCAGGCAAACTCTCAACCACTGCGCCACCAGGGCAGCCCGAAATTTGCTATTTTTATGGAAACCCTAAAGACCCCGAATAGCCAAAGCAATCTTGAGAAAGAAAAACGGAGCTGGAGGAATTAGGCTCCCTGACTTCAGGCTATACTATAAAGCTACAGTAATCAAGACAGTATGATACTGACACAAAAACAGAAATATGGATCAGTGGTACAGGATAGAAAGCCCAGAGATAAACCCACGCATCTATGGTCACCTAATCTATGACAAAGAAGGCAAGGATATACAATGGAGAAAAGACAGTCTCTTCAATAAGTGGTGCTGGGAAAACTGGATAACTACATGTAAAAGAATGAAATTAGAACACTTCCTAACACATTACACACAAAGAAACTCCAAATGGATTAAAGACCTAAATGTAAGACCGGACACTATAAAAGTCTTAGAGGAAAACATAGGAAAAACACTCTTTGACATAAATCACAGCAAGATCTTTTATGACCCACCTCCTAGATGATGAAAATAAAAATAAAAGTAAGCAAACGGGACCTAATTAAACTTAAAAGGTTTTGTACAGCAAAGGAAACCATAAACAAGATGAAGAGACAACCCTCAGAATGAGAGAAAATATGTGCAAGTTATGTAATGGACAAAGGATTAATCTCCTAAATATACGAACAGCTCATGGGGCTCAGTATGAAAAAAAGAAACAAGCAACCTAATCAAAAAATGGGCAGAAGACCTAAATAGACATTTCACCAAAGAATTTGACCTTGCCACTACACTGCCAAACCCTTTAACTAGGGTCCTATTTCCTTTAAAGTCCAAGCTTCTTATCTTGGCATATGGTACTCTTTATGATCTGGCCCATATTTAGTCTGCCTTGCCATAAATTCTTATTGGCCTTCTTGTAGTTTCCTGCAGCGACCGTGTTGTTTCACACCTCACTGCATTTTGCTATCTCTTTCCTGTAATACCCTTCCTAAATTTCCTCATTTGGATTAAGTACAAGCTTTGGAATCAGACTGCCAGCGTTTGTTTTCTACTTCAGCTATTTACTGTGTGACCTTGGGCAAGGTGTTTTATGCTCTCAATATCTCAGTTGCCTACCTAACTGATATAATATATACAAAGCTATTGAAGCTTCGCCTGACACAAAGAAAGTCTTCCATAAATGTTATTTTTCTTATAGTTAATATTCAACAAATATTTATGGTATACCTATGGTATGCCAGACACTTTTCTGGGTACTCAGTAATCAGCATTGAATAAGACAGAAAAGGTCCTTCTATTCTGGGGAGCTTATGTTCTATTATAAGAAGAAAGACAATAAATAGGAGTAAGTAAACAAGATATTTTTTTAAAGTGGCAAAATAAATAAATAAATACAGTTTGTTTATCCACTTAAGGAGTTTTGCAGATGTTTCCAGTTTCTGGCAGTTATGAAATAAGCTGCTATATATATTCTTGTACTTTTTTGTGTTTGTGAATATAAGTTTTTATTTCACTTTGGTAAATACTTGGGAGCAGCATCGCTTGCTCATATGGTAAGAATATGTTTAACTTTATAAGTAACCAGTAAACTGTTTGCCAAAGAGGTTGTATCAATTTGCGTTTCCATCAGCAATGTATGAGAGCCCTAGATATGCATATCCTTGCCAGCACTTAGTATTGTCAATATTTTGTAATCCTAGCCATTCTAATAGATATGCGATTGTATATCATTGTGATTTTAGTTTGACTTTGAAAATCTTTTCATGTGTTTTTCTTCAGTTTCCTTATTCAGTGTTTTATAATTTTTAGAATATAGGACTTTCACCTCCTTGGTTAAGTTTATTCCTAGATATCTCATTCTTTTTGATGTGATTTTAAGCAAGATTTGCTTTCTCTTTGTGATAGTTTATTGTTAGTGCATAGAAAAGCAATGGAGGTCTGTATATTAATTTTATATTTCTGGAACTTTACTGAATTCATTTAGTTCTAATAGTTTTTTGGGTGGAAACATTAGAGTTTTCTCTTATAGCATGGTGTCATCTGCAAATAGTGACAGTTTTGTTTCTTCCCTTCTAATTTGGAAGCCTTTTTTTCCTTTCTGATTGCTGTTACTAGGACTTCCAATACTATGTTAAATAGAAGTTGCAAGAGGGCATCCTTGTCTTATTTCACCTTTTCATGTTGAGTGTGATGTTATCTGTGTGTTTGTCATTACTGGCCTTTATTATGTTGAGATATGTTTCCTCTATACCAACTTTGATTGGAGTTATTATCATGAATGGATGTTGAATTTTTTCAAATGCTTTTTCTGTATCTATTGAGATGATCAAGTGATTTTTATCCTTTTTGTTAAAGTGGTGATTTGCAGATATTGAACCATCCTTGCATTCCTTGAGTAAATATCACTTGATCAGTGTGTATGATCCTTTTTAAATATTGTTGAATTTGGTTTACTAATATTTTATTGAGGATATTTACATGTACATTCAATAGAGGTATTGTCCTGTAATTTTCATTTTTTGTAGTGTCATTGGTTTTGGTATTAGGGTAATGGTGGCCTCATAGAATGAATTTGGGACTGTTCCCTCCTCTTCAATTTTTTGGAATAGTTTGAGAAGTATAGGTAGTAATTCTTCTTTATATGTTTGGTAGAATTCTCCTGTGAAGCTCTCTAGTCTTGGAGTTTTGTTTGCTGGGAGTTTTATGATTGAAAATTCAATTTCACTAGTAGTGATTTTTCTATTCAGATTGTCTATTTCTTCCTGATTCAGTATTGGAAGATTTTTTGTTTCTAGAAATTTATTCATTTCTTTAGGTTGCCCGATTTGTTGTTATAAATGTTCATGTTATTCTCTTTATGATTTTTTGTATCTCTATGGTATTGGTTTTAATTTTTCCTCTTTTGTTTCATTTGTTATTTGGGCCCTTTCTCTTTTTTTCTTAATGAGCCTGGCTAACGGCTTGTTTGTTTTGTTTTTCTTTTCATAAATCCAGCTCTTGATTTTATTGATCATTTCTATTGCTTTTTTGATTTCTATTTTATTTATTTCCTCTCTGATCTTTATTATTTTCTTACTTCTGGCAACTTTAGGCTTTATTTGTTCTTATTCTTCTAATTTCTTTCGATGGTAGTTTAGGTTGTTTATTTCAGATATTTCTTGTTTCTTGAGGTAGGCCTGTATTACTATAAACTTTCCTCTTAGAACTAATTTTACTGTGTCCCATAAATTTTGTAAGTTTTGTCTTATTTTCATTTGCCTCATGGTATTTTCTGATTTCCTCTTTGATTTCTTCATTGAGCCATTGGCTTTTAGTAACATGGATTATTTAATTTCCATGTGTTTGTGTTTTTTCCATTTTTCTTTCTGTAATTGATTTCTAGTTTCATACTGTTCTGGTCAGAAAAAATGCTTGATATAATTTCTATCCTGTTACATTTGTTGAGATTTTATGATCCATTTAAAATTAATATTTATATATGGTGTCAAATATGGATTGAGATTTTTTTTTTGGTTTTTTAAAAATTTATATTTTGCATATGGATTTCTAATTACTTCAGTACCATCTGTTCTGAAGTCTTCCCTTTTTCTTTTGGATTCTTTTTGTATCTTTGTTTAAAGTCAAATGACCATATATGTGTTGGTCATTTTGACTCTATTCTGTTTTATTGAACTATATGACCATTCTTTCTCCAACTCTACACCATCTTGATTTCTGTAGTTTTACAGTAAGTCTTGAAGTCAGATGGTATAAGTCTTCCAACTTGTTATCATTTAAAAACATATTTTTGGTTATTCTGGCTCCTTTGCCTTTTCATGTAAATTTTAGAATAAGCTTATTATTTTCTAAAAAAAAATGGAAAAAATAAAACCTGGCTAGCTTGTTTGGATTTTGACTAAGATTGTGTTGTATCTTTACATATTTAGGAGAATTTGACATATTGACTTTTAATGCTATTATTTCTTTCAATCCATGAACAATATATATTTCTCCATTTATTTGTTTCCTGTTTGATTACTTTCATCTGTAGTTTGTTTGTTTTTAGGATTTGTATTTTTTTCAACATTCATATCTCACATATGTTTTGTTAGATTTATGCCTAAGTATTTCCTTTCTCTTTGATGCTATTATAAATGACATTATTTTAAAACATTTAAGTTGCTAATTGTTCACTATTAGTCTAAAGTTATATGACACTGACCTTTTATTCTGCATCCTTGCTAAACTCATTTATTACTTTTAGTAGCTTCTTTGTCAATTTGAGATTTTTTACATAGGCAATAGAGATCATTTATATATGAATGCCTTTGTGTTTTTTTCTTATCTTATTACACCACTTATGACCTCTAATGCAAGATTGAATTGGAGATGTGAGAGTGGACCTGATTGCCCTATTCTCAGTGTTAGAGGAAAGCATCCAGTCTTTTATTACTGTTAATGATGTTACCTGTAGTTGTTTTTGGTTTTTGTTTTGGTAAATGTCCTTATTAAATTGAGGACATTTCCTTCCAGTCTTAACTTACTGATAGTTTTTATAATGAAAGCATGTTGGATTTTGTCAAATGCCTCTGCAGCTCTTTAAGCAAAGCTTAAAGTCACAAAATTTCAGAGTTAAAAGTAACCTTAATGACTATTTCCTCATATTGAGACCTGCATATTTACTATCATCTATGTTACTCTAAAATTATATTCTTAGAGTAACATAGTTTTTCTCTTTAACTGAAAATACATAGTTGTATAAGGGACTTTACTATATTTCCATTTATTTAATTATTTACTAATCTATATGGTAAAGCTATTAAGTAACTTTTATTATTAGGTAAGAAAACTGAGACTCATAGCAGATAAGTAACTAGCTGAAAGAAGCAGTCCAGCCGCTATGACAACTTAACATTTTCTTAGTATATTGTGTTCTTTTTGCTTTTTAGTTTCTATATCCATTTTTCTAGAATGCCTTTACACTCTTAACCTTCCAAACTTTATATATTTTCTTTTATATAAAACAGAATTTTTTTGAGAAATTCTGAGTTTCAGGATGAAGAAATGAGTCATTCAAGATCTTTCATCTATTTTATGGCAGAGCAGAGCTTGTAGCTCAGGCCTCTCAACCTTCATGCTAGTTTTTTTGGATCTTCACTAAGGTCTGCTCTGGCTTTCATTAAGTACAGCTTCCTTTTCTTATTTTTGTCTCCCACACTGCAGGTATCTTGGGGCCTTGCTAGTTGCCTCTCTGGTATTGTCCCAAATGTAGACTTTTGGCAAATAACTTTAACTTTCAAAAATCAGTGTATCAAACCCAATTTTTACCAAGGTTACTCTTGTCTCATTGATTCTGTTGCTCTACTGAAGTATAAGAAGCATGTAAAATAATTACATTTGGAGTTGATATCCTATTATGTGCCAGCAGAAACTGTTAAGTATAATAAATTTTTCTAAATTATTTGTAATTTGTGGTATCTAAAGTGATTTTGATATAAATCAAGAATATTATCTTCAACATTTGGAAATATTGTACTGTTAAATGTGTCTCATTAGTGAAAATACTGGTAGTTATGTAGTAGGTAAATAACAACCAAATATGAAAGCATTTTCTTTTCCGTTTTATTCTTTTCCCCCTTTAATCTCAAAGGTAAAACATTAATCTAGAAAATATAATATTTGATGACCCAACAATATTTATTTTGTCATGCTTAAAAAAATGTTTCAACAAATAGCTATGTTTCGTTCAGGGTATTTAACTTAATCCACCATGTGATTGATATAAATAATTTATTTTAAAAAATTCTTTTGATCAGTTGATTGAATGTGCCTAATTACCCAATTCTACTACAAAAGAATGGGAGAAAGTTAGGAGTAAATAAGTTGAGCTACTATCTCTTACTGAATTTATCTAGGTATACAATGAATGCTTTGCTTCGGAGACTGCAGCATGTAAGGGAGAGTGAAATCAAAGAGTCCTGAATTAAATTTAAGCTTAGTAATTAGTAGCTAGTTGTTGACTTTCAGCTAGTTACTTAACCTCTCTGAGCCTCATTTTGCATATTAAATACTATTACTTCAAAGCATTGTTTTCTAAAGTAAATGAAATAATTACATTTATTAGTTTCATTTGAAATTAAATTAAATAATGAGCATGTAATAAAGTTTGTAACATATGGTTTACTTTTATAAAATATTTGTCAAATTTATTCAAGAAGTATTTATTAAGAACCTGTATATGGCCAAGCACTGTGCTAAGCACTGAAGATACAATTGCAAAAAAAAAAAAAAAATAGATACTGTCCTTATGCTTTGTAGGGCATACATTTTAGTGAGAGAAACATAAACTGATAAGCAAATAAATGTACAAAATATGAATTTATTTTAGTGATAAATTTTATAAGGAGAGTAAACTTTATCACTAAACTCAATTATTATTTTGGATTCTAAGTTGGTAATACTCACTGTCTAAATTTTACTTGTACAGTTAGGCTGAAGTGATTGTCTAACCACCATTGAACATTGTTGCAGTGTTGTTTATTGGATAAACAAGTAACTGAATGGTTAATAAAAAATGGGAATATGGCTAGGGAGGGTAGTTTCATTTATTCAACAAACATTTTGGTGAATCACTGTGAACCAAGGCATTTATATAAGGCAGTCTCTTTTTGTACTCATGGAGCATACACTCTAGCAATGAAGATGAATCAGGTATACAAAAAACTGTAAATCAATATGTGAGATAATAAGTTTAGTACTAGAGATGTAGGTAATGTATTATAAAAGTTTGTTACTTTTAGTTGAGCTAGGGATCAAGGAATAGATGAAGATTTCAAAGAGAAGACGATACTTGATCTGGTTCTTAAAGCCAATCTTGAAAAGGAAAGACTCATCTTAGTCAAATAAGTATCATAAAACTGATATGATAGCCGAAAGCTTCAATTTAATAGTGAAATAAGTGGTAAAAAAACAATCAAATCATATCAGGGTGCCACTTAATATAAAGCAAAACATCTTTGCCTTTTCCTTAAGATTATAAAGTTGGCTGTAGAATGGGATAGTTATATTTCACCATTCATTGTACTTCAGCATCAATGTTATAGGATGTGTTATGATATAGTTACTTGTTTATGAGAGAAAACTCCCTTATGAGGTTCACACTGAAGAATTTTATGATGAATTTTTTTTTTTAACTATTTGCATGTGGTTTTTAAGTGCTGAACAATTAAAAAGACCCAAATTTAGACTGGAAACTTATTGTGACATAAACTTATAAATATTGCTGTTGCAATATAAATAAAACACAGATGTAGAAAGTGAAAAAGTTCTTTATGTAAATGAAACTCTGGGTACTAGAAACAGAACATCTTAGGCTAGATGAGTCTTAAAGCTATGGGCTGTTTGGATGATCTACTGCCAAAGGAGTGAGAGATTGATATTTAAATTTCATGCGAAGTTTCATGGGTAGTCTAAGCCTTGCTTTGGCAGAACAAAATCTATAAAATCATGAGAAAAGGCACTGCAACTCTTGTAGGCTTTGATTTTCTGAATATATAGAGAAAGCTTTGGAGTTTAACCAGATGAACTTTCAGAAACTCTTCTTATGCTCCCTTATGAACCTGCAGTGGCCCATACTGCTTGGAACCTGCCCTTTTTCTGTGTTCACCTTTGGATTTCAGCTAGCTTGGTTATAGCATCTGTACATTGGCAAACTAAATGCTGATCATGCTTTGATTTTGAACTCATTTTCACCCCAGTCCATCTTCTCAGCTGCTTGCTGGACACCTCCACAGCAGTATTGAACAACAACTTTCCCCAAAGTCTGTATTAGCTTTCAGACTTTTTTTGGCTTATTGTACCAATGTCTATTTGATTAACGAAACTAGAAACTTGGGATTCATCCTTTATGATTCATTTATTATTCATGCTGCCCCCTCTGTCTGGAAGGCCTTTCTCTAATTCTCACTTTGCTTGGCTAAAAAGTCCTTTAAGATGTAGGTAAAATCTCTTCTCTTCTGAGAATCTTCTCCTTACTTCAAGACTGTGTGCCCAAGAGCTTTCATTGATGATACTAACACAGCATGGTTACCACATGATGTAATTGAAGGCTTGTGTGCCACTTTCCCTCCTGGATTATTAGCTACTTTTTATTAGGGACTGAGACGTCATGATTTCTTATTTGTTTTTCTGTAAAATGGAACTTGTTGTGAGGATTTAATGTGCTAATACTGACATAAAATAAGCACCAATAATTCTTAGATATTAATGTATTACTGTTGTTATTATTTACTACTATTATTATCTTGGTTTCTTCAATACTTGAAATGATGCCTGCCTTTAAAAAATGGATATGTTGATAAAATGAATGCGTTTAGCAGTTATCTCTGCAGTGACACTCTAGTACTGGCTCCTTTCTGACATCTAGACCCAGCTCTTTGGGGGTAATCATATTTTCCTCCTAGGCTTATTTGCTTATTCTAGCCAGTGCCTTTTCTTCATGAATTTGTGCCTGAACCCAGAGGCCTGGTGCATGTGTTTCTCTTTCAACCTAAAATACATGTGGGGCTCTTATAAATAATGAACTATGCCTGTACATAGATAATAAGGTAAAATTGTAAACTAATGGTAAAGAGAACTGCAAGTCAATGAAAATATAGAGTGACTATCAGTCTAAGACTTGATACAGCTTTTAAAACTCAGCATAGACATTTTTATGTAGAAACTTTTTCTGAGCCCCTTGACTGTGTTAGGTACCCACTCTGTGCTTCCATGGTTCTCTCTATCTCCCTAGGACTGGACCAGCTGCATAATTTGTGTGAAAAATGAAAATGCAGAGCCCTTTATTAAATATTATTAAGAACTTCACACACCCATCAATCTGGCTCTTCCCTACTCTTTGCTCTGGCGTGACATAGTAGGTTTCCTGAATGAATGAATGACCAAAATCCAAAGTATTGAAAATTTTGTGATAAGAGATGGTAATGACAATGACCTAAATTGAATAACCAAAGTGAGGGGCCAAGCTTTTCAGCAACAGGTGGAGCTTTTTAACATAATCACTGGTGAGAGTCAGTAATCCACAAATTTTATATATATTTTTATATATTTTTCAACCAAAGTAAAACATCATCTTTACTCTTAAGTTGATAGGTAGTTAATTTTGTATTCTTAATTCTACCAAATATTAAAAGAGTTAACATCAATTGTATATTATCTCTTCCAGAAAATAGAAAACACTTTCCACCTAATTTTATGGAGCCAGTATTACTCTTATACCAAAATTGGTCAAAGAATACAAACAATACAAAACAAAAGTACAGCCCAATATCCAGCGTGAATATAGATGAAAAAATTATTAACTAAATATTAACAAAGATAACTCAGCAATATGTAATAAGAATTATACACTGATCAAATAGTTTACTCCAATGATGCAAGGCTGGTTCAATATTAAAAATCAAGTATTGTAATCCATCATATTAACAGGCGAAAGATGGAAAAATCACATGATCATGTCGATTTATGTAGAAAAAGCACTTCACAAACTTCGGCATCTATCCATGATAAACTCTCCAAAAAAAAAATAGGAACAGAGGGGGTATCTCTGTCAACTTGATTTCTAAAAATCTGCAAAAATCCCACAGTTGTCATTATACTTGATGACGAAACATAGAATGCTTTTCCCTTGAGGTTTGTAACAAAGCAAAGATATATACTCTCACACTACTATTTAAGGTAGTATTGAAAGTTCTAGCCAGTGAAAGAAGGTAAGAAAAGGAAATTAAAGGCATTAATGTCAGAAGGAAAAAATAAAACTTTTATTTGCATATAGCATGATTATATACATAGAAATCCTTATGAAGTATATAAAAAAGACTCCTAGCACTAACAAGTGAGATGAATTTGGTCTCAAGATATGAGATCAACATACAAAATTGAATATATTTCTACATATTTGTAGTGGACACTTGAAAACCAAAATTAAATCTATACCGTTACAATCACTCTAGAAAATGAAATAGTTAATTGTAAATCTATAAAATCTGTACAAAATTTGTATGCACTGCAAAATGTTGTTGGAAGTTATCAGTGACGATTTAATAAATGGAGAGATATACCATGTTCATGTATTAGAAGAATCAACAAAGATGGAAGCTCTACTTAAATTGTTCTGTAGGCTTAATACATTCCAAGCTTTGACCAGTTCCTAGCAAGACTTTTTCTACACATAAGCAAGATTATTCTAAAATTAATATGGAATGGCAAAGGAAAAAAATAGCTAAAGCATTTTTTAAGAGAATAAAGTGGGAGGAATGACTCTACCTTCTATCAAAGCTTATTATACAGTGACAGTAATCAAGATTGTGTAGTATTGTCAGAGGCAAGGTATTTTATTCTTTGCATCAAAAAGAATAAAATACCCAGGAATAAATTTAACCAAGGAGGTGGTACACCTATACACTGAAAACTATAAGGCTGATAAAAGAAATTAAAGAGGATACAAATAAATGGAAAGATATTTTGTGGCCGTGAATTGGAAAAATTAACATTGTTATAAAATGTCCATACTAACCAAAGCAATATACAGATTTAATGCAATCTCTATCAAAATTCCAATGGCATTTTTCACGGAATTATAACAAACAATCCTAAAATTGTAAGGAACCATATAAGACTCCAACTAGCCAAAGCAGTTTTGCGAAAGAATAATGAAGCAGGAGGCATCATGTTCTCTGATTTCAAAATATATTACAAAGCTATAGTACTCGAAATATTATGGTATTGGCATAAAAACAGGCATATAACTCAGTCAGCAGAATCAGAGCCCAGAGATAAACCCACACTTATAAGTTTAATTAATTTTTGATGATAGAACCTAGAATATGCAATGGGAAAAGGATAATCTCTTCAATAAATGTTGGGAAAACTGGACAGCCACATGCAAGAGAATGAAACTGGACCACTATCTTACACCATACACAAAAAATCAGCTCAGAATGGATTAAAGACTTGAACATAGGTCCTGAAACCATAACATTTTGGAAGAGAACATAGGGGTAAACTCCTTGAGATAGGTGTTGATGATTTTTTTTTGAATCTGACACCAAAAGGAAATGCAACAAAAGCAAAAATAGACAAGTGAGACTTTATTAAAGAAAAAAAGTTTCTGCATAGTAAAGGAAACCATTGGGTTTCCCTGGTGGCACAGTGGTTAAGAATCCGCCCGCCAATGCAGGAGACATGGGTTTGAGCCCTGGTCCGGGAAGTTCCCACATGCTGCGGAGCAACTAAGCCCGTGTGCCACAACTACTGAGGCTGCGCTCCAGAGCCCGCGAGCCACAACTGCTGAGCCCACGCACCACAACTACTGAAGCCTGTGTGCCTAGAGCCCGTGCTCCACAACAAGAGAAGCCACCACGATGAGAAGCCAGTGCACCACAATGAAGAGTAACCCCACTCTCCACAACTAGAGAAAGCCCATGTGCAGCAATGAAGACCCAACACAGCCAAAAATAAATAAATAAAATAATAAATAAATTTGTAAAAAAAAAAAAAAGGAAACCATCAACACAAAATGAAAAGGCAATGTATGGAATGGGAGAAAATATTTGCAAATCAGATACCTGCTAAGAGACTAATATCCAAAATATATAAAGAACTCATACGGTTCAAGGGCAGTAAAATCAAACAATCGAATTAAAAAGTGGGCAGAGGGTCTGAGCAGACACTTTCCCAAAGAAGATATGCAAATGGCTAATAAGTACATTAAAATGTGCTCAACACCACTATTCATCAGGGAGATGCAAATCAAAACCACAATGAGATATCACCTGTTAGAATGGCTTTTATGAAAAAGTTAAGCAGGGCTAAGTGCTGACAAAGATGTTGAGTAAAGGGAGCCTTTGTGTGCTATTTTTGGGGATGTAATTTGGTATAGCCACTATATTGGAAAACAGTATGGAGTTTCCTCAAAAATGTGAAAATAAAACTACTGTGTGATCCAACAATTCCACTTCTGAATATATATTCAAAGGAAATGAAATCACTATCTTGAAAAGAAATCTGTACTGCAATGTTCACTGCAGCATTATTTACAATAGACAAGATATGGAAACAACCTAGTGTCCACTGATGGATGAATGGATAAAGAAAATGTGGTATATAGGCATACCGTGTTTTATTGGGCTTCACTTTATTGTACTTGGCAGCTGCTTTGTTTTTTGCAAATTTAAGTTTTGTGGGACCCTGTTTCGAGCAAGTCTATCAGTGCCATTTTTCCAATAATATTTGCTTACTTCAAGTCTCTGTGTCACATTTTTATAACTTTTACAGTATTTCAAAATTTTCATTATTATTATATGTGTTATGGTGACCTGTGGTCAGTGATCTTGGATGTTACTATTCTAATTGTTTGAGGGGTGCCATGATCATGCCTGTATAAGATGGTAAACTTAACCCATAAATGTTGTGTGTGTGTGTGTGTGTGTGTGTGTGTGTGTTTAATATTTATTTATTTATTTATTTGGCTGAGTCGGGTCTTAGTTGTGGCATGAGAGACCTTCATTGCGGCATGCGGGATCTTTTAGTTTTGGCATGCAGGCTCTTAATTGCAGCAAGTGGGATCTAGTTCCCTGACCTGGGATCGGACCCCCTGCATTGGGAGCACAGAGTCTTAACTGCTGGACCACCAGGGAAGTCCCAAGTGTCGTGTGTATTCTTACTGCTCCACCAACCTGTCATTTCCCCATCTTTCTTTCTCTCCTCAGGCCTCCCTATTCCCTGAAACATGACAGTATCGAAGTTGGGCCAGTTAGTAACCCTACAGTGGCCTCTAAGTGTTCAAGTGAAAGGAAAATTCTCAGGTCTCTCACTTTAAATCGAAAGCTAGAAATGATTAAACTTAGTGAGAAAGGCATGTCAAAAGCTGAGATAGGTTGAACAGGTCTCTTGTGCCAAACAGTTAACCACGTTGTGAATGCAAAGGAAAAGATCTTGAAGAAAATTAAAAGTACTACTCCAGTGAACACATGAATGATAAAGGAAAACATACTTATTGCTGATAGGAGAAAATTTTAGTGGTCTGGGTAGAAGATCAAACCAGCCACAGCATTCCCCTAAGCCAAAATCTAATTCAGAGCAAGTCCCTAAAACTCTCCTCAGTTCTATGAAGGCTGAGAGAGGTGAGGAAGCTCTGGAAGAAAAGTTTGAATCCAACAGTGGTTGGTTCATGAGGTTTCAGGAAAGAAGCTGTCTCCATAACATAAAAGTACAAGGTGAAGCAGCAAGTGCTGATGTAGAAGCTGCCACAGTTTATCCAGGAGATCTAGCTAAGATAATTAAACACTACACTAAAGAACAGATTTTCAATTCAGATGAACAATCTTATTTTGGAAGAAGATGCCATCTAGGGCTTTCATAGCTAGAGAGGAGAAATCAAAGCCTGGCTTCAAAGCTTCAAATGACAGGCTGACTGACCCTCTTGTTAAGGGCTAACGCAGCTGGTGACCTTAAATTGAAGCCAGTACTCATTTATCATTCCAAAAATCCTAGAGCCCTTAAGAATTATGTTAAATCTACTCTGCCTGTGCCTTATACTAAATGGAACAACAAAACCTGGATGAAAGCACATCTGTTTACAACATGGTTTGCTGAATATTTTAAGCCCACTGTGAGACCTACTGCTCAGAGTAAAATGTTCCTTTCGAAATATTATTGCTCATTGACAATGCACCTGGTCACCCAAGAGCTCTTAGGAAGATGTACAATGTTGTTTTCATGCCTGCTAACACAACATTCATTCTGCAGTCCATGGAGCAAAGAGTAATTTTAACTTTCAAGTATTATTATATTTATTATTATTATTATTTCGAGTATTATTATTATTTTCAAGGATTATTATTTAAAAAATGAATTTCATAAGATTGTAGCTTCCATAGATAGTGATTCCTCTGATGGATCTGGGCAAAGTCGATTGAAAACCTTCTGAGAAGAATTCAGCATTCTAGATGCCGTTAAGAACATTCATGCTTCATGGGAAGAAGTCAAAGTATCAAAATTAACAGGAGTTTGGAAGAAGTTGAATCCAGCCCTAATAGATGACTTTGAGGGAATCAAGACTTCAGTTAGGAAGTAACTGCAGCTTTGGTGGAAATATCAAGAGAACTAGAATTAAAAGTGGAGCACTCTGGAACATTTACAAGCCTAGGAGGAGAGAGCGGGAAACACTGAGGGCTGAGCCCTCAGTAGACATTTCTCCAAGGAAGACATACAGATCGCCAAAAAGCACATGAAAAGATGCTCAACATCACTAATTATCAGAGAAATGCAAATCAAAACTACAATGAGGTATCACCTCACACTGGTCAGAATGGCCATCATCAAAATTCTACAAACAATAAATGCTGGAGAGAGTGTACAATGTTGGTGGGAAAGTAAACTGGTACAACTACTATGGAGAACAATATGGATGTTCCTTAAAAAAACTAAAAGAGTTGTCATCTGATCCAGCAATCCCACACCTGGGCATATATCCAGCCAAAACTATAATTCAAAAAGATACATACACCCCTATGTTCATAGCAGCACTATTCACAGTAGCCAAGACATGGAAACAACCTAAATGTCCATCGACTGATGAATGGATAAAGAAGATGTGGTATATACAATGGAATATTACTCAGCCATAAAAAAGAATGAAATAATGCCATTTGCAGCAACATGGATGGACCTAGATATTATCATACTAAATGAAGTAAGTCAGACAGAGAAATACAAATATCATATTATATCACTCATAGGTGGAATCTAATTTTTAAAATGACACAAATGAACTTACATACAAAACAGAAGCAGACTTACAGATATTGAAAACAAACTTACAGTTGTGTGACTTGCTTTATTGTGGTGGTCTGGAACCAAATCTGCAATATCTCCAAGTCATACCTGTATATACGTATATCAAATTATGTTGTACACCTAAAAATAATACAGTGTTATATGTCAATTATATCTCAGTAAAACTGGAAAAAAAATTTAAAAATCAAGTTAGCAGTGTTAAAAAAAATCCATACAAGTCTAGGTATTGCTGGGTAGGTATTTTTTAGATGTGATTAAATTTTAAATTTGTGCCCTTTGAATAAAGCAGATTATCCTCCATAATGTGGGCAGTCCTCATCTTCTCAGTTAAAAGCCTTAAGTGAAAAGATTAAGGTCCTCTGAGGAGGAAAGAATTCTGTCTTCAGACTGCCTTTAGATTCAAGACTGCAGTATCAACTCCTGCCAGAATTGCTAGCTTTCCAGCATGCCCTGCATATTTCAGACTTGCCAGCCTTTACAATCATGCAAACCAATTCCTTTTTTAGAATTATATATATTTTTTACTTTATTGTTTTTTGTTTTATTGGAGTAAAATTGCTTTACAATGTTGTGTTAGTTTCTGCTGTATGATGAGGTGAATCAGCTATATGTATGCCTATAACCCCTCCCTCTTGGACCTCCCTCCCACTGCGCCCTGCATCCCACACATCTAGGCCATCATAGAGCACCGAGCTGAGCTCCCTGTGCTGTACAGCAGGTTCCCACTAGCTATCTATTTTACACATGGTACAGTGTTTATGTCAAACCTAATCTCCCAATTCGTCCCACTCTCCCCTTGCCCCCCTGTGTCCACATGTTCTTCTCTACATCTACATCTCTATTTCTGCCCTACAAATAGGTTCATCTGTACCATTTTTCTACATTCCACATATATGTGTTAATATGCAATATTTGATTTTCTCTTTCTGGCATACTTCACTCTGTATGACAGACTCTAGGTCCATCCACATCTCTACAAATGACCCAATTTCATTCCTTTTTATGGCTGAGTAATATTCCATTGTATACATGTACCACCTCTTCTTTATCCATTCATCTATTGTTGGACATTTAGGTTGCTTCCATGATCTGGCTATTGTAAATAGTGCTGCAATGAACACTGGGGTGCATGTGTCCTTTTGAATTATGTTTTTCTCAGGGTATATGCCCAGTAGTGGGATTCCTGGGTCATAATGTAGTTCTATTTTTAGTTTTTTAAGGAACCTCCATACTGCTTCTCCATAGTGGCTGTATCAATTTACATTCCCACCAACAGTGCAGGAAGGTTCCCTTTTCCCCACACCCTCTCCAGCATTAATTTTTTGTAGATTTTTTGATGATGGCCATTCTGAGTGGTGTGAGGTGATGCCACATTGTAGTTTTGACTTGCATTTCTCTAATAATTAGTGATGTTGAGCATCTTTTCATGTACCTCTTGGCCATCTATATGTCTTCTTTGGTGAAATATCTATTTAGGTCTTCTGCCCATTTTTTACTTGGATTATTTGTTTTTTATGATATTGAGCTCCATGAGCTCTTTGTATATTTTGCAGATGAATCCTTTGTCCATTGCTTCATTTGCAAATATTTTCTCCCATTTTGAGGGTTGTCTTTTCATCTTGTTTATGGTTTCCTTTGCTGTGCAAAAGCTTTTAAGTTTCATCAGGTCCCATTTGTTTATTTTTGTTTTAATTTTTATTACTCTAGGAGGAGGGTCAAAAAAGATCTTGCTGTGGTTTATGTCAAAGAGTGTTTTTCCAATGCTTTCTTCTTAAGAGCTTTATATTGTCCGGTCTTACATTTAGGTTTTAAATACATTTGGAGTTTATATTTGTGTATGGTGTTAGGTAGTGTTCTAATTTCATTCTTTTACATGTAGCTGTCCAGTTTTCCCAGCACCACTTATTGAAGAGGCTGTCTTTTCTCCATTGTATGTTCTTGCCTCCTTTGTTGTAAATTAGGTGACCATATGTGCATGGGTTTATCTCTGGGCTTTCTGTTCTGTACCATTTATCTATATTTCTGTTTTTGTGCCAGTACCATACTGTCTTGATTACTGTAGCTTTGTAGTATAGTTTGAGTTGGGGAGCCTGATTCCTCCAGCTCTGTTTTTCTTTCTCAAGATGGCTTGGCTATTCGGGGTCTTTGTGTTTCCATACAAATTGTAAATTTTTTTATTCTAATTCTGTGAAGAATGCCATTGGTAGTTTGACAGGGATTGCACTGAATCTGTAGATTGCTTTGGGTAGTATAGTCATTTCCACAATGTTGATTCTTCCAATCCAAGAACATGGTATACTTCTCCATCTGTTTATGTCATCTTTGATTTCTTTCCTCAGTGTTTTATAGTTTTCTGAGTACAAGTTTTTCACCTCCTCAGGTAGGTTTATTCCTAGGTATCTTATTCTTTTTGTTGCGATGGCAAATTGGATTGTTTCTTTAATTTCTCTTTCTGATTTTTCATTGTTAGTGTATAGGAATGCCAGAAATTTCTGTGCATTAATTTTGTATCCTGCAACCTTATCAAATTCATTGATTGGTGTAGTAGTTTTCTCGTGGCATCTTTAGGATTTTCTATGTACAGTGTCATGTCATCTGCAAACAGTGACAGTTTTACTTCTTCTTTTCCACTTTGGATTCCTTTTATTTCTTTTCTTCTCTGATTTCCCTGGCTAAGACTTCCAAAACTATGTTGAATAATAGTGGCAAGAGTGGACATCCTTGTCTTGTTCCTGATCTTAGAGGAAATGCTTTCAGTTTTTCACCATTGATTATGATGTTTTCTGTGGGTTTGTCATATATGGCCTTTATTATGTTGAGGTAGGTTCCCTCTATGTCCATTTTCTGGACAGTTTTTATGATAAATGGGTATTGAATTTTGTCAAAAGCTTTTTCTACTTCTATTGTCATGATCATATGGTTTTTATTCCTTAACTGTTAATATGGTGTATCACATTGATTGATTTGCATAGATTGAAGAATCCTTGCAGTCCTGGGATAAATCCCACTTGATCATGGTGTATTATCCTTGTAATGTGTTGTTGTATCCTGTCTGCTAGTATTTTGTTCAGGATTTTTGCATCTATGTTCATGAGTAATATTGGTCTGTAATTTTCTTTTTTTGTGGTATCTTTGTCTGGTTTGGTATCAGGGTGATGGTGGCTTTGTGGAACGAATTTGGGAGTGTTCCTCCCTCTGTAATTTTTGGAAGAGTTTGAGAAGGATAGGAGTTAGCTCTTCTCTAAATGTTTGATAGAATTCCCCTGTGAAGCCATCTGGTCCTGGACTTTTGTTTGTTGGAAGATTTTTAATTACAGTTTCAATTCCATTACTTGAGATAGGTCTGTTTATGTCTTCTAATTCTTCCTGGTTCAGTCTTGGAAAATTGTACCTTTCCAGGAATTTGTCCATTTCTTCGTGGTTGTCCATTTTATTGGCATATAATTGTTTGTAATAGTCTCTTTTAATCCTTTGTAATTCTGTGATGTCAGTTGTGATTTCTCCTTTTTCATTTCTAATTTTATTGATTTGAATCCTCTCCCTTTTTTTCTTGATGAGTCTGGCTAAAGGTTTATCAATTTTGTTTATCTTCTCAATGCACCAACTTTTAGTTTTATTGATCTTTGCTATTGATTTCTTCATTTCTATTTCATTTATTTCTGCTCTGATCTTTATGATTTCTATCCTTCTACTGACTTTGGGTTTTCTTTGTTCTTCTCTCTCTGGTTGCTTTAGGGGTAAGGTTAGATTGTTTACTTGAGATTTTTCTTGTTTCTTGAGGTGAGATTGAACTGCTATACACTTTCCTCCTAGAACTGCTTTTGCTCCATCTCATATGTTTTGGGCCATCGTGATTTTTGTTGTCATTTGTTTCTATGTATTTTTTAATTTCTTCTTTGACTTCTTCAGTGATCTCTTGGTTATTTAGTAGCCCACTGTTTAGCCTCCATGTATTTGTATTTTTTACAGTTTTTTTTTCCTGTAATTCATTTCCAATCTCATAAAGTTGTGGTTAGGAAAGATGCTTGATATGATCTCAATTTTCTTAAGTTTTCTGAGGCTTGATTTGTGACCCAAGATGTGATTTATCCTGGAAAATGTTCCATGTGCACTTGAGAAGAAAGTGTGTTCTGCCACTTTTGGGTGGAATGTCTTATAAATATCAATTAAATCTATCTGGTCTATTGTGCTATTTAAAGCTTGTGTTTCCTTGTTTATTTTCTGTTTGGATGATCTGTCTATTGGTGTAAGTGGGGTGTTAAATTCCCCCACTATTATTGTGTTACTGTTGATTTCCCCTTTTATGTTTGTTAGTGTTTGCCTTATGTGTTGAGGTGCTCCTATGTTGGTTACCTAAGTATTTATAATTGTTATTTCTTCTTCTTGGATTGATCCCTTCATCATTATGTAGCGTCCTTCCTCGTCTCTTGTAACAGTCTTTATTTCAAAGTCTATTTTATCTGATACTAGTATTGCTCCTACAGCTTTCTTTTGATTTCCATTTGCATGGAATATCTTTTTCCATCCCTTCACTTTCAACCTCTATGTGTCCCTAGGTCTGAAGCAGGTCTCTTGTAGACAGCATATATGTGGGTCTTGTTTTTGTATCCATTCAGCCAGTGTATGTCTTTTCTTTGGAGCATTTAATCCATTTAAATTCAAGGTTATTATCGAAATGTTTGTTCCTGTTACCATTTTCTTAATTGATTTGGGGTTTTTTTGCAGGTCTTTTTCTTCTCTTTTGTTTCCTGCTTAGAGAAGTTCCTTTAGCATTTGTTGTAGAGCTGGTTTGGTGGTGCTGAATTCTCTTAGCTTTTGCTTATCTGAAAAGCTTTTGACTTCTCCATCCAATCTGAATGAAATCCTTGCTGGGTAGAGTAATCTTGGTTGTAAGTTTTTCTCTTTCATTGCTTTAAGTATATCCTGCCACTCCCTCCTGGCCTGCAGAGTTTCTGCTGACAAATCAGCTGATAGCCTTCTGGGGATTCCTTTCTATGTTATTTTTTGCTTTTCCCTTGCTGCTTTTAATATTTTTTCTTTGAATTTAATTTTTGTTAGCTTGATTAAAATGTGTCTTGGTGTGTTTCTCCTAGTGTTTATCCTGTATGGGACTCTCTGCACTTCCTGGACTTGGGTGACTATTTCCTTTCCCATATTTGGGAAGTTTCCCACTATAATGTCTTCAAATATTTTCTCAGACCCTTTCTTTTTCTCTTCTTCCTCTGGGACCCCTATAATTCAAATGTTTGTGAGTTTAGTGTTGTCCCAGAGGTCTCTGAGATTGTCTTCAAATATTTTCATTCTTTTTTCTTTATTCTGTCCTCGGCAGTTATTTCCATCATTCTGTCTTCCAACTCACTTATTCGTTCTTCTGCCTCAGTTATTCTGTTATTGATTCCTTCTAGTGTATTTTTCATTTCAGTTATTGTGTTGTTCATCTCTGTTTGTTCTTTAGTTCTTCTATATCTTTGTTAAACATTTCTTGTATTTTCTCAATCTGTGCCTCCATTCCATTTCTGACATTCTGGATCGTCTTTACTATCATTACTCTGAATTCTTTTTCATGTAGGTTGCCTATTTCCTCTTCATTTATTTGGTCTTTTTGGTTTTTACCTTGCTACTTCATCTGTGACATATTTTTTTGTCTTCTCTTTTTTTTCTTTTCTTTTGATGGTGGGATTATGTTCCTGTCTTACTGGTTGTTTGGCCTGAGGCTTCCAGCAGTGGAGTTTGTAGGCTATTTGGTAGAGCTTTGTCTTGGTGCTGAGATGAGGACCTCTGGGAGACCTCACTCCAATGAGTATTCCCTGGGGTCTGAGGTTCTCTGTTAGTCCAGTGGTTCACACTCAGAGCTCCCACTGCAAGAGCTCTGGCCCAATCTCTGGCTCATGAACCAAGATCCTTCAAGCCGTGCAAGGTGGCAAAAAAAGAAAAAAAGCAAAGAAAAAAAAAGGAACAGAACAATAACAAAGAGTAAAAAATAAAATAAGATTAGAAAACTAACAGATATGTTAGAAAGAATAAAAAAATAAAAATATAGATGAAACAAAAACAGGAAGGTAAAACAGAACCACAATAGTAAAAAAGAGGAGGAATAAAAGAAACCAGAAGAGGCCTTGGCTGCAGGGGGTGGGACTTATGCAGGTGTGTGATTTAGGTGGTGGGCGGCACCTATGGTTAGGACTCACAGGGCCAGAAAAGGCCCTGAGGGGGGGTCTGGGGTGGGACTTAGGCTCAAAGCAGCAGGAGGGTCGCAGGAGTGCCTCTGGCCTGGATGTCAGAGAACCACGTCCAGGACCCCAGCTGGCTCACTGGGCCGGAGTGGTGGGGGAAATGCTCGGCACATTCCCCCCAATCCTCTGATCCCAGAGGACCCCTCCCCATTGGCCTCTATTCTTCCGTGCCCCCCCATTTCCCTAGGAACCACACGGTCAGAGGGGGCTCGGGAAGGCAGGGGACCAGCCCAGAAGCCCAACAGGCTTCCCGGGGCCGATTGGGCAGGAGAAATGCTAGGCATGCTCCCCCCAATCCTCCAAGCCCCCAAGGGTCCCTCCAGGTATGGGAACCCCTCCCTGCCTCCCAGCCACCCTCAAGGGCACCAGTTCTTTCCGGCCTCCACTTCTCCTCCCCCATCACTCCCCCCACATCATACCCAGTTGCTCTGGGATTCCTGCTGTTTCCTTGGGGTTTGAAGTCCATCAGCAGCATCTGGCAGGCACCCTAGTTGTCTGTACCAATTCTTTAAAATCTCTCTCCCTCTCTCTCTCTCTATGTGTGTGTGTGTATGTGTGCATGTGTGTATATATATATATATATATATATATATATATATATATATATACACACATGCACACACATATATATATATACACACATGCACACATACACACACATATGTGTTTCACTTTGAAATATTAAAATATATTGGAATATTATATGCTGAGTATTTTACATTAAAATATATATAAATCTACATACATTATATTTGTTCTGTTTCTCTGGAGACCCCTGACTAATATACATTTTAGTTCCATGTGTTTTCAACAAGTAGTGCTGGAGCTTTGGATATTCATGGACAAAAATGATCTTTGACATATATGTCACATCTTATACAAGATTATGGATTATATGTTTACCTGTAAAATATAAAAGTATAAAACTCTCGGAGACATCATAGGAGAACATTTTTGGGTTTTAGAGCTTGATGAGTTATTATGAGATATGACACCAAAAGAACAACCCATAAAAGGAAAAAAAATGGACTTTGTGAAAATTAATCTTTTTCTATACCAAAGACCTTATTAAGATGATGAAAGGAAAGTCTACACGCTGGGAGAAAGTATTTGCAAAACACACATATGACAAAAGCACCCTGTTTTATTCTGAGTTTTGCTAAGTAACAGAACCAATACAGTGTTTGTGTGTGTGTGTCTGTGTGTGTGCACACGCGCATGTCTGGTGTGTCTGTATATCTATCTGTCTGTCTATCTATCACCTATCTACCTATCTAGACAGGGAGAGGGACAGTAGGAGAGAAAGGGAAATTTATTTTAAGGAATTTGCTCAAATGATTGTGGAAGTTTGCTGCAGAGTAGGCCAGCAATCTGGAGACCCAAGGTAGAGACACACTAAGAGTTCAAAGTTAGTCTGCTGGCAGAATTTCTTGTTTATTAGGGGAGATCATTCTTTGTTCTATTAAGGCTTTCAATCAATTGAATGTAGTTTTACCACATTATAGAGAGTAACCTACTTTACCCATAGTTCACCCATTTATATGTTAATCTCATCCAAAAAATACCTCCACAGAAACATCTAGAATAAATTTTGACCACATATCCCAGCACCATGACCCAGCCCATTTGAAGTATAAAATTAACCATCACAGACCCATATTTAGAATATTTAAATCACTCTTAAAACTCAATAGTAAAAAAACAAACAATCCATTTAGAAAAGAGGCAAAAAACATGAAGAAACATTTCACCGAAGAGAATATACATGTGGAAAATAAGTTCATGAAAAATGTTCAGCATCACTAGCCATTAAGGAAATGCAAAGTAAGACCACATGAAGTATCACTACATATTTATTAGAACAGCTAGAATAAAACATAGTGACAGTACTAAATTCTAGTGAGGATATGGGAAAACTAGATCTCTCACTGTTGTGGAATTTAAAATGTTACGGTCATTCTGGAAAAGCTTGGCAATTTCTTAAAAAAACTAAATATTCAGCTATCATATGACCCAGGAGTTACATTCTTGGAATTTATATAATCAAATGAAAACCTACCTTCACTCAAAAATCAGTACATGAATGTTTATTGCAATTTTATTTATAATATCTTTATTTATAATAGCCAGAAACTAGAAACAACCAAAATGTCCCTCAATAGGTGAATTGGAAGATGACCTTTGTTACATCTATACTATAGAATGCTACTCAGAAATAAAAAGGAATGAATACTACTGTTGCATGCCACAACTTGGATGCATCTCAAGGGCATTTTAGAATGTGGGGAAAAAATCACAAAAATTTATATGCTATATAATTCTGTTTATATTTTTGAATGACAAAACTTTTGAGATGGAAATCAGATTAGTGTTTACCAGGGATTTAGGGTAGTATGAGGGAACTCTTCGTGGTGATGAAACACTTCTGTATCTTGCTTGTAGTGGTGCTTACATCAATCTACCCGTGTGATTAAATGACGTATAATTATACACACACATTACACCAATGTCAGTTTTATGGATTTGATATTACTATAATTATGTAAGATTTAACTCTTGGGGGAAAATGAGTGAAGAATACATAGACCTCTTTGTACTATCTTTGCACCTTCCTGGGAATCTAGTTATTTCAAATAAAAAGTAAAAACAAAAAACCAATGAGCCAGAGATGCCTGTAGATGTTTCAACGTTTATGGACACATCTGTAGGTGTCCTTTCAACTGAAGCCCCAATTTATACCTCGTTTGTTTTAAATTTATTTTTTATTAATTTTTATTGGAGTATGGTTGCCTTACAATGTGTTAGCTTCTACTGCACAGCAAAATGAATCAGCCATACATATACATATACCCCCTCCCATTTGGATTTCCCTCCCATTTAGGTCACCACAGTGCATTAAGTAGCATTCCCTGTGCTATACAATATGTTCTCATAAATTGTCTATTTTATGCATAGTATCAATAGTGTATATGTGTCAATCCCAATCTCCAAATTCCTCCCACCCTACCCCTTTCCCCCTTGGTATCCATACATTTGTTCTCTACGTCTGTGTCTCTATTTCTACTTTGCAGGAAAGGTCATCTGTACCATTTTTCTAGGTTCCACATATATGCATTAATATACGATATTTGTTTTTCTCTTTCTGGCTTACTTCACTTTGTGTGACACTCTGTAGGTCAATCCATGTGTCTACAAATGACCCAGTTTCGTTCTTTTTTATGGCTGAGTAATATTCAATTGTATATATATATCACATCTTCTTTATCTATTCCTCTGTTGATGGACATTTAGGTTACCCCTTTATCAAAGTGAATTTTCAAACAATTATTTTAATATAATTCATTGTTCACCCTGACTAAACTCAATTTGTTGATTGTAGAAATAAATTTAAGTCCTATGATTGATGGGACAGTTGTTGGCCTCAATGATTAATACATGATTCCTCATCAAGGAGAGAATGTTGGAAGGAGTGCATCTTCTATATCATCTTAAACTGAGACAAATCATTGGTGATTTTTTATACTGCCCAGAAAAATAATGGAAATAGGAACAAAAGAAAGTTCAGGGTATAGAGTGGACCATGAGATAGAAGTCAGACACTGAGTTCTAGCCCCAGTTCTGTCACTAGCTCACTGCAATTATCCTGGTCCAAGCCACCATCCTGTCTTGTCTAAATTATTATTATTTTTGTTTTTTATATTCAATTTATTTAAGTTAAACCAAAACCAAAACCGAAAGCAACACACTCGTTTCTCCCACTCCCCACTGTCTTTGGCAACCACTAATTTGTTCTCTTTATCTATGAGTTTGGTTTTTTGGTTTTATTTTTTTGTCTCTAAAAATATATATATATATGTGTGTGTATATATATATATATATAAATATATATATATATATATATATATATATATTAATTTCTCATATAAGAGAGATTATATAGTATTTGTCTTTCTCTGTCTGACTTATTTCACTTAGCATAATACCCTTGAGGTCCATCCATGTTGTCACAATTGGCAAGATTTCATTTTTTTTAATGGCTGAATAATATGCCCTTGTATGTGTGTATGTGTATATATATAATGTTTTCTTCATCCATTCATCCATCAATGGGAACTTAGGTTGTTTCCATATTTTGGCTACTGTAAATAATGCTGTAATGAACATGGGGGTACATATATTTATTAAAATTAGTGATTTTGTTTTCTTTGGATAAATACCCAGAAGTGGAATTGCTGTTTCATATGATAGTTCTACTTTTAATTTTCTGAGGAACCTGCCTACTGTTTTCCATAGTGGCTGCACCAATTTACATTCCCACCAATAGTGCACAAGTATTCCCACATCTTCATCAACACTTGTTATCTCTTGCCTTTTTATGAAAGCCATTCTAAAGGGTGATATCTCATTGTGGTTTTAATTTGCATTTCCCTAGTGATTAATACTATAGAGCATGCTTTTGTGTACTTGTTGGCCATCTGTATGTCTTCTTTGGAAAAGTGTCTATTCAAATCTTCTACTCATTTTTAAATCTGATTTTTTTCTCTTGAGTTGTATGAGTTCTTTATATATTTTGGATATTATCTCCTTATCAGATATGTAATTTGCAAATATTTTCTCCCATTTGGTAGGTCACCTTTTTATTCTGTGGATGGTTTTCCATGCTGTGCAGAGGTTTTTTAGTTTGATGTAGTCCCATTTGTTTATTTTTGCTTTTGTTGCTTTTGCTTTTGGTGTCAGATTCAAAAAATAATCTCCAAGATCTGTGTCAAGGAGCTTACCCCGTATTTTTCTTCTAGGAGTTTTATGGTTGCAGGTCTTATGTTCAAGTCTTTAATCCATTTTGAGTTGATTTTTTTGTACGGTGTAAGATAGTTGTCCAATTTCCTTCTTTTGCATGTGGTTGTCCAGTTTTCCCAGCACCATTAATTGAAGAATCTGTCCTTTCCTTGTTGTATATTAGTGGCACCTTGGTTGTAAATTAATTAACTGTATATGTGTGGGTTTATTTCTGGATTCCCTGTTTTGTTCCATTGATCTATGTGTCTGTTTTCATGCCAATACCATGCTGTTTTGATTACTATAGCTTTGTAGTATATTTTGAAATCAGGGCATGTGATACCTTCAGCTTTGTTCTTTTTTTTTCTCAAGATTGTTTTAGCTATTTGGGGTCTTTTATGGTTCCATAGAAATTTTAGGATTGTTTGTTCTATTTCTGTGAAAAATGCCATTGAAATTTTGATAGGGATTGCATTGAACCTGTGGTTTCCTTTGGGTAGTATGGACATTTAATGATATTAATTCTTCTGGTCCGTAAGCATGGAATATCTTTTATTTGTGTCTTCTGTTTCTTTCATTAATGTCTTTTAGTTTTCAATATATAGGTCTTTCACCTCCTTTGTTAAATTTATTCATAGGTGTTTTATTATTTATGATGCAATTTTAAATGGGAATTTTTTCTTAATTTCTCTTTCTGATAGTTTATTATTAGTGTATAGAAACACAATAGATTTTTATGTATTGAGTTTGTATCCTACAATTTTACTGGATTTATTTATTGTTCTTATGATTTTCTGATGAAGTTTTTAGGGTTTTCTATATGATATCATGCCGTTTGCCAATAGTGAGAGTTTTACTTCTTTCTTTCCAATCTGGAAGCCTTTTATTTCTTTTTATTTTCCTAATTACACTGCCTAGGACTTTCAAAATATGTCGAATAAAAGTGGTGAAAGTGGGCATCTTGTCTTGTTCCTAATCTTAGAGGAAAAGCTTTTAGCTTTTCCTTGTTTAGTATGATGTTAGCTATGGGCTTGTCCTACATGGTATTTATTATGTTGAGATATATACTCTCTATACCTGCTTTGCTGATAGTTTTTATCACGAATGGATGTTGCTACACCTGTGGTTCACTCCAGTCAGATATATTGTATTCTTTAATGTTCCTGAAACACCCTATGTATGCTTCTACCTCAGATCCTTCTGTATTTTTCTGTTCCCATTTATTGGAAAGCTTTTCACCAAGATATCCTAATGGCATATTCTCTCATATCCTTCAGGCCTTTTCTCAAATGTCATTTTCGTAGTGCAACCTAACTGACTACCTTATTTAAAATTGCAGTCTCCCTCACTAAATCTCCCTATCTCCTATTGCTTTATTTTTCTTCATAATAACTTATAACCATCTAATATACTTTTTATTTTGAGTGTTTATTTTACTTTCTCTTTCCTCTAGAATGTAAGTTCTACAAAAGTTGGAACTTTTGTTTGTTTTATTCATTGTCGAACAATTGTATAGAAAAGTGCATGTCGCATAGTAGATGTTCAGTACGTATTTGTTGAATGAGTGAATGCTTGAAGATGGCACCCCCACCCTGTTCTATGACATACAATGCAACACTTTTTAATTTTATTGTTTCACAGGTATTTATTGAAGTCCTTGCAGTTTACCATGCTTAAAGTAAACATTAGGACAGACATTAAAGTTATAAATATTTATAAAGATGTGTTTTCTCTCCTTAAGACATTCAGGTCAGTTGCAAGAAAGAGAGAACAACTTGATTATGTCAGGCTCACAGAAAAGGGAGAGAGATGTCCTCTTTTGGGAGGTGCCAGGATATGCGTCCTAAAGTGTTACAGTTGAACTTGGTCTGAAAGGACAAATACTATGTGTTTTCCAAACAAAGAAGGAAAGGGTAGTCTATGCAGATGGGATAGGAAAGACACAGCAGCAATAACAACTATGGTGTATCATTCAATATGCCATGCGTTCTTAGATGATTTCCTTAATCTCTTGGCATAGATATGTTTTGCTATGTTATTATTATGAGGCAGTGTTATATAGTGGAAAGAGTACAGGCATTATAGCTAACCAGCTCTGAGTTAAAATTTCAGCTTTATCACAATATCTACATTATTTAGCCTCTCTATCCATGAAATATGTGAGTAGTAATACCCATAATGTAGGATGGTTCTGAGGATGTCATAAATGAAATAGTGTATGTTAATGCCCATCTCTGTACTTGACATGTAGTATGTGCTTACCACAATAGTTATTTTACTAGTAAACTAATTATTTGATTATTATTTCTAATAATTAGTAAACTAATTATTTCAAATTATTTGTGTAGTATTAATGGTTGTTAGTTAAAACAACTGAACAAAATCCAAGCAGCAATACAAACAGTGTATTTGTATGTTTCCATTTTTAGAAGGGAGATGAGTACACTGACTGGCAATCTCAGCAAAGAAAGGATAAAATAATTTTGGCAGTTTTGAGACTTAAGATTATTGTTAGTTATGAATAACCTTAGATCTCTAAATGATCTTCTGTAGTGGAAAGCCTTTGCAATGCCAGTTGATGTCATTTCAGATTAATACCTAGGTTGAAGTTAGACTAGGCTGAAGACTAAATTATAGACTTGAGCAAATTTTAGATTATGTATGCCCTCATGAAGTTACTGTGTACTGCAATTCCTGGACCATTCTCTAAAAAGTAAATGAATATAGATTGGGACCTAGATTGAAACCTGTTGGTGTCTTAAGAATGAAAATAGCACTATCTTGATGGAAAATTATTGAGTCCAGATGAATTAATGAAGTGGCTTGATAACAGTAATAGATTCTAGGTCAAGAAATATTGGAATTCATGTCTGCTGATCCCAAAGTGTCTGTGTGACCTTGGATAAATCATTTTACCTCTCTGGGTCTTTGCGATCTCACCTACAACATAGGAATAATAGTCCTTAGTATGCCTACCTCTCAGAATTTTTATACACATTTAATGAGATAATGAACATAGAAATGCTTTGTAAACCAGCCAGTGCTACAGTTATGTAGGGTTTGTTATTACTGGCAGTACTCGCAACTAACTCACAGTCAGGAAGCTAGCTCTGCCACTGATTTGAAGTTGAACTTTATGCAAATCAATTCCTTCTTCCATATCTCAGTTTCTTAATCTTTGAAATTAAGTGGTTCATCTGAATTAATGATTCTGAACTGGAAGGTGGATGCTCCCTTGAAGGTGCTTTTCAAATCTCACTTTTTCTTTCCTATGGAGAGTGTTTGATATACTCTTTCACCTCAGTAGGTATAGTTTCAACGGTAAGAATCATTGCTACAGTAATCTATAGGCAGGCTTCTTCCCTGGGTAGGGCAACCAAGATGGTTCTGGGCATCTTGTTTGAGGTAAGATGTGGACTCATGAAGTGGACTTGCTATTATTTTCTGAAATCATTAAAATTTAAGCTTAAAATTTCTTTTTTAATGATTATGCCAAGTGGCTCATGAAAGATGCCAATAATGTGGCCTCCTTTTAAGTGTAATTGAAATCTCAGCTGTGCACCAGATTCACATCCTTCTAGGAATGGCCTGCATGAGAGTGTCCTGTCCTGTTGGTGGAAAACAATGAAAAGCAAAGGATTAGATGATCCATAGGGACTTCCATCCTCCACACCTCAGGCCTGAACTTAAAATCTCTGAGTCATTTAAAATAATTTTAATTTTCAGTAATTTAAAATTCCAGTTTCAAGTGACTATTGCTTAAGAAAAGCTAATATCCAGGTGTTCTAATTTTTTATCTTGGTGTAGCTATCATTCAAATGTCAAAAGCTCATTATAGATGTCATAAGCAAAGTCAGTATTGGGTAAGGAAGATCATGATATTAACTGCATGTGCTGCACTTTTGTTGTGACTTGACATTATGTTTGGTTACTGCTTGACATATTTTCATTGTAACAAGTTGTGATTAATCAAATCTTGCAGTGACACCTCAATATCTCTCAAAGAATATCATTGTACTACTTAATGGTGACTTAGTTCTTTTTTTGGAAAATAGTAGTCTGTAGATATAGGTAGATAGTTAAGCTGTTACCAAGTAATGAGTTTTCTCCTTCTGTCTCATCAGTCTGAAGAAATGCCAAACTAAGGATGGTTGAAAAAAAAATGTGTGTGTGTGTGTATTTTTTTGTTTCCACTGGCCTCAGTTTTGTTTAGAAGAGAAATGGCATGCATAGGCTGGGGAGTTAGGAAAGTTAAGCTGAATATCAGATTTTCTATTTGACTCATTCTGGGAGAGAAGGGATCAGGGCAGGTTCCTGCTAGGACTTTTAAAGCAGATATTTTTAAATATAGGAGATGGTCAATAAATGCAGGGGTAATTGAATATCCCTGCTTTTCTAGTCTCAATTTGCCCACCTAAAAGCAAAGAGTTGGATGAGCAGATGTCTTAATACCTTCCAAGGCTGATGTTTTTCTAAGATTTTAAACAGCATTCTAAAAAGAACTGCTTCTTTCTGCAAAGCTGCTTCTCATTTTATGGATGCTTATAGATTACCAGTGGGCTTACTTTACGTTCCACCTCTTAGAACTTTACAAATAGTGAATGGAAATAGTCTTGGGCTCTGCGCACTCATGTCTCTTATGCATAGGATTGTCCCTCTTCCTGAAATTCTTTTCTGTTCCTTCTCTATCAGATGATCATTCAAGTGCTCATCAGTCAATCATTATTGTAGAACCACTGAAGATGTCACCTTTTGTCCTCTGTTAAGGAAGAATTAGGTATTCCTTCTTTTTTAATCCTTTGCATTTTATAGGTCTTAGCACAATGGATCATGATTGTTTGTTCATATCTATATCTCTCCCCCTGAACTACAAGCTTTATTTTACAGGCAGAGGCTGTTTTATTTGTTATAATTTCTGCAGCAGTCAAGACAATGCCTAAGCAAACTAGGTACTCCAAATATTTACTGAATAAATGTTGAAGTTTATTGAATTCTGAAAAAAATCACTTTTAAATTTGAAAGGGATGTAGAAATTACAGTTGAGGTAATACTTAAGGCATGACTTAAAACTCCAATTCTTTTGAGCTGTTTTATAGGAAGATGATACTTCAGAATCCAAAGACTAGGTTACAGACCATCAAAATTCTATAGAAATGAGTGGTGAAACTATATGAACTGGAGTAAGGGGTGAACTTTCTGTCTTACAGTCTTTAAGTGTTGTGGAGTCAGTAGCCTTGTTCTAGCTTTCACTGCTGAATCTGGAATCGTATGTCTTTTTCCTTCTTGATAAGTTTCTAGCTAAAGCTTTATCAACTTTTTTTTAAATTTTATTTTTAATTTTTTACTTTTTTAAATCAACTTTCTTGATCTTTTTAAAGAGTCAAATTTTGGTTTCATCAAATTTCTATAGTTTTTCTGTTTTATATTTTATTGATTTCCACTCTGATATTTATTTTTTCACATTTTCTGCTGACCTTGTGTTTGATTTACTATTCTTTGCCATCTCCTTGAAGTGGGTTAGATTATTGATTTTAGCTTTCTTCCTTTTAAATAAAGCAGTTTCCCCTAGCTTTATTGTGGTATAATTGACAAAATTGTAAGGTATTTAAAGTGTGCAATATGATGATTTGGTATATATATGCATCACGAAGGAATTCTCCCCATTGAGTTAATTAATAAAGCGTTTAAAGCTGTAAGTTTTATTTTAAGGACTGTTTTAGCTGCATCACATTTTCTTTTTATTATTTAGCCTTGGTTTTCTACAAGTGACCTTGGTGTCTGCATTTCTAAGTAGTCAACCAATAATTTGTGCAGCAGTTGTGTTCAAATACCTCAAGCCTTTAAGGCTTACACCCTCTTACCCATGGATCAGTGTGAAGGTTGGGGAGCTTATTCCCAATTGTAGCTAGTTCTCAAGTTTGCTTTGGCTTTTACTTTTTGCTAGCCTCTCTCAGGTCTCCCCATCTCCCAGTCCATGATTATAGTCTCCCAGTGAGCCAGGGAAGGATATGTGGCAAGTTTGTTTCAGTCCTCCTATGGCCTTTTCATTTCTAGGATTTCCTTAAATGTCTAACTGTTCCATCATAGCCTCAGTTGAAAGTGCAACCTGAGACGAGCAAAGCTGTAGGCTTACCCCATTTGTTTTCTATCAAGTTTACTACTTTTAGCTGACAAAGCTGTGGGCTTTTGTCCCTGCGTCCCAAATCAAGTCTGCCTCTCTGGTAGGAAAGCTGCTGGTTTTTTTAGTTTTTCCCACATTGGTAAAACTGTAGTTCTCATCTGTGGAGTTGGGGAGTGGGATGAGAGTAGCCCCACGCAGGAAGGCTGCAGACTTCTGTTATTCTTACCCAAAGCTCTAAAAAATTTTCGAGAATAAATGCTTCTCATTCTGTTGTCTGCCTTTGCTCAACTTCCAGACACCTGAGGTGGTTGTTTTGGACAACTGTGTTTAGTTTCGTACTTGTATTTTATGGAGAGGTTTCACTTACTTCTTAACGATTCCATAGCCAGAAATTGCTTCTGCAGTATTTAAATACAAACAGTTGCTATAGATAAGAGCAGCACTGGCCCCTATATATTTGTGTATTTTACAGTGCCTGTATAGCCCCTTCCTTATCTTGCACTCCTTTCTCTCACCTTTTTCCAGAAAGGTAGAATGGTATAGTAAAAAGAGAAAAAGCTTTGGAGACTGACAGCCCTGGGTATAGATCTTAATAATAGCTGTGTACTTGTGGGCAGTTTAATTTCTCTGAATCTCAGTTAACAAATCTGTAAAGTGGATGCAATAAGAGTTACCTCATTTAGAAGGTGAAATGATAACATATTCAGAATACCTAATACAGTGTCTGGCACGTGGTAGATAACTGATCAATCACTGTTTTCTCTTCTCTTCCCTCGTCTATCATCGCAGTTTCTGAAGCACATAGATTCGGCAAGATGCCATTTATAGGTCAAAGGACACTGTTATTAAGAGCAGTCAAATGAACAAAAAAGCTGGTTCCTTTCCAATGTTAATATAGAAATACAATACTGTACTTTACATTTTTGGGGTTGTGGGTCAATGGCCATTTGGATTAGCCCAAACATTGGCATTTGAACTTTTTTCACCATGAGATGAAAATTTTTTTCAGTGCACATTTAATCATGCCATTTACTGGCTTCTAATCAGCCCTCAGGATAATACCTAAGCTCCTCAAAATAACATGCAGGATCCTTCATGAGCTGGCCACTCTGTACTCTTCTATCCTCAGTTATCCCTGATACCTCTTAGTTTTAACCTTACTGTAACAGCTTTATTTCTCTGACTATGTCAGGCTTTCATTCTTCCATTGCCTTTGCTCATATAGCTCCCTCTGTATGTATTCACGATTTCCATCTTCATTTACTTGATCATTTTCTATTCATCTTCCAGCTCGGTGCCTATCCTCTCAGCACACTATGTTGTAAAAAGAACATTGTATATGTGTCTTTTCCATTAGACTGAGAGCTGCTTGAGAGCAGAGATAATATCTTATTTAATATTTGTATCTCCATTGCCTTGATCATAACTTTCCAATACAAATGAGGGAACTTAGCCCATCACTGCTCTGATAATAAGATGATGGATGATTTAAAGCACCAACCATCCCAATATAGCCATGAGTTTTGACACACTTATAATTTCCTAAAGTCCAAAACCCATTTTGCCTTAATCTGAAAAAAACAAAAACAAAAACCCAGCTGTGTCTAACAAAAGAAACTGCCTTCTTCCTCCCCTGTTAGGGGAGTTAGGGAAACAGTATAGAGTATTTCTTCATTGCTATCTTGGCAAGATTGAGGTTCAGACTTGGATTCCTGCAACATGGGGACTGATGGTTGTGCTTCTAATCAACAGAGGAGTGGGATTTTAGGTGAAAGCGTCTTATTTTCATAGCAGAGCCATTTCGGTGCTGTGTCCCTCATTACAGTAAACTGTTGACAACCGCTGATGTGATTACAGACAGTAGCTTTCTGTTTAAGGGAAACAGTGGACAGTTACTGGTAGATTTCTGACACACCATTACAGAATTCTTCCTGTTAGCAGGTAGAGGAAAGAGAAATGTATATGAACCTATTAGTATAAGAATTACATGTCAAAAAATATAGAGCAGAGTTCAATTTATTTCTGCACTAATAAGCAAGCTAGAGAGTGACTTGACAATTATTTCTACCTACATTGCTTGTTTTATTCTGAGATGAACATTCCAATATAAAATCAACTTGAGTAGAGTAATGACCTATATGGGAAAAGAATCTAAAAAACAGTGGACATATGTATATGTATAACTGATTCACTTTGCTGTATAGCGGAAACTAACACAGCATTGTAAATCAACTCTACTTCAATAAAAATTTTTTAAAAATTAAAAATAAAATAAAATGAACTTGTTTGGAATACCTTTCAGTAAACAACAGCCTGTGCTCTCTTATAGGAGCTAAAATTAAATCATTTCTTAGGTGGGAATGAGTATTTTATAGTTCTCTCTGTTAAAGAATACAAAGTTACATAATTTGTGATGAAATAAAGTAAAGGCTGGTATGAGTTAAAGGATATAAATTCCAGTACTATTTATTTTGTATGCTAACTGTGTGACCTTGAGCAAATTATAACTACTTGGGGCTTCATTTTACTCAGCTGTATAAACTAATGATGGCAATAATCACTACCATTTATTGAATATCTAAAATGGGCTTTGATCTACAATGTGCCCAATATAAATTATGTCATTGCATCTTCACAGCACGTTAATTACTAACCGTATCCCCATTTAACAGATAAGGAAACTGATGTTCAGGAAGGTAAGTAACTTGCTCAAGGTCACATAGAGAGTAAAAGGCAGAGCAGGACAAAAACCCACATCTTTTGTTCTTCCACATGTTTGTTCTTTTTTCTTCACTCCTCTCCTTTTATTTAATCTCACTGATATTAATAATCTGTCTTACAGAGTTACAGTAATGAACTAATGGATTTGAAAGAGCTTATATGCATACAAATTTAAGGCATTGTTACTTTTATTTAAAGTTTAATTTGGTATCACTGAAGTGAAATGGGATTGTTTTCTGTTTATGTTAAGTGGAGAAACTCTATAAAACTTTTTGAAGTCTTGTACGATTTAAAAGTTAATTCTTTAACTTTTCCTGAATGGTAATTTTTTTCCAGTAGGCCTGCAAAATTATATTCCATACTTTTATGCCCTTATAATATTTGTGCTTATATTTTTCCTATCTCTATTTTCATGTATTTTACGGATAAATCTACATATGCTGAGGAGAATAGAAAGCTTCCTTAGCAATATCTGAATATACAGTTTGTAAAGTGTTTTCACATGAATTGTATTATTTGTTTTTCAGAACTACTTTCTTATTTTGATAGTTATGAAATAAATATCTTTATTCCCATCTTACAAATGAGGCAGCTGAAGTTTAGAGAGCCTTGCATATGTTGACAAAGCATATTAGTGGCAGAGTTCAAGAACTCAGGGCTTCTTATTCTAAGTATAGGGTGCGTTCTACTATATCCAAACTGAGTTTTTGAGGCATCTGTAGTAAGTGGTTACTCCTACAGGCTCCTGAGTGAAACTTCTTGAGTTCAAATTTTGACTCATTTGTATGCCTTTGGACAAATTAAATAATTGATCTGATAACTGGGACAATTAAATATTCAGCCTCTTGGTAACTCCAGTTCTTCATCTAGAAAATGAGGATAGTAATAGTATCTATTTCACAGGGTTATTGTGAGTTTTAAATGGGATAATACATGAGAAATGATTAACATAGTGACTAATACACAGTAAATACTCAAATAATTTATAAATGATTATAAATTATTTAATTATGATAATAATTAAAATGATAACTTATTTTTTGCACATTATTTTAATATTATAAAATTAGTCATGTAATAATATAGAACATTTATGTAAGCCATTTAAAGTAAACCTTCAGTTCATTAATTCAGTTAACATCTGTAGAATGCCTCCTATGTGCTGGGTGTCTTCTAGGCATGAAGTACACAGGGTTATACACACTAGAGTGTCTGCTCTAAAGGAGCTACTTGTTTTCAAGAAAAAAAATTAAGACATAGATGAATGAGAAGACCATTTTATTTACTTCTGCAGACACCTAACTTTAGAAAAATCTACCTGGTGGATGTGCTGATTTAATTTGTCTTTAAACTAACGTTGAGTTTTTATTGTCATTATGAAAATTATTTTACTTAAATAATTATTGTACATTGTATGGAGAGTGTCCCTTTTAGAAACCCTATAATAAAAATTAGAGATGTAAACCAAATTCATGGTTCGGTAGATTAATTGAGATCTATTTTACATAGAAACAGATTTCCTTAGCCTCTTTTTAGGAAAATTCAGAATAGAAGATCTTTGCAATTACAATGTTTATATTATTGATTATAATGGTATCAGTAAATTTATTAAGTGTTTACCATATGCCAAGCATTATACCAGGTGCATATTAGTGGCAGAGTTCAAGAACCCAGGGCTTAGGATAGTATAAACCTCACAAACACTATAAAAGTAGCATTATTTCTATTTAACAGATGGAGGAACTGAGGCTCAAAGAGGTGCAATAACTTGCCTAGCGTTATATAATTTGTGCAATTTGGAGAAGAGAGCCCAGTGCTGTCTTCTCCACATTAGATGTTGGAACTGAAAAAAAAATCGGGCAATTTGAATCTCAGGTTTAAGCTTGAGTCTTGGTTTATTGAATTCAAATTCTATTAGGTTTATTTCTCATTTCTTTTGTGTATCATATTACTATCGGTTTTTGCTATGTGAGGCTTACACAAAAGATCCTATATTTATATCAGTCTATTTTAAGTTCTTACCAACTTAAGTCTGAACACATTCTAAAGCCCTACATTTTTACTCCTCCACTCCATGTTTTATGTTTTTGATGTCACATTTTACATCTTTTTATCTTGTGTATTCCACAACTAATTTTTGTAGTTATAGTTATTTTTACTTCTGTTGTCTTCTAACCTTCATACTAGCTTTAATTAGTCCACTACCTTTAATATATATTTACCATTACCAGTGGGATTTATACTTTTTTGTTACTAATTAGCACTCTTTCTTCTCAGCTTAAAGAAATCCCTTTAACATTTCTTGTAAGGCCCGTTTGGTGGTGATGAACTCCTTTAGCTTTTGCTTGTCTGGAAAGCTCTTTATCTCTCCTTCAGTTCTAAATGATAACTTTGCCAGATGGAGTATTTGTGGTTAGTTGGCATTTCTGTTTAATTTCAGCACTTTGAGTATATCATGCCACTCCCTCTGGCCTGCAAGTTTCTGCTGGAAATCTCCTGATAGCCTTATGGAATTTCCCTTGTATGTAACAAGTTATTTTTTCTCTTGCTGCTTTTAAGGTTATCTCTGTTTTAAACTTTTGACATTTTGATTACAATATGTCTTGGTGTGGGTCTCTTGGTTCATCTTATTTGGAACTCTCTGAGTTTCCTGGATCTGGATGTGTCCCCTGGGCAACTGTCACAAAAATTGGGGCTCCAGATGAACCCTTGTTTTGTTCCCTGCAAGATCCTTTGTAGACCTCTAGATATCTGCCAAACCTAAAGCCTGGCCCTCAGGCTGAAGCTCCAGGACAAGCAAATAGGCCTCTTTCTCAAAAAGACTGAGGATGTTTCTGTCACCTATCTTTGCAGTGCCCTGGGGGGTGGTAGTCTGCCAAGAACTGTCTCTAGTCACATGGGACCCAGGAATGCAAGCCTCCCTAGCCTCCAGAGCCAAGCAATCAAAGAGTATCTACTGGGTTGCAGCCACAAAACCAGAGCTCCAGACATAAAAACTGGGGTGCCAGATATGTGTAAAAGCTCCCTTCTGGGAGATACTGGTGCTGTGGAGTGTGGCAGAGGGAGAGCATGAAGATATCACTCTCTGAGGGAAAAAAAAAGATGGCACCCACCAGCTTTAGCAAGGCAGAGGGAGAGTGCAAAGATGGTGCCTGCTGGTTGGAGGGTAAAGATGCACCCACTGAGAAAAAAAAAAAAGTCTGGTGTAAAATAAAACCAAAACCAAGTTCTATTAGGATTGTTGGAGCTGCAGCATACTGTAAGGAAGAAGAGTAACCATTGGGTTGGATTAGGGTTATATGTGGTGACTTCTGATAGAAAATCTCGAACAGGGTAATATGGCTAAAGTTTTTCTGATAGTCTCTTTGGAAATAGACAAAACATTTTAAACAATAAATTGTATGATTTCTAAAAATATATAAATTTTTATTTAGAAGTAATTCTTCAAAATAACATAAGTACTAACATTTACAAATTACTTCTCCTACCTTACAAAAGTTTTATATCATCAGTTCACCAAAATATTTATGTTGGCATGAAGGAGATGCTTCTGAATATACATTTTCATTAGACTTGGCATTCAACACCTAGTGCCATAAATTTGTTTTTGAAATCCTTAATTTCCCCAAATATTCCAACTGAATGCTGTTTGCTTTGCATTGTATTGGCATCGTTTGCAGTGAAGATCTAGTTCATATACATTCATTGCTAATATTGTTAACTAAATATTTTAATATTTTTCTGAAGAAAAGTGTTATTATGCACTGCCAGGTTTTTGTCATTAACATATTCCCTTTACTTGAGTTAATCAGAAAGTAACGTTGGCATTCTGCATTTTGCTAATACTTTATTATTAGTAATAATAGATTAGCTATATTCTTGAAATATCAACCAAGTAAAGAAATATCTTGATATCTAATACTTCTGTCATTAGAGAATTATTAACAGATGAAAAATATTTTGTGAAAATATATACTAGCTTTTAAGACTAAATGGAAAACGTTATGCATATGTTGTCTTGAAGAACATACACTTATGCTATAATTATTGTAGTTAAAAATATAGCAGTATAGAGAAGAAAATGGGGATGATTTTTTGATATACATGCTTTTTCTGACAATACTCATTATTTGTTGCTCCACTGTCTTCTGACATTTCATCTTAAATAAGAGAAACACAGAACTGCCGTCAGATTTATTCCTTTGTAAATAACCTATTGTTTTCTCTCCCCTACGTGCTTAAAAGTTTTTTTCCTTCATCACTGTAATTCAAAATTGTTGCCAGAATATGTCTCTATTTAGGTCTCATTCCATTAATTCTATCAGAAATAATTTGCATGCTTGGGCTTTTTTTCTGCTCTGGATGTTTTCTTCAGCTATGTCTTTACTATAACTTTTGTTTGAGTGAATCTGATATTTTTCACTTTTTTCTTGTAATGACTTATAATTCCTGTTCTTTTTTCTGTCCTCAATATCGTATGTTCTCTTATTGCTTTCAACTATTGTTTAGTTTTTCCCCGTTTCTTCTGCATCAGGAAGACTACTCTAGATTTTTATCTCTAATGCCTTGATTATATTTAAGCAATATTATGATATCAATACTTCTCTCTCTGTCTCTTTACTATCCCCAATGGATATATTTTTTAACATCTTTATTGGAGTATAATTGCTTTACAATGTTGTGTTAGTTTCTGCTGTATGACAAAGTGAATCAGCTATATGTATACATTTATCCCCATATCCACTCCCTCTCCCTAATGGATATTTTAATACTATTATTTACACTTTTTCCCTTACATTCCTTTTGATAGCAAATTCTTTTTAAAAAATTTCTACCATTGCATCTCATTCTGATAACATTTCCCATCAGGTTATTTTATCCTGGAGGTTTTTTGTTTCTGTTTAGAGAGGCCATGTGTATTAATTAAGGTACCATCAATTGATGTTACAAATCAGCTTCATATTTCTGAGGCTAAGCATAACAGAATTCTAATTCTCACTTATGTAACAATCTGATGAAGATTCCTGGTTGGCAGGTATCCTTCACATGTTGTTGATTCAGGGACCCAGATGCTTTCAATTTTGTAGATTTGTTATTTCATAGAGGGCCTCAGCACCCTCTGCATTTGACTAATGAAAGGGGAATAGAAAGTAAAGAAATTCAAGCCTAGCCTAGCTGAGATGTAACATACATCACATCTACTCAGATTGCACTAGCAAGAATTAGTTCCACAACAAGACTTTGATGCAGAATTCTAGGAAATGTAGCCCTGGCTTGGTAACAACGACTCTATGCTATGAAAGGGAAACATGAAAGTTTGGTTGACAACTAGATATCTTTACCATACCATGTCTTCTAATATTCTGTTGATGGTACTGAACATTTTCTAAAATTTTCTGCATGCTTTAGTAAGTCATTTTCAGAGTTATAATCATCCAAAGAGTTTTCTGGATGATTTTCCCTTTTCCTTTTTTGCCATTTTCTTTCACAAGTTGACAGTTTTTTACTTATTTCACTTGTAACAGAGAGAGATTTATTCAAACCCAGCATGTGTCAAGAGGCATCATTTGTCCTGCTCACTGTCCATTTCTGTGTGGAAGCTGCTACACAGATTTGCAGTTGGGAAGTTGATATGCACAGTTCCTAGATTGATTTCATTTTGATCTAATGAACTTTTCTGGATAAATGTGAGAAACTTAAATTCCAGATTTTCTCATTCTCCAAATTGAGGAGAATACACAGAGCTTTTCCTATCTCCATCAATGCCTATGGAATTTTAGAAGTTAGGATACAGTGTGTCATTGTAATTTCTAGAATTGACTGTATCTGAATCTGTATAGAATTTGAGACATAATGCATTATGTTTTTCTTGGTATTTGGATTATAACAGGCAGCAGGTTTCCAAGACAAAAACAAATAGAAGTTGATGGACAATGTGACTCTGCCCGTCTCACTGCAATTTTTCTCTGTTTCAGATTACAAAACATGTTGGCTGCCACTTATTCAGTTTTCTACTGCATAGGTCCTTTAACTAGTGGAAAGTTCTAAATTCTGTCAATATGTTGGCTGTCAAACTTATTTGTCATTGTTGCTAAAAGATGTCTCTCCTTGCCTTCCCCCTGGTCTTTTTAAGTATACTTTAGGGAAATTGGAAGAAGTACAGTGAAAGACTTGCTATGTAGCTGATGTTTCTAACTCAGATACTCAATTTCCCAAACTTATATAGAGGTGTAATTGATATATAAGAAACTGCACATGGTTAAAGTGTACAGTTTGTAAAGTTTTGATATCTATCATCTATCTATCTATCATCTATCTACCATCTATCTATCTATCTATGTATCATCTGTAAAACCATGTTACTAAGCCAGATAATGAGCATCTTCATCATTCCCAAAAGATTCCTCAAGTTCCTAAACCTCCATGTCTATCACTCCATCCTCAGACAATCACTGATCTACATTTTGACACTACATATTGATTTGCATTTTATAGATTTCTATCTAAAAGGAATCATACAATGAATTCTTTTTGTGTGGCTTCCCTCACATAGCATAACTATTTTGAGATTCATCCATACTGTTGTGTGTAGTAATAATACATTCGTTTCTATTGTCAGGTAGTATCATTGCATGGATAAAGCACAATTTGTTTATCCAGTTGATAGACATTTGGGTTGTTGCCAGTTTGGGGCCATTAAAAATAAAGTAGCTATGAACATTTCTATACAAGTCTCTCTTAGTTCTCTTAGGTAAATGCTTAGGAGTAAATGACTGTGTCAAATGGTAGTTATAATTTTTTGAAGCCTTCCAAAGAGCTTTCTAAAGTAGTTTTACCATTTTACATTTTAAATTGATGTATAATTGACATAAAAATTATATTAATTTCAGGTGTGTAGCATAATGATTTGATGTTTTTACATATTGCAAAATGATCACCACAATAAGTCTAGTTAACATCCATCACCATACATCATTACAGAATTTTTTATTGTGATAAGTTTTAAGATTTACTCTCTTAGCAACTTTCGAACATGTAACAAAATTTTGTTAACTATAGTCGCTGTGCTGAACACTATCCTCATGACTTATTTACTTTACAACTGGAAGTTTGTATCTTTTGACCCCCTTCACTTATTTCTCCCACCCCCAGCCCCACTTCTGTTGTCTGTATCTATAAGCTTGATATATATATAATATAAAATTTATATTATATATAACATGGAATTTATATATATATAAAATATATAAAACTTATACACATATATATTTCTTTTAAGATTCCACATATATATTTGTCTTTCTCTGTTTGACTTATTTCATTTTGCCTGTGCCCTCAAGGTCCATCCATGTAGTTGCAATTGGTGAGATTTCATTTTCATTTAATTTTTTGTGTCTGAATAATATTCCATTGTACGTATGTATATATGTATATATATCATATATATATCATATATATATATGATATATATATATATATATATACATATATATATCATGTTTTCTACATCCATCAGTGGACACTTAGGTTGTTTCCATATCTTGCCTATTGTAAATAATGCTGCAGTGAACATGGAAGTGCAAATAACTTTTCCAATTAGTGTTAAAACCCAGAAGTGGGGGCTTCCCTGGTGGCGCAGTGGTTGAGAATCTGCCTGCCAAAGCAGGGGACACGGGTTCGAGCCCTGGTCTGGGAAGATCCCACATGCCGCGGAGCAACTGGGCCCGTGAGCCACAATTACTGAGCCTGCGTGTCTGGAGCCTGTGCTCCACAACAAGAGAGGCCGCGATAGTGAGAGGCCCGCGCACCGCGATGAAGAGTGGCCCCCGCTTGCCACAACTAGAAGAAAGCCCTCGCACAGAAACGAAGACCCAACAGAGCCATAAATAAATAAATTTAAAAAACAAACAAACAAAAAAAAACCCAGAAGTGGAATTGTTGGATCATATAGTAGTTCTATTTTTAATTTTTTGAAGAACTTCCATACTGTTTTCCATAATGACTGCACCAAATTACATTTCCAATAACAGTATATGACAGTTCTCTTTTCTGCACATCTTGCTAACACTTGTTATTTCTTGTCTTTTTAATAATAGCCATTCTAACACAATAATATCTCATTGTGGTTTTGATGTGCATTTCCTTGATGATTAGTGATATTGATAAAAGTCCTGGATATAGTCTAGAAAAAGCCCTTTATAAGATGTGTGATCTTCTGCCAGTCTGTAGTTTGTCTTTTCATTCTTAATTTTGATAAGATCCAATTTATTAATTTCTTTTTTATGGATTGTGATTTTGGTGCCATATCTAAGAAATCTTTGCCTAACCCAAGGTCAAAAAGATTTCCTCTCTTTTCTGAAAGTTTTATACTTCTAGGTATAAAAGTATGTGATCTAGGTATGTGATCCACTTTGAGTTGATTTTTGTACATAGTGCCAAGTATCGACAGAAGATTTTCTTTCTTTTGTTTTGTTTTGTTTTCAGCCTGTGGATGTCCTATTGTTTTAGCACCATCTGATGAAAAGACTATTCTTTCTCCATTGAGTTACCTTTGTGCCTTGGTTGAAAGCCGTATGTGTGAACCTGTTTTAGGATTCTCTATTCTTTTCCATTTATGTAATTTGTCTGTCCCAAGATAAATACCACACTCTCTTGACTGTTGCTGCTTTATGATGTTTTGAAATCATGTAGTGCAATTCCTCTAACGTTTTTCTTTTTTTTCTTTTTTGGCTATTGTAGATCCTATGCATTTCAATATGAATTTTAGAATCAACTTGTCTACTTTTATACAAAAACTTGTTAGGATCTTCTTGGGATTGCATTGAATGTACAGATCAGTTTGGACAGAAATAACATTTTAATAATATCAAGTTTTCCCTTTGGTGAACATGATATATTTTTCCATTTATTTAGGTCTCTTTAGATTTTTGAAACATTTAAGCAGTGCTTTACAGTTTTCAGTTTACAGGTCTTTCACATATTTGTCAGATTTTTTTCTAAGTATTTTTTATTTTTTGATGTTATTTTAATAGGCATTGAGTTTTATATTTCAGTTTCTAATTGTGCATAGAAATACAGTTGATTTTTGCATATTGATCTTGTATCTTACAATCTTGCTGAACTCACTTATTAGTACTAGTAGCTTTTTAATATAGTAGCTTTTAAAATAGATTACATAGGTTTTCCTACACAATTATGTCATCTGTAAATAAAGCCATTTTTACTTCTTTATTTTATTCTTTACTTTCAATCTCTCTCCCTTTTATTTATTTGTGTTTTTTTATTTCACTTACTGGAACCTCTACTGCAATGTTGAATAGAAGGAATTACAGAAGATATACTTGCCTTGATCTTGATCCTAGTGAGAAAAACATTCAGTCTTTCATTAATAAATATGATGTTAGTTATAGGTTTTTTTGTGGATGTCCTTTGTAAGGTTGAGTAATTTCCCTTCTGTTCATAGTTAACTGAGAATTTTTATCAGGAACACATGTTGGCTTAGGACAAATGTTTTTTCTCTCCATTTAGATAATTTTGGTTTTTTTTTTTTCTTTTTTAATTTGTTAAAATGGTGAATTACATGAATTGTTTTTCTAATGTCAAACCAACCTTGCATTTTTCACTTGGAAATTATTTAATATTCTTTTTATCTATCATTGGATTTGACTTGATACATTGATAAGAATTTTTGCATTTATATTCATGAGGGGTATTGGTGTGTCTGTGTATATGTGAGTTTCCCAAATACCTTTTTCTGGTTTTGGTATCAGAGTAATATTCACTCATAGGCTTTGTTGGTTAGTCCATTCTTTAAAGGCAATTCTGTAGATATGATATCATTTAGTCCTTAAATATTTGAAAGAATTCACCAATGAAGTCATATGGGACTGGAGTGCATTTTATGGGAAGGTTTTAACTAAAATTTCAGTTTCTTTAATAGATATAGTGCTGTTCAGATTCTTTTTTTTTCATGAGCTTTGGTAATCTTTTAAAGAAATTTGTACATTTTTTCCAAGTTGTCAAACTTATTGGCATGAAGTTTTCATAATAATATCCTTTTGATTTATAGACTGTATTGTTGTCATTTCTCTCATACCTGATATAGGTAATTTGTGTTTTCTCTTTTTATCCCAGTCATTCCAGATATATCTTTTAGAAGAATCAGGTTTTTAATTTGTTGGTTTTCCCTATTGCTTTTTCTGTTATGTATTTCATTTATTCATCTCTGATCCTCTTTGATCCTTTCTTCTGTTTATATTATCTTTAATGTTCGCTTCTTTTTCTACTTCTTGTGATATAAGCTGAGATTATTGACTTGGGACTTTATTTTGTTCCTAAAATAAGTATTTTGTGCTATAAAAAAGTCAAGTTATTTTCTCTATTACCTTTTATAAAACTTCAGTAGACGTTATTTTAGAATGTCTGATTATAATGCACTGTAAGTTTGTATGTGATTAATAAGATAATCAGTTATCCACAGCATTTGTCATAATAATTCTCTTTTTTCAAGTGATAGTATAAATTTGTGCTTTATTTTGAAGTATTGTATTTTCTGTCTTTTGCTTTTACTTACAGTTTTATTGAAATGAAAAATCTACCATACGAGCACCTGTAAAATAAAATGTGAGTTTACAAAAAAAATTAGTGCTATAGATTCTGACATGTCATCTTTTAATTTTTGTTCAGTTCAAAATGCTTTCTAATTTCACCTGTGAATTCTACTTTGACTCTTGTACTTTTTAGAAATGTGTTATTTAGATTCACAATATTTGGGCATTTTCCATGTATCTTTCTGTTAGTGGTTTCTAATTTAATTCCATTATTATCAGAGAACATGCTCTTTTATTTCATTGCTTTGAAGTTTTTTGAGACTTGCTTTATGACCCAATATATGGTTTCCCTTGGTAAACGTTCTCTTTAAAAGAATGTGGGGGTCTTCCCTTGTGGTCCAGTGGTTAAGACTTTGCCTTCCAATGCAGGGGGTGTGGGTCTGATCCCTGGTTGGGGAGCTAAGATCCCACATGCCTTGGGGCCAAAAAAAAAACTCAAAACATAAAACAGAAGCAATATTGTAACAAATTCAATAAACAATTTTAAAATGGTCCACATCAAAAAAAATTTTAAAAAAACACTAAAAACTAAAAGAATGTGAATTCTACTATTGTTAGACACAGTGTCCTATAAATGTCAATTAGGTCAAGCTGGTTGATAGTGTTGTTCAAGTCTGCTGTATTTACTGATTTTCTACCTAGTTATTCTATCAATAATTTGAGATGTGTGTTGAAATATATGATTATTATTGTGCATTTTTCTATTTCTTGTACAAGTTCTTATTAGTTTCACATCAGGAGGTATTTTATAACTCTATTTTGTACATAAGCCTTTATTATTTTCAGGTCTTTTTGATCAACTGAACTCTTCATCAATATGAAATAATCCTCTGTATCTCTTGTGATGTTCTTTCCTTTAAAATCTACTTTATCTGATATTGATATATCCGCTTCTGCTTTTCTGGGTTAGTGATAGAATTGTATATCTTGTGCCCATCTTTTTACTTTAACCTCCTGTGTTATTTAAAGTGAGATTCTGGTAAGCAGCATATAGTTTAATCTTGCTTTTAATGCCAGTTTGATGAATTTTGCCTTTTAATCAGAGTGTTTAGATATTTGAATTCAATGCAATTGTTGATGTACTTGTGTTAAAATTTACACTTCTGTTGTTTTTTGATTATGTTTTCTCTTTCTATTCTGTGCTCAATTTTGCCTCTTTTTTGTGACTACTTTTGGTAAGTTGAGTATTTTATCTGATTCCATTTTATCTCCTTTATTGAATTATTAGCTATAACTCTTGTATTATTAGTGGTTGCTTTAGGCTTTATAATATACATCTTCTGTTTTTCACTGTCTGTCTTCAAGCAGTATATCATTTAATTAATATTTTAAGAACCTTATAACAGTAAGCTTTCATTTCCCCCCCGCTTGCCCCAGCTTTTGAGTGAGTTTTGTTATGAGTTTTGCTTTAATCAGCCAATAATCTTCTAAAGAAATTTAATAAGAAAAATGGCTTTTATATTTACCTATATATTTACAATTTTCATCCTTTTGTTTAGACCAAATTTTTTTTAAATTTTATTTTATTTATTTATTTTATACAGCAGGTTCTTATTAGTTATCTATTTTATACATATTAGTGTATATATGTCAATCCCAATCTCCCAGTTCATCCCACCACCACCACTCCCCCCCAGCCACTTTCCCCCCTTGGTGTCCATACGTTTGTTCTCTACATCTGTGTCTCTATTTCTGCCCTGCAAACCAGTTCATCTGTACCATTTTTCTAGGTTCCACATATATGTGTTAATATACAATATTTGTTTTTCTTTTTCTGACATACTTCACTCTGTATGTTTCCTTTTTAAAATGGAAAGCATGCAGCCTGTATTGAAAAGTGCCTAAGAGGATTAACAACTAGGTATACACGTGTCTGGTGCATTGTAGTCATTCTGTTATTAGTGTGGTAGACCCAAATTTTTATCTGTTATAATTTTCTCTCTTTCTGAAGAACTTATTTTCATGTTTTGTATAGTTTGGATCTGTTGGTGCTGAACTATTTCAGCATCTATGTGCCTGATAAAGTCTTTTAGAAGGACATCTTAGAAAGATATTTTTGCTGAGTATAAAATTCTAGGTTGAAAAATTTTTTTTGTTCTTTTAGTATTTTAAAGACGTTGCTCCATTTGCTTTTGGCGTACCTTGTTTTCAACAAGCAGCTTGCTCCCTTTCTTATATTTGTTGTTATGTACATGGTATGTCTTTTTTTCCTTTGATCACTTTTAAAGTTTTTCCTTCATCATTGTTTTTAAACAATTTGATTATGATATATTTTGATGTAGTTTTTTCATGTTTCTTGTAGTTGGAGTTTCTTGAAGTTCTATATTTGTGGATTTATTGTTTTATCAAATCTATATAATTTTCAACCATTATTTCTTTAAATATTTCTTCTGTCCCCTTTCCATGTCATTTATGGAATCTATTTACCTGTATATTAGCTCACTTGGAGTTGTTCCATAGTTCACTGATATTCTATTCTTTTTTTATTCAATCTTTTTTTCTCTATGTAACTTGGGTGATTTCTCTTGTTAATTCTTTAAGATCACCAATCTTTCTAAATACACTATATAATCTGCTTTAATCCCATCTAGTGTATTTTTTATCTCAGACATTATAGTTTTCATTTCTAGTAGTCTTATTTAGTTATTTTTTTTAAATCTTCCATATCACATCTTAGTATGCACAATCCTTCATCTGGCTTCTTGAATATATGGAACACAGTTGTTTTAATATTGTTATGCATTAATTTTATAATTTGCATCATTTCTAAATCAATTTTGATCAATTGATTTTTCTCCTTATTGTGGGTCATATTTTCCTGCTTCTTTGTATGCCTGGTAATTTTTTTTTTTAACATCTTTATTGGAGTATAATTGCTTTACAATGGTGTGTTAGTTTCTGCTTTGTAACAAAGTGAATCAGTTATACATATACATATATCCCATTATCTCTTCCCTCTTGCGTCTCCTTCCCTACCACCCTCCCTATCCCACCCCTCTAGGTGGTCACAAAGCCCCGGGCTGATCTCCCTGTGCTATGCGGCTGCTTCCCACTAGCCATCTGTTTTACATTTGATAGTGTATATATGTCCATGGGACTCTCTCACTTTGTGCCAGCTTACCAATCCCTCTCCCTGTATCCTCAAGTCCATTCTCTAGTAGGTCTGCATCTTTATTCCCGTCTTGCCCCTATGTTCTTCATGACCATATTTTTTGTTTGTTTTTTAGATTCCATATATATGTCTTAGCATACGGTATTTGTTTTTCTCTTTCAGACTTACTTCACTCTGTATGACAGACTCTAGGTCCATCCACCTCACTACAAATAACTCAATTTCGTTTCTTTTTTATGGCTGAGTAATATTCCATTTTATATAATGGATCTTCTTTATCCATTCATCTGTTGATGGACATTTAGGTTGGTTCCATATCCTGGCTATTGTAAATAGAGATTCAATGAAGACTGTGGTACAAGACTCTTTTTGAATTATGGTTTTCTCAGGGTATATGCCCAGTAGTGGGATTGCTGGGTTGTACGGTAGTTCTATTTTTAGTTTTTTAAGGAACCTCCATACTGTTCTCCATAGTGGCTGTATCAATTTACATTCCCACCAACAGTGCAAGAGGGTTCCCTTTTCTCCACACCCTCTCCAGCATTTATTGTTTGTAGATTTTTTGATGATGGCCATTCTGAGAGGTGTAAGAGGATATCTCATTGTACTTTTACTTTGCATTTTTCTAATGATTAATGATGTTGAGCATTCTTTCATGTGTTTGTTGGCAATCTGTACGTCTTCTTTGGAGAAATGTCTGTTTAGGTCTTCTGCCCATTTTTGGATTGGGTTGTTTGTTTTTTTGATATTGAGCTGCATGAGCTGCTTGTAAATTTTGGAGATTAATGCTTTGTCAGTTGCTTCATTTGCAAATATTTCTCCAATTCTGAGGGTCGTCTTTTGGTCTTGTTTATGTTTTCCTTTGCTGTGCAAAAGCTTTTCAGTTTCATTATGTCCCATTTGTTTATTTTTGTTTTTTATTTCCATTTCTCTAGGAGGTGTGTCAAAAAGGATCTTGCTGTGATTTATGTCATAGAGTGTTCTGCCTATGTTTTTCTCTAAGAGTTTGATAGTGTCTGGCCTTACATTTAGGTCTTTAATCCATTTTGAGTTTATTTTTGTGTATGGTGTTAGGGAGAGTTCTAATTTCATTCTTTTACATGTAGCTGTCCAGTTATCCCAGCACTACTTATTGAAGAGGCTGTCTTTTCTCCACTGTATATTCTTGCCTCCTTTATCAAAAATGAGGTGACCATATGTGCGTGGGTTTATCTCTGGGCTTTCTATCCTGTTCCATTGTGGTATATTTCTGTTTTTGTGCAAGTATCATACTGTCTTGATTACTGTAACTTTCTAGTATAGTCTGAAGTCAGGGAGCCTGATTCCTTCAGCTCTGTTTTTCTTTCTCAAGATTGCTTTGGCTATTCTGGGTCTTTTGTGTTTCCTTACAAATTGTGAAATTTTTTGTTGTACTCCTGTGAAAAATGCCATTGGTAGTTTGATGGGGATTGTATTGAATATGTAGATTGCTTTCGGTAGTATAGTCATTTTCACAATGTTGGTTCTTCCTGTCCAAGAACATGGTATATCTCTCCATCTTTTTGTATCATTTTTAATTTCTTTCATCAGTGTCTTATAATTTTCTCAATACAGGTCTTTTGTCTCCTTAGGTAGGTTTATTCCTAGACATTTTATTCTTTTTGTTGCAATGATAAATGGGAGTGTTTCTTAATTTCACTTTCAGATTTTTCATCATTAGTGTATAGGAATGCAAGAGATTTCTGTGCGTTAATTTTCTATCCTTCTACTTTACCAAATTCATTGATTAGCTCTAGTAGTTTTTTGGTAGCATCTTTAGGATTCTCTATGTATATGTCATCTGCAAACAGTGATAGCTTTACTTCTTCTTTTCCAATTTGGATTCCTTTTATTTCTTTTTCTTCTCTGATTGCTGTGGCTAAAACTTCCAAAACTATGTTGAATAACAGTGGTGAGAGTGGGCAACCTTGTCTTCTTCCTGATCTTAGTGAAAATGGTTTCAGTTTTTCACCATTGAGGACGATGTTGGCTGTGGGTTTCTCATATATGGCCTTTATTATGTTGAGGAAAGTTCCCTCTATGCCTACTTTCTGGAGGGTTTTTACCATAAATGGGTGTTGAATTTTGTCAAAAGTTTTCTCTGCATCTATTGAGATGATCATATGGTTTTTCTCCTTCAATTTGTTAATATGGTGTATCACGGTGATTGATTTGCGTATATTGAAGAATCCTTGCATTCCTGGGATAAACCCCGCTTGATCATGGTGTGTGATCCTTTTCATGTGCTGTTGGATTCTGTTTGCTAGTATTTTGTTGAGGATTTTTGCATCTATGTTCATCAGTGATATTGGCCTGTAGTTTTCTTTCTTTGTGACATCTTTGTCTGGTTTTCTTATCAGGGTGATGATGGCCTCGTAGAATGAGTTTGTGAGTGTTCCTCCCTCTGCTATATCTTGGAAGAGTTTGAGAAGAATAGGTGTTAGCTCTTCTCTAAATGTTTGATAGAATTCGCCTATGAAGCCATCTGGTCCTGGGCTTTTGTTTGTTGGAAGATTTTTAATCACAGTTTCAATTTCAGTGCTTGTGATTGGTCTGTTCATATTTTCTATTTCTTCCTGGTTCAGTCTCGGCAGGTGGTGCATTTCTCAGAATCTGTCCATTTCTTCCAGGTTGTCCATTTTATTGGCATAGAGTTGCTTGTTGTAATCTCTCATGATCCTTTGTATTTCTGCAGTGTCAATTGTTACTTCTCCATTTTCATTTCTAATTGTAATGATTTGAGTCTTCTCCCTTTAGTTTTTGATGAGTGTGGCTAATCAATTTTGTTTATTCTCAAAGAACCAGCTTTTAGTTTTATTGATCTTTGCTATCGTTTTCTTCATTTCTTCTTCATTTATTTCTGATCTGATCTTTATGATTTCTTTCCTTCTCCTAACTTTGGGGGTTTTTTGTTCTTCTCTCTCTAATTGATTTAGGTGTAAGGCTACGTTGTTTATTTGAGATGTTTCTTGTTTCTTGAGGTAGGATCGTACTGCTATAAACTTCCCTCTTAGAACTGCTGTTGCTGCATCCCATAGGTTTTGGGTCATCGTGTTTTCATTGTCATTTGTTTCTAGGTATTTTTTGTTTTCTTCTTTGATTTCTTCAGTGATTTCTTAGTTAGTAAGTAATGTATTGTTTAGCCTCCATGTGTTTGTATTTTTTACAGAATTTTTCCTGTAATTGATATCTAGTCTCATAGCATTGTGGTCGGAAAAGATAATCGATACAATTTCAATTTTCTTAAATTTACTAAGGCTTGTTTTGTGACCCAAGATATGATCTATCCTGGAGAATGTTCCATGAGCACTTGAGAAGAATGTGTATTCCGTTGTTTTTGGATGGAATGTCCTATAAATATCAATTAAGTCCATCTTGTTCAATGTATCATTTAAAGCTTGTGTTTCCTTATTTATTTTCATTTTGGATAATCTGTCCATTGGTGAAAGTGGGGTATTAAAGTCCCCTATTATGATTGTGTTATTGTCGATTTCCCCTTTTATGGTTGCTCGTATTTGCTTTATGTATTGAGGTGCTCCCATGTTGGGTGCATAAATATTTACAATTGTTATATCTTCTTCTTGGATTGATCCCTTGATCATTATGTAGTGTCCTTCTTTGTCTCATGTAATAGTCTTTATTTTCAAGTCTATTTTGTCTGATATGAGAATTGCTACTCCAGCTTTCTTTTGATTTCCATTTTCATGGAATATCTTTTTCCATCCCCTCACTTTCAGTCTGTATGTGTCCCTAGGTCTGAAGTGGGTCTATTGTAGACAGCATATATACGGGTCTTTTTTTTGTATCCATTCAGCCAGTCTATGTGTTTTGGTTCAAGCATTTAATCCGTTTACATTTAAGGGAGTTATCAATATGTATGTTCCTTTTACAATTTTCTTATTTGTTTTGGGTTTGTTATTGTAGGTCTTTTCCTTCTCTTGTGTTTCATTCCAGAGAAGTTCCTTTAGCATTTGTTTTATAGCTGTTTTGGTGGTGCTGAATTCTCTTAGCTTTTGCTTGTCTGTAAATGTTTTAATTTCTCCATCAAATCTGAATGAGATCCTTGCTGGGTAGAGTAATCTTTGTTGTATGTTTTTCCCCTTCATCACTTTAAATATGTCCTGCTACTCCCTTCTGGCTTGCAGAGTTTCTGCTGAAAGATCAGCTCTTAACCTTATGTCGATTCCCTTGTGTGTTTTTTGTTGTTTTCCCCTTGTTGCTTTTAATATTTTTTCTTTGTATTTAATTTTTGATAGTTTGATTAATATCTTGGTGTGTTTCTCCTTGGATTTATTCTGTACGGGACTCTCTGTTCTTCTTGGACTTAAGTATTTCCTTTCCCATATTAGGGAAGTTTTCAACTATAATCTCTTTAAATATTTTCTCAGTCCCTTTCTTTTTCTCTTCTTCTTCTGGGACCCCTATAATTCGAATATTGGTGCATTTCATGTTGTCCCAGAGGTCTCTGAGACTGTTCTCAATTCTTTTCATTCTTTTTTCTATATTCTGCTCTGCAGTAGTTATTTCCACTATTTTATCTTCCAGGTCACTTCTCCATTCTTCTGCCTCAGTTATTCTGCTATTGACCCCTTATAGAGAATTTTTAATTTCATTTATTGTGTTGTTCATCATTGTTTGTTGCTCTTTAGTTCTTCTAGCTCCTTGTTAAACATTTCTTGTATTTTCCCCTTTGTATTTCCAAGATTTTGCATCATATTTACTATCATTATTCTGAATTCTTTTTCAGGTAGACTGCCTATTTCCTCTTCATTTGTTAGGTCTGATGGGTTTTTGCCTTGCTCCTTCATCTGCTGTGTGTTTCTCTATCTTCTCATTTTGGTTAACTTACTGTGTTCAGGGTCTCCTCTTTGCAGGCTGCACGTTCATAGTTCCTGTTGTTTTTGGTGTCTGCCCACAGTGGCTAAGGTTGTTTCAGTGGGTTGTGTAGGCTTCCTGGTGGAGGGGACTAGTTCCTGTGTTCTTGTGGATGAGGCTGGATCTTGTATTTCTGGTTGGCATGTCCACATCTGGTGGTGTGTTTTGGGGTGTCTTTGGCCTTATGATTTTAGGCAGCCTCTGTGCTAATGGGTGGGGTTGTGTTCCTATCTTGCTAGTTGTTTGGCATAGGGTGTCTAGCACTGTAGCTTGCTGGTCGTTCAGTGAAGCTGGGTCTTGGCATTGAGATGGAGATCCCTGGGAGATTTTCGCCATTTGATATTACGTGGAGCTAGGAGGTCTCTTGTGGACCAGTGTCCTGAACTGGACTCTCCCACCTCAGAGGCAGAGCCCTGATGCCTGGCTGGAGCACGAAGAGCCTGTCATCCACACAGCTCAGAATAAAATGGAGAAAAATAAAGGAAAAAAGAAAGAAGAAGATAAAATAAAATAAAATAATTAAAATAAAAAATGAAAAATAATTATTAAAATTTTTTTAAAAGTAATAAAATAAAAAAAGAAAGAAAGAAAGAAAGAAAGAAAGAAGAGAGCAACCAAACCAAAAAACAAATCCACCAATGATAACAAGTGCTAAAAACTATACTAAATAACAAAACAAAGGGAAAAAAAAAAAAAACGGACAGACAGAACCCTAGGACAAATGGCAAAAGCAAAGCTATACAGACACAATGACACACAGAATCATACTCATACACACTCACAAAAAGAGCAAAAGGGAAAAGTATATATATATCATCGCTCCCAAATTCCACCTCCTCAGTTTTGGATGATTCATTGTTTATTCAGATATTCCACACATGCAGGGTACATCAAGTTGATTGGGTAGATTTAATCCAATGCTCCTGAGGCTGCTGGGAGAAATTGCCCTTTCTCTTCTTAGTTCGCACATTTCCTGGGGTTCAGCTTTGGATTTGGCCCTGCCTCTGAGTGTAGGTCCCCTGAGAGCATCTGTTCTTTGCTCAGAGAGGTCAGGGTTAAAGGAGCAGCTGCTTCTGGGGCTCTGGCTCACTCAAGCGGGGGGAGGGAGGGGTACAGATGCAGGGCGAGCCTGCGGTGGCAGAGGCCAGCGTGTCATTGCCCCAGCCTGAGGTACGCCGTGCGTTCTCCCGGGGAAGTTGTCCCTGGATCACGGGACCCTGGCAGTGGCGGGCTGCACAGGCTCCCCGGAGGGGCGGTGTGGAGAGTGACCTGTGCTTGCACACGGGCTTCTTGGTGGCGGCAGCAGCAGCCTTAGCGTCTCCTGCCCGTCTCTGGGGTCCGCACTGATAGCCGCGGCTCGCACCCATCTCTGGAGCTCCTTTAAGCGGTGCTCTTAATCCCCTCTCCTCGCGCACCAGGAAACAAAGAGGCAAGAAAAAGTCTCTTGCCTCTTAGGCAGCTCCAGACTTTTTCCCAAACTCCCTTCCGGCTAGCCGTGGTGCACTAACCCCTTCAGGCTGTGTTCAGGCCGCCAACCCCTGTCCTCTCCCTGCGATCCGACCGAAGCCCGAGCCTCAGCTCCCAGCCCCAACCCGTCCCGACGGGTGAGCAGACAAGCCTCTCGGGCTGGTGAGTGCTGGTCAGCACCAGTCCTCTGTGCAGGAATCTCTCCACTTTGCCCTCCACACCCCTGTTGCTGTGCTCTCCTCCGTGGCTCTGAAGCTTCCCCCTTCTGCCACCCACAGCCTCTGCCCATGAAGGGGTTTCCTAGTGTGTGGAAACCTTTCCTCTTTCACAGCTCTCTCCCACTGGTGCAGGTTCCATCCTTATTCTTTTGTCTCTGTGTTTTCTTTTTTCTTTTGCCCTACCCAGGCACGTGTGGAGTTTCTTGCCTTTTGGGAGGTCTGAGGTCTTCTGCCAGCGTTCAGTAGGTGTTCTGTAGGAGTTGTTCCACATGTAGATGTATTTCTGATATATTTCTGGGGAGGACGTGATCTCCACATCTTACTCCTCTGCCATCTTGAAGCTCCTCTCTGCCTGGCAATTTTTAAATCTAATGCCAGACATTGTGAATTCCATTTTATTGGATGCTGGATATTTTTGCATTTGTATAAATATTTCTGAGCTTTGTTCTGGGTTGCAGTTATTACTTGGAATCAAACGTTTGATCCCTTCAGATCTTTCTTATAAACTTTGTGAAGTGTTATTATCAGCATTTATTCTTGGGCCCTTTTCTCATTACTGAGACAAAACTTCTCTGAGTACTGTACCCAATATCTCATGAATTATGAGGTTTTCTGCTCTTGCATGTGAGGACCAGAACTTTTCCTGACCCTGTGAGAACCTCAAGTTTTGTTCCTTCTAATCCTTTTCATGGTGTTTTCTATGTATAGTTTCCACACATGCATGTCCTAATCAGTATTCAGATGCAAACTCAAGAGAAACCCTTTACAGATATTCAAAGCTCTATTTCTGTGCAGCTCTCTGCAGTAGTCTGCCTGTGAATTCTAGCTATCTTGGCTTTCCAGAATATCTAGCTTCTTCTCAAGTTAAGGAGCCTGCTGGGATCTTCCTGGGTACCCCACTTCCTTTCCCTATAGCCTGGAAACTAGCCAGTAGGGTGGGAAGATCGTTGGGTTATTTCATTTGTTTCTTGTCTCTTAGGATCACTGTCCTTTGTTGCCTGACTTCCAATGTCTTAAAAACTGTCATTTCTACTATGTTGCTTTTTAAAAATCTGTTTGAGGTAAGGAGGTAAAATTTAATCTTTATTCTTCTGTCTTTACTGGAAGAAAATGTCTTCCCCATTCTTAAATTTTAAAACTTATTTTTTCTCGAATAAGTATTTATATATTACTTCTAATATGGTTAAGATCATTGCTGGAAACCATATTACAAGGCAAATCTTACTCCAGTTGCTCCTTTCTATTTTTGTTTTAAAGAATATCTTAGTTTATATGCAAACACATAATATAACATGTGATACTGAAAGTGCCTGAGATTTGGAAATAGAAGGTCTTGAGTTTAGCATACAATCAGAGTAGCAATGTAGCTTCAGAAAAGTTACTTAACCTCTCAAAAACTGAAATAATAATACTTATTGCACAGGATACTTTTCAGTATTAAGTTAAATAATGAATGTAAAGAGATTGGCTCAATTCCCTGGCACATATCAGGTAATCAAAAATTATAACAATTAATACTTCAATTAGAAGAATTATGTTATCAAAACCAACAGCAATAGTTAGTATCATTGGAAACTTAAAATTATGTGCTTATTGGGCAGTGGCCAGATAAGAGGCAAGAAATTGTAAAATAGGAAAAAAAGAGACTCTCTTAATATTTTTCAGCAAATGAAGAAAAAAATGCAATTTAACTGCCACTTATCTGACCATGTAACTACTGTTACTGTTACATAATTAATGTCTCTAACATAAAATAAGCAAGAAAAGATAATTTGTGCTGATTTTGTTTATCGTTTTAAATGCATCTATGGTAGAAATGTACTACAAACATCATATAGAAGCATCTATCAGAAAGAATAAGTGCTAATTTAGGTTCTATCACAGTTGCAAACATTATAAGAAACAAGTGCTTTGGCCTCATGTGATAAGGTATTGCTTTCTAATTTTGGCATCCTCACATTTACAGATAGATTATTTCATTTTGTGGTGATAAAGTTTGAGAACGCCTGTACAGACCCCTGAATTGTTTATCAGTATGGACTCATGGTGATCCAAGGTTATTACAGTGGTCTGCACAAAATAACATTCCAAAAATGAAAAATAAAAGGTAAAAACACTAACTCTTGATTCACCAATTGTTTTCCCTTAAATATATATCATTTTTTAAGTCCTAGTCTGGTTCTCCTTTACTGTCCAGCAAACTCTGGAATTGTTTACTTTTATTGGCCATTAAAATGAAATTATTTGAATGATAACAATAGCCATACTAACAACCATAAAAAACAAGCAAAATTAATGTAATTTATTGAACAGCACCTCAAGGATTGTTCTAAAGGCTTTGCAACATGCTATTATATTTAAGTCTAACACAAAGTTGTAAAATACAGGTGATTTTGTTAAATGAGGGAACAAGTTCAGAGGGCTTGTCACTTGTCTTAGGTTACCCTTTGAGTGTTAGAATCAGACCTGAAACAAGGACTGGATTATTATTATTTTTTCATTATGTTACACTGGGTTTTAATATTAACCATAGTTAAAGATAATTTTTAAAATGTATATGATGTTGAAGTAATCATTTATGCCGTATAAAGCCAAGCACTGATTTTTAGATAATCTGCATGTGTGTTCCTTCCACATGTGCATGTGATATAGAATTATATGGGGATAGATTTGAAATTTATTAGCATACTAGTGTTATCACACCTCTTTTGCTGCTAAAAGAACTATGTAATAGTTCATGACTTGGCCATGGCTACACAGACTCAGTATCACAATTAAAACCCAAGTTTTTCACATGTTATAGCTAAATATTGTGCAATAGAAGGCAGGTTGTAGTTTTGTGGAAAGATCATTGGATTTGAAGTCATTAGACCTAGTAGACTCAAGGTTTGGTTTGGTATTTAACTAGTTTTGTGGCCCTGGGTAAATTACTTGTCCTCTATGAGCCTCATTTTCATTATCTAAGAAGTGGTGGTTATAATAAAATAATACCTACACTACAGGGTTGATAGAAAGATTATATGAGACAGTGTATGCAAAAGAGCTTGACAAACTCTAAAGCACCATACAAATGCAAAGCAATGATGTTATCATGTACTGCAACATGCACTGGATTTACACATAGTAGATTATATACCAGATTATAATCTTCCCCTCAGGAAAAGGGAAAGTAGTATGGAAAATTCTCTAGAAAAGAGAAGTCATATGCAAGGGGTAAATGTAAAGGTTTTAATCTTCTTTCCCATTATAAAACATTTCTCCCAAGCCTTCTTTGGAGATCTCCTTTGGAGAATAGGCAAGTCCCTGGAGTAAATTCATGGAAAGAGACCATATGGTAGAACATGATATTGTATTATCCTTTGCTGGAGCAGACTGCTTTTCCATCTTTAGGATGTCAATTGTTGTTTTAAGTTTGTTATATTAAAAAAAGGACATTGTATATAGTAAGCAGGATAGTATGTACAGTCAGCTAGAACTGCATATGAAACTGCAAACCAGTGCTCTCAAGTCAAGCAACTCTCTAAGGCAGAGAGATCGGAAGATCTTGTACCCTCTTTGCTGTGGTGTGATAGCTTCTGCTTAACTTAAAGAGACTGTTCAGCTGTTTCCACTGCCGAGTTTCTGAGTTTCTTTTACAGAGGGAACTTGCAGTTGGTGCTGTCTTCTCAGAACATGTGTATTGCAGTTATATTTATTTCATTGAGTCCCTAATTGTTTTGTTAACAGTATAGCTTGCTGGGGGTTTAAACAAATGACAAAACCTTCATGTGTACTTCCATGAAACCTTGGCAGGATTAGGCTCCACTGGGTGGTTCTTTCAATGGCAGTAGCCTCATTGATGCTGCTGGAGAAATATTGGCTAGTCTTCCTTTTCTCTTCCTTTTTCTGCCACTTACCTTCATGGACTCCATTCTGCAGTCATGCAAAACTGACATGTTTTCATGGTGTGTTTCATGTATATATGTACTTCCATATCTTTGCTCATATTGAACCTGCTGCCTGAAATGCCCTTCCCCACCCTTTTTAAGTTGCCTCCCCTTTATTTATTCTTCAAAGCTCAATTCAAATGCTATTGGTAAAAACATTCTTGATCTCCCCCAGCAAAACTTCTCATGTCTCTGAGCAGTACTTGGCCAATTCCTCTCTTTTAGAATTTACCATGTTTACTTTTCCTCCCACTCCCCTCATTCTGCTACTCTATGAAGGCAGAGGCTCTCTTATTCATGTCTGTATCTACAGTATGTATCCCAGTACCTGGCATTTGGTAGGTTCCCAGTAAAGTCTGTTTAATTAATGAATGAATGGAGCTTCTGGGAGCAAGAATCAGGCTTCCTGGATTTGGATCCCAGCTCTACCACTTATTAGCTGTATGACGTGGGGCAAATCCTCAAACTCTCTGTGTTCCTCATTTGTAAAATAAAATATTAAGATGCCTCCTCTATCAGATTGTTGTGAGGATTTAATATATGTCAAATATGTAGAATAATGCTGCACACCAAGTTCATATCTTCTTGCTATTCTGAAAAGGGTGTCTGTCAGAAGACATTAGCATGACTGCCTGTGCATGACTCGATTTATGCTACTGGTTTTATGTCTGGGATTTTTTGATTTCTAGTTTTTATTCTGGTAGTTTGCCAGTTGGTCAGATCTCTTCACTGGGTGAGCTTCCATTCTTCAGCTCAGCTAAAGAGATGGGCACTGCTGCATAGGGCAGACTTCTCTGATGCAACCTGCATGACTGATTTCTTTTGGGATCTCTGCCGTGACAACTAAGGTACTTTGTGTTGACTAAAATTCTGAACTAGAGTCATAGAACTTACTTGACCTTGGACTCCAGGCCTTAGCTATGAGGCTAGACCTCAGCTGGCATCTACTTTAGTCCTTAACTGCCTGCCCTAACCGCTCTGCATAGGGTCTAGCACATAGTAGTACATTCTTGGTGAGTATTTGTTAAATGAATTAGGAAATAAATGAAGATTAAATATAATTATTTTTATTTTAGAAATAATATAAAATTATCTATAATTAATCATTACAGAAAGGATATAATATAGAAAAGTGAATTTACCTTATATTCCTGCCTCTTAGAACCACTGTCGACAGTTTGGAGTGTATTCTTCTAACCTTTTACCTATAGGGTTTTTCTTTTTAAACAAATTTTGAATTGGTACTAATTCAGTGTCAAAACCACTCAGTTAAAAGTGTAACAACCAAGGAAAAGGGGGTAGGCTACATGAAAATGGGCTGTTGGGACATTGGGATCGTAGATATTGTTCAGGTGCTTCTGAGTCCATACTTTTTGTTTTTGAAGTTTTGGTTCAAGAACCAATTTAAATTAAGGCCAACAGTGTATAAAAAGTGCCTATCTTGTTTTATCCTTATCAGTATTGTCTCATTATTACATTAATACTAATTTGGGTACTTGAAATTTTTCATGTCATTGATTTACTTTGAATATCTTTAATTGTTAAAGAGTTTAGAACTATTATTTTCATATGCTTATTGGCCACTACTTTTTTTCTTCTCTAAATATGTCTTTTGTCCATCTGTGTCAATTTACCCTTGCTCATTGTGTATTGCTGATGTTAACCCTTTTTCTTTGGACTCTGGCAAACTAAAATTGTGTTTGTTTATATAGGTTCCTCAAGTTTTATATAAGTCAAGTTTACTGATATTTTACTTTGATTATTTTGTTTGTTTGCTTTTAGGTTTAGGAAGTTTTTTTCATCTATGTAACAGATAAATATTCATAATGATTTTCTACTGCTTCTAAATTTTTAAATTTAAGCATAATATACTTCGATATACAAAAAAGTGGATACACCAAAAGCATGTATTTCATTTGTTTAACATACCTGTCTAACCAGCATCACCTAGATCAGGAAATAAAACATTGTTAGCATCCCAGAGGCTCCTAACCTCCACCCTTGTTTGTGCTCAGTGTCTTCCTACATAGTAACAATAACCCAATTTCTTTTTTTAAAAAAATATTTATTTATTTATTTATTTGGTTGTGCTGGGTCTTAGTTGCGGTAGGGGGGCTCCTTAGTTATGGCCTGCAGGCTCCTAGTTGCAGCTCACTGGCTTCTTTGTTGCGACACGTGGCCTCCTTAGTTGTGGCATGTGAACTCTTAGTTGCGGCATGCATGTGGGATCTAGTTCCCTGACCAGCGATCAAACCTGGGCCCCCTGCATTGGGAGCACGGAGTCTTAACCACTGCGGCACCAGGGAAGTCCCTCCCAATTTCTGACTATAGATTTCTTATTACCTGATTATCTATTTCATTATTTCATGTAAATGTAATCATATGTTATGTATTCTTTTGTACTTAGCTTCTTTTACTCAAAATTATATTTTGAGATACATCCATATTATTTCATGTAGTAGAAGTTTGTTCATTTTCATTGCTATATATTATTCCATTGTGTGAAAATATTGCACTTTATTTATCCATTCTACTGTTTATAGACATTTGTGAAATTTCCAGGTTTTAGTTGTTGCAAATAGTGCTGCTATGAACATGTTTTTGGTAAATATATGTAAGCATATCTCTTGGATACATACCTAGAGGTTACTTGGTCATGGAGTACGCATTTGTTCAGCTTTAAATAGCCAAATTGTTTTCTTAAGTAGTTGTACCAATTTATACTTCCTCCAGCATTATATGAGAATTCTCTTTTTTCCCAACAGTGGGTTTTTTTATTATTTTCATTTCAGAACTTCTGGTTGCTGGGTAGAAATTTCTCACTGTGACTTTATTTTTCATTTGCCAAATGAAAATGAATAGCTAAAGAATCTGAGCACCATTTATGTAGTATATTTGTGTTTTGATATCCTTTTCTGTGAAGTGCCTATTTAAATCTTTGCCCACTTATCTTTTATTGGGTAGTCTGCCATTTTCTTACTGATTTGGGGAATTCTTTATATATTCTAGGTACAAGTCCTTTGTCAAATATATAATTACAAATATTCCATGCTGTGGGTTGATTTTTCACTCTTTAAATGGTGTCTTTTGATGAATGTAAGTTCTTAATTTTAGTATAGTACAATTAATTAATTATCTTTCTACTAAGGTTAGCTTTTTTGTGTCCTGTGTAAGAAATCTACACTCACTCCATGAAACTGTTTGCCTGAATTTTTCTTTGAAAGCTCTCTGATTTTACCTTTCATGTTTATATCTAAATCTACCTAGAATTATTTTTTGATATATGATATGAGGTATGAATTAAGAGAGACATGTACAGCCCCAAAACTCAGCAAATGTCCTGTTGGGGAAATGAGCCATATGCTTGAGGCCTTTCAAGTTTCTTTTTGTCATTCAAGCCCTTGATTACTGCTCATAGCTTTGCTGGCTTTCTTTTAGGGCTCTTCTCCTTGGACCACGCCTGCCTCAGTCTGTACCCAGAGTCAGAAAATACCCTCAGGGGGAAAAAAGCTTTGCAATCCGTTTACCTCATAAGGTTTGCCCCCCTCTTTGGAATTTCAGATCATCAAATCGTTTTTGTAATTTATCCAGCTTATTCTCATTTTTCCAGTGGAAGCATTGGACTGCTTTGACCTACTATATTCTACCTAAGGATAGTTTATCTTATATGATTTTTGTAATTTTACTAAATATATATAAAATATTACATAATATATTTGAATACATTAGCATACATTGTAATAAATATTTATATATCATATATTGTATAGTCATATATAATATAACTATATATTATAAAATATATTTAATATATCTAATTTATCTAATATTAGATAAATATTTAATGTATCAAATATTAAATATATATGTATATATAATTTTAGTATCTTTCTTTGATTTTAGTTTAGGGTGTGATCATGAAGAAGTAACTATTTGCAAAAGGAAACATTTTATCTACTTCATTTCTTGAATTATTTATCATTTTCCTATTTATCTCTTATGATTTCCTTACCATATCTTAGATTCTTATACATCTGAGTATTTCTGGAAAGTTTTGTTGTTATTCTAGTATTTATTTTTTAGCAGATCTTTACTGAGCCCCTCCTGTATTCCAAAGTCTGTGCTGTTTTATTAAATAGACACAATTTCTTCTTTATTGGCTTTGGCAGGCTAGAGAAGGAGAAAGAGATCAATCAAAAAATCATAAATGTCACATGTACCCCAATGTTCACTGCAGCACTATTTACAATAGCCAGGACGTGGAAACAACCTAAATGTCCAATGACAGATGAATGGATAAAGAAGATGTGGTACATATATACAATGGAATATTACTCAGCCATAAAAAAGAATGAAATTGGGTCATTTGTAGAGATGTGGATGGACCTAGAGTCTGTCATACAGAGTGAAGTAAGCCAGAAAGAGGAAAACAAATGTCATATATTAACACATATATGTGGAATCTAGAAAAATGGTACTGATGAATCTATTTGCAGGGCAGGAATAGAGACGTAGACATAGAGAATGGACTTGTGGACACAGGGGAGAAGGGGAGGGTGGGACGAATTGGGAGATTAGGATTGACATATATACACTACCATGCGTAAAACAGATAGCTAGTGGGAACATGCTGTAAAGCACAGGAATCTTAGCTCGGTGCTCTGTGATGACCTAGATGGGTGGGATGAGGGTAGGGTTGGGGGGAGGTCCAAAAGGGAGGGGATATAGATATACATATAGCTGATTCACTTCACTGTACAGCAGAACCTAACACAACATTGTAAAGCAATTATGCTCCAATAAAAAAATCACAAGTGTGAATGTAAAGTAAGTTCCAAGGTGTGTCTGATGCTGATGGTCCAGGGACTATACTTTGAAAACCACTAGATTAATCAATGCTGTTGGCTGATGTGTTTTCCATCTGAACTAGTGTAGATCTGTTTCCAGTGTTTCATTTCTGGGTTTTGGCTTTTTTCAGTGAGCAATAATCTTCCTAACATTGCTCTAGAATGACCAAAGATGAGCAAATATAGGTATTCCAGTAAGGGAATTGATGCTTATTTCCTCATGTACAGAGGAGGTAATGGCAAGTGTATTTCTTATTATGCCACAGGCAGTTCTATATTTATGTAGACCAGTTACAGAAGGAACCCTTATGTGTAAAAAGGCAAACGGCAAAACCTCAGCTGTGCATGTAAGATCCCTTGCTATTTCTCAGAGGTGGTGGTGAAAAAGGTATTCCCCATTGCCCTATAATAATAGGGCCAACATAGAGAGGAAATTAGGAAGGATAAAAGAGTTTTACATTTTATGTCACCATCATTCCAGACTTCCTCTGGAATATTAAATTTTAATATTTTATTTTGATAAAACCCAGGATATATCCTCCATCCCAGGTTCAAATTATTCCCTTATTTTCCATTTAGATTCATTTCTTCTACTGTATAGTGAGTTCCTTGATGTTATGAATCATGTCAGAACACCTCAGAGTCCTAAGTACACAGATGTGGCAGCCATGGGAATGCATCTCTCAGATCCTCTACTCTTGGGAGCATAGTTGACTGACAGCTAGAATTTTATTCCCCCGGATCCCCTGCCACATTCACCCTGAGACCATACATTCTGTAGACTGCTTCCAGTCAGTGACTGAACATGGCATGGGTACGAGTGCTTGCAACATTCTTGTGTGATTAACGACCCCTCTAATGGCCAAGTTTAAATAGAGGACTCTCTATTGATTTGACCTAAACTCTCTTAGAACCATGTTGTCATCTGAGATTCTTCCTACCCAGTTGTTCTTCATTCCCCCATCCTTTGCCAGGATATAAGCTGTGCTTTGTGGTCTGAAGGTTCTTCCTGCTGCCTCTCCCTTAGTCTTTCACAGTTATTTCCCTCAATAGATCTGTTACCTGTCTAATGGCACCTGCTTCTCAGAAGAGTTGAATTAACACAGGTGGTACTGAGAAGGGGGTGGTACTAAAAATAAGATGAAGTTTTAGAAATGGTTCACTCCCTGCCCTGCAGGCAAAGAGGATGCTATCCTATCCTGGGTGTTATGTGGGATACAGATATTTCCTGGTACAATAGGTGCCAGGAATTGAAGGTGCCAATCCAATTGAAGAATTCACCAATTATGGCCTGGGAAAATGTGCCAGTGGAGGGGATTGCCCTGCAGCCATTTTAAAGATATAGGGAAAACAATGTCTACAAGTACTGTGGAGTTGGCTGGCTATTGCTAAATTATATTGATGTCACTCAGAAGGATAATGAGAATTTGAGGTCTATTAACAAACAGTTAAGGGTGAAGTATGAGAGCCAGAGGGCTCCTGCAGTAGAAGAGTAGATTCAGTGGAGAAGCAGACTCAGTACTTGATTGTTAGAGTGGCACAGGTTCAGAAATGTTTGAATGCCCAGCCAAAGGATGTCTGTTATATTAAGGTCAGAGATGTGGTTGAAAAACCTGAGATCCTGACATATGGGACATGGACATCTGGATGGATGTCTTTGAGAATTTGGCTCTTCAGATCTATTTGAGCCCTCAGAGCTAGAACTTCCTTAATCCTGGAAGGTATTGCCGAGGCTGCACCCCCACAAGGCAACAGGTGCCCCCTTGAGGAGCCGCCCCCATCTCTTGTCCTGACTGTCAGGCTATAACTAGGTTTGAATCCCAGGTTGCTAGGACTTGATAGGCCTAATTAGGAAGGAAAGCAATTATACACCAAAGGGGCTACAACAATTAATTAGCATTTCTGCCAGGAGCCAGGAGATTGGATTTTGAAGGTGGTTGATTAAAGAGGCCAAAAAGTAAGAGTGGATATGCAAGAATTAATTTACTGGTATGTACATTCTCAGGATATACGATTTATCACCCAGGTAACCATATCACAGGAATGGGGTAAATACTGTGAGGTAGCTCTTGAAAGCCTGGAGAAAGTGATGGCTCATAATCAATGAAATGCCTGGGTACCCTGACACATAGTAAAGGAAGAATACAAAGGCGAATGGAAGTGAGCCTCTTGGCCAAAATATATTATGTGAGACCAGAAGACCCACCAGTGGACTATGTTCTACAAAAGAGGATCTAGGACACACAGTTCTCTAACACCATCAGGTATACACTGGTGAGAGGAACACCAACATCATTAAGATATCCTGGTGGATCTCCTCCGCAGGCCATGAATGATGGTAAGAGAGCCTGTCATAGAGCTGGACTCATTAATATCCTTTGTGATAAATAGGGATTTGAAGTAATAGAGGCCAGGTGGTGGTGGTTTACCACCAGGGACCAGAAGGCCATAATTATCTTAATGACTGGCAAGGTTTGAGGGCCAACCAAGGGGGCTTGACCTTCAGGCAATTGAGGAGATAGACATTAGACATGGTGTTTCTGGGGACTTCCCTGGTGGCTCAGTGGTTAAGAATCCTCCTGCCAATGCAGGGGACACGGGTTTGATCCCTGGCCGGGGAAGATCCCACATGCCATGGAGCAACTAAGCCCGTGCACCACAACTACTGAGCCTGTGCTCTAGGGTGTGCATGCCACAACTACTGAAGCCTGTGCGCCTAGAGCCCGTGCTCTGCAACAAGAGAAGCCACTGCAATGAAGAGTAGCCCCCGCTCACTGTAACTAGAGAAAGCCCACGCACAACAACGAACACCCAAGGCAGCCAAAAATAAATAAATAAATAAATAAATAAATAAATAATACCACTGCTGGAAATCTTTAAAAAAAAAAAAGACATGGTGTTTCTAGTGACAAGCTAGATAGATAGCCAATAAATGTGCAGCTTAACATCCACAACCAGAAAAAGGCAAGAATGGAGGATGGCAGCTGTCTCTCCAAAAGTCACCATCCCTTGCTCAGTTCCTGGACCTGAGTCAATTTTCAGATCTAGAATCCGTTGACTGAAGAAATAGCCAGGTTTCTTGGAGGGAGGACCCTGTAGTACTGTGGCATATACATTCTGTAATGATTTCCCTAGTCCTTCTCCGGAGGACCATAAATGGTCCTCTGGCCATTTATTTGGGTAACTATACACCAAGGAAAGGGAAATAACCAGATGTTTTGAGTATATTAGATACAGGATCAGAGTTTAGATTAATATCCTGAGACTCAAAATGTCATCATGGTGCCTCTGTTAGAGTGGGGACATCTGGGAGCCAGTAATAAATGCAATCATGAATAAGGTCTAACTCACAGTGGCTCCACTGGATCCATGGAACAAACAGCTAGTCATTTCCCCAATCTTCAAGTGTGTAATTGGGATTGATATACTTGGCAGTTGGAGTAATATTCACATTGGGTCCTTGGCTTGGGAGGTAAGAACTATTGTAGTAGAGAAGACCAAGTGGAAACCTTTCAACTGACCATTCCCCCAGCCAAGATTGTAAATAAAAAATAAAATCACATCCTGGGGGTGGGTAGATGGAATGGATTGGTGGGATTAGTACCACTATCCAAGTTCTAAAGCAGGAATCAAGAAACTTTTTCTATAAATGACAAGGTAGTAAACATGGCTTTGTGAGCCATATTATCTGTCATAGCTATTCAACTCTTCCATTGTACCATGGAAACACCCATAGGCAACGCTTAAATGAATGATTATCACTGTGTTCTAATAAATATTTACTTATAAAATCAGGCAACTGGCTAGACTTGACCAGTGTGTTGTAGTTTAATGATCCTGTTCTAAAGGATGCATTGTGGTGTTGCTATCATATGTCCATTTTATTCACCAATCTGATCCTTGAGAAGACCAGATGGATTTCATAAAATGAGTATAGATGGCAACAAACTCAGCCAAATAGTTGCCCATTTGCAGCTGCTAAGTCTAATGTGGTATCATTGCTAGAGAAGGTTAGTGCAGGTACGTAGTATAGTATACAGTCATTGATTTGGCAAATATATTCTTTTCTATTTCAATTAGAGAAGAGAATCAGAAAAAGTTTTGCCTTTACATGGAGTGGAAAACAATACTCATATTCACTTTCAGTTTTGCCCCAATGCTATGTTTTTTTTTAAACATCTTTATTGGAGTATAATTGCTTTACAATGGTGTGTTAGTTTCTGCTTTATAACAAAGGGAATCAGCTATACATATACATATATCCCCATATCTCCTGCTTCTTGGGTTTCCCTCCCACCCTCCCTATCCCAACCCTCTAGGTGGACACAAAGCACCGAACAGATCTCGCTATACTATGCAGCTGCTTCCCACTAGCTATCTATTTTACATTTGGTAGTGTATATATGTCCATGCCACTCTCTCACTTCGTCCCAGCTTACCCTTCGCCCTCCCCATGTCCTCAAGTCCATTCTCTATGTCTGCCTCTTTATTCCTGTCCTGCCACTAGGTTCTTCAGACCCATTTTTTTTTTCAATTACATATATATGTGTTAGCATACAGTATTTGTTTTTCTCTTTCTGAGAAAAGTATCATGTCATCTGCAAACAGTGACACCTTTACTTTTCTTTTCCGATTTGGATTTCTTTTATTTCTTTTTCTTCTCTGATTGCTAGGGCTAAAACTTCCAAAACTATGTTGAATAATAGTGGTGAGAGTGGGCAACCTTGTCTTGTTCCTGATCATAGTGGAAATGGCTTCAGTTTTTCCCCATTCAGAAAGATGTTGACTGTGGGTTTGTCATATATGGCCTTTATTATGTTGAGTTAAGTTCCCTCTGTGCCTACTTTCTGGAGGGTTTTTATCATAAATGGGTGTTGAATTTTGTCGAAAGCCTTTTCTGCATCTATTGAGATGATCATATGTTTTTTCTCCTTCAATATGTTAATGTGGTTTATCACATTGATTGATTTGCGTATATTGAAGAATCCTTGAATTCCTGGGATAAAACCCATTTGATCATGGTGTATAATCCTTTTAATGTGCTGTTGGATTCTCTTTGCTAGTATTTTGTTGAGGATTTTTCTTTCTTTTTTAAAAATTTAATTTTATTTATTTTTTTATACAACAGGTTCTTATTAGCTATCCATTTTATACATATTACTGTATATATGTCAATCCCAATCTCCCAATTCATCACACCACCACACCCATCACCCCCCCACCACTTTCCCCCCTTGGTGTCCCTACGTGTTTTCTCTACATCTGTGTCTCAATTTCTGCCCTGCAAACCGGTTCATCTGTACCATTTTACTAGGTTCCACATATATGCGTTAATATACAATATTTGTTTTTCTCTTTCTGACATACTTCACTCTGTACGACAATCTCTAGATCCCTCCACGTCTCTACAAATGACCCAATTTCGTTCCTTTTTATGGCTGAGTAATATTCCACTGTATATATGTACCACATCTTTTTTATCCATTCGTCTGTCGATGGGCATTTAGGTTGCTTGCATGACCTGGCTATTGTAAATAGTGCTGCAATGAACATTGGGGTGCATGTGTCTTTTTGAATTATGGTTTTCTCTGGGTATATGCCCGGTAGTGGGATTGCTGGGTAACCTCCATACTGCTCTCCATAGTGGCCATATCAATTTACATTCCCACCAACAGTGCAGGAGGGTTCCCGTTCCTCCACACCCTCTCCAGCATTTGTTGTTTATAGATTTCCTGGTGATGACCCTTCTAACTGGTGTGAGGTGATACCTCATTGTAGTTTTGATTTGCATTTCTCTAATAATTAGTGATGTTGAGCAGCTCTTCATGTGCTTCTTGGCCATCTGTATGTCTCCTTTGGAGAAATGTCTATTTAGGTGTTCTGCCCATTTTTGGATTGGGGTGTTTGTTTCTTTAATATTGAGCTGCATGAACTGTTTATATATTTTGGAGATTAATCCTTTGTCCATTGATTCATTTGCAAATATTTTCTCCCATTCTGAGGGTTGTGTTTTCGTCTTGTTTGTAGATTCCTTTGCTTTGCAAAAGGTTTTAAGTTTCATTAGGTCCCATTTGTTTATTTTCGTTTTTATTTCCACTTCTCTAAGAGGTGGAACAAAAAAAATCTTGCTGTGATTTATGTCAAAGAGTGTTTTCCTATGTTTTCCTCTAAGAGTTCTATAGTGTCTGGTCTTCCATTTAAGTCTTTAATCCATTTTGAGTTTATTTTTGTGTGTGGTGTTACAGAGTGATCTAATTTCACTCTTTTACATGTAGCTGTCCAGTTTTCCCAGCACCACTTACTGAAGAGGCTGTCTTTTATCCACTGTATATGCTTGCCTCCTTTATCAAATATAAGGTGACCATATGTGCATGGGTTTATCTCTGGATTTTCTATCCTGTTCCATTGATCTATATTTCTGTTTTTGTGCCAGTACCATACTGTCTTGATTACTGTAGCTTAGTAGTATAGTCTGAAGTCAGGGAGCCTGATTCCTCCACCTCCATTTTTCTTTCTCAAGATTGCTTTGGCTATTCTGGGTCTTTTGCGTTTCCATACAAATTGTGAGATTTTTTGTTCTAGTTCTGCGAAGAATGCCAGTGGTAGTTTGATAGGGATTGCATTGAATCTGTAGATTGCTTTGGGTAGTATAGTCATGTTCACAATGTTGATTCTTCCAATCCAAGAACATGGTATATCTCTCCATCTTTTTGTATCATCTTTAATTTCTTTCATCTGTGTCTTATAATTTTCTCAATACAGGTCTTTTGTCTCCTTAGGTAGGTTTATTCCTAGGTATTTTATTCTTCTTGTTGCAATGGTAAATGGGAATGTTTCCTTAATTTCTCCTTCAGATTTTTCATCATTAGTGTATAGGAATGCAAGAGATTTCTGTGCATTAATTTTGTATCCTGCTACTTTACCAAATTCACTGATTAGCTCTAGTAGTTTTCTGTTGGCATCTATAGGATTCTCTATGTATAGTATCATGTCATCTGCAAACAGTGACAGTTTTACTTCTTCTTTTACAATTTGGATTCCTTTTATTTCAGTTTCAATTTCAGTGCTTGTGATTGGTCTGTTTCTATTTTCTATTTCTTCCTAGTTCAGTCTCTGGAGGTTGTGCTTTTCTAAGAATTTGTCCATTTCTTCCAGGTGATCCATTTTATTGGCATATAGTTGCTTGTAGTAATCTCTCATGATCCTTTGTATTTCTGCAGTGTAAGTTGTTACTTCTCCGTTTTCATTTCTAATTCTGTTGATTGGAGTCTTCTCCCTTATTTTCTTGATGAGTCTGGCTAATGGTTTATCAATTTTGTTTATCTTTTCAAAGAACCAGCTTTTAATTTTACGGATCTTTGCTATTGTTTCCTTCATTTCTTCTTCATTTATTTCTGATCTGATCTTTATGATTTCTTTCCTTTTGCTAAGTTTGGGCGTTTTTTTGTTCATCTTTCTCTAATTGCTTTAGGTGTAGGGTTAGGTTGTTCATTTGAGATGTTTCTTGTTTCTTGAGGTAGGATTTATTGCTATAAACTTCCCTCTTAGAACTTCTTTTCCTGCATCCCATAGGTTTTGATTCATCATGTTTTCATTGTCATTTGTTTCTAGATATTTTTTGATTTCCTCTTTGCTTTCTTCAGTGATCTCTTGGTTATTTAGTTTTGTATTATTTAGCCTCCATATATTTGTTTTTTTTACAGAATTTTTCCCGTTATTGATATTGAGTCTCATAGGGTAGTGGTTGGAAAAGATACTTGATACAATTTCAATTTTCTTAAATTTCCCAAGTCTAAATTTGTGACCCAAGATTTGATCTATCCTGGAGAATGTTCCATGAACACTTGAGAAGAAAGTGCTATCTGCTGTTTTTGGATGGAATGTCCTATAAATATCAATTAAGTCCATCTTGTTTAATGTATCATTTAAAGCTTGTGTTTCCTTATTTATTTTCATTTTGGATGATCTGTCCATTGATGAAAGTGGGAGGTTAAATTCCCCTCCTATGATTTTGTTACTTTCAATTTCCCCTTTTATGACTGCTTACATTTGCCTTATGTATTCAGGTGCTCCTTGTTGGGTGCATAAATATTTTCAATTGTTATTTCTTCTTCTTGGATTGATCCCTTGATCATTATGTAGTGTCTTTCTTTGTCTCTTGTAATAGAATTTATTTTAAAGTCTATTTTGTCTGATATGAGAATTGCTTCTCCAGTTTTCTTTTGATATCCATTTGCATGGAATATCTTTTTCCATTCCCTCACTTTCAGTCTGTATGTGTCCCTAAGTCTGAAGTGGGTCTCTTGTAGACAGCATATATACAGGTCTTGTTTTTGGATCCATTCAGCCAGTCTATGTCTTTCAGTTGGAGCATTTAGTCCATTTACATTTAAGGTTGTTATCAATATGTATGTTTCTATTACCATTTTCTTAATTGTTTTGGGTTTGTTATTGTAGGTCTTTTCCTTCTCTGTGTTTCCTGCCTAGAGAAGTTCCTTTAGCATTTGTTGTAGAGCTGGTTTAGTGGTGCTGAATTATCTTAGCTTTTACTTGTCTGTAAAGGTTTTAATTTCTCCGTCGAATCTGAATGAGATCCTTTCTTGGTAGAGTAATCTTGGTTGTAGGTTTTTTCCTTTCCTCACTTTAAATATGTCCTGCCACTCCCTGCTGACTTGCAGAGTTTCTGCTGAAAGATCAGCTGTTAACCTTATGGGGATTCCCTTCTGTGTTAATTGTTTCTTTTCCCCTACTGCTTTTAATATTTTTCTTTGTATTTAATTTTTGATAGTTTGATTAATATGTGTCTTGGAGTGTTTCTCCTTGGATTTATCCTGTATGGGACTCTCTGCTCTTCTTGGACTTGATTGACTATTTCCTTACCCATATTAGGGAAGTTTTCAACTATAATCTCTTCAAATATTTTCTCAGTCCCTTTTTCTTTCTCTTCTTCGGGGACCCCTGTAATTCAAGTGTTGGTGCGTTTAATGTTGTCCCAGAGGTCTCTTGGACTGTCCTCAATTCTATTCATTCAGTTTTCTTTATTCTGCTCTGCAGTAGTTATTTCCACTATTTTATCTTCCAGGTCACTTATTTGTTCTTCTTCCTCAGTTATTCTGCTCTTGATTCCTTTTAGAGAATTTTTAATTTCATTTATTGTGTTGTTCATCATTGTTTGTTTGCTCTTTAGTTCTTCTGGGTCCTTGTTAAACCTTTCTTTTATTTTCTCCATTCTGTTTCCACGTTTTTGGATCATCTTTACTATCATTACTCTGAATTCTTTTTTCAGGTGGACTGCCTGTTTCCTCTTTATTTGTTTGGTCTGGTGGGTTTTTACCTTGTTCCTTCATCTGCTATGTCTTTCTCTGTCTTCTCATTTTGCTTAACCTACTATGTTTGGTGTTTTCTTTTTGCAGGCTGCTGGTTCGTAGTTTCCATTGTTTCCGGTATATGCTCCCAGTGAGTAAGTTTGGTTCAGTGGGTTGTGTAGGCTTCCTTGTGGAGGGGACTGGTGCCTGTGTTCTGGTGGATGAAGCTGGATCTTGTCTTTCTGGTGGGCACAACCCCATCCAGTGGTATGTTTTTGACTGTCTGTGAACTTATTACGATTCTAGTCAGCCTCTCTGCTAATGTGTGGGGTTGTGTTCCTGTCTTGCTATTTGTTTGGCTTCAGGTGTCCAGCACTGTAGCTTGCTGCTCGTTGAGTGGAGCTGGGTCTTAGCATTGAGATGGAGATATCTGGGAGAGCTTTCACCATTTGATATTACATGGAGCTGGGAGGTCTCTGGTGGACCAATGTCCTGGACTTGGCTCTCCCACCTCATAGGCACAGGCCTGACACCCTGCCAGAGCACCACGACCCTGTCAGTCACACGGCTCAGAAGAAAAGGGAGAAAAGAAAGAAAGAAAGAAAAGAAAAAACTAAAATAAAGTTATTAAAATTTAAAAATATATTAAAAATAAAAAAGTAATAAAAAAAAGAAAGAGAGCAACCAAACCAAAAAACAAATCCTCCAATGATAACAAATGTAAAAACCATACTAAAACAAACAAACATAAAAAACCAGACAGTAATAACCCTAGGACAAATGGCAAAAGCAAAGCTATGCAGACAAAATCACACAAAGAAGCATACACATACCTACTCACAAAAAGAGAAAATGGAAAAACATATATATATATATATATATGTATATATATATATATATATATATATGTATATATATAAAAGGAAGAGAGCAACCAAATCAATAAACAAATCTATCAGTGATAATAAGCCCTAAATACTATACTAAGATAAGCATAAAACCAGAAACAAATTAGGTGCAGAAAGCAAACCCTAAGTCTACAGTTGCTCTCAAAGTTCACCGCCTCAATTTTGGGATGATTCGTTGTCTATTCAGGTATTCCACAGATGTATGTGCATCAAGTTGATTGTGGAGGTTTAATCCGCTCCTGAGGCTGCTGGGAGAAATTTCCCTTTCTCTTCTTTGTTTGCACAGCTTCTGTGGTTCAGCTTTGGTTTTGGCCCTGCCTCTGCGTGTAGGTCACCTGAGGGCATCAGTTCCCAACCCAGACAGGACAGGGTTAAAGGTGCGGCTGATTAGGGGCCTCTGGCTCACTCAGGCGTGGGGAGGGAGGGGTACAGAATACAGGGTGAGCCTGCAGTGGCAGAGGCCGGAGTGATGTTGCAACAGCCTGGGGTGTGCCGGGTGTTCTCCTGGGGAAGTTGTCCCTGGATCGCGGGACCCTGGAAGTGGCGTGCTGCACAGGCTCCTGGGAGGGGAGGTGTGTATAGTGACCTGTGCTTGCACACAGGCTTCTTGGTAGCTGTGGCAGCAGCCTTAGCTTTTCATGTCCTTTTCTGTTATCCGTGCTGATAGCCGGTGCTCACCCCTCTCTCTGGAGCTCGTTTAGGCAGTGCTCTGAATCCCCTCTCCTCGCGCATCCTGAAACAATGGTCTCTTGCCTCTTAGGCAGGTCCAGACTTTTACCTGGACGCCCTCCCTGCTAGCTGTGGTGCACTAGCCCCCTTCAGACTGTGTTCACGCAACCAACCCTAGTCCTCTCCCTGGGATCTGACCTCCAAACACGAGCCTCAGCTCCTAGCCCCCACCTGCCCTGGTGGGTGAGCAGACAAGCCTCTCAGGCTGGTGAGTGCTGGTCGGCACTGATCCTCTGTGCAGTAATCTCTCTGCTTTGCCCTCTGCACCCCTGTTGCTGTGCTCTCTCCTCCGTGGTTCCAAAGTTTCCACCCTGCTCACCCCCGTCTCTGCCAGTGAAGGGGCTTCCTAGTGTCTGGAAACTTTTCCTCCTTCACAGCTCCCTCCCCGAGGTGCAGGTCCCGTCCCTATTCTTTTACCTCTGTTTTTCCTTTTTTCTTTTGCCCGACCCAGGTACGTGGGGAGTTTCTTGCCTTTTGGGAAGTCTGAGGTCTTCTGCCACCATTCAGTAGGTGTTCTGTAGGAGTTTTTCCACGTGTAGATGTATTTCTGATGTATTTGTGGGGAGGAAGGTGATCTCCACATCTTATTCCTCCGCCATCTTGATGGCGCCTCCCCAGTGCTATGTTAACTTTCCCATCCTCTGTCATAAGAGACCTGAACAACCTGAAACAGAATGTAACACTGATGTTACATCAATGACATCATGCTGATTGGACAGGGTGAGCAAGAGTTGAACCAACTCTTGCTCACCATGGAGGCTTTGATAAGACACATGTACACCAGAGGGTGGGAGGTAAACATTGTGAAGATCCATAGACCTTCCACTTCAGGGTAGTTTTTAGATGTCCAGTGGTTAAGGGCATGCCATGATGTCCCATCCCAGACAAATAGCTGCATCTTTTACTCTCTACCTCAAAAAAAGAAGCACAGTACCTAGTGGGCCTCTTTGGGTTCTGGAGGCAACATTTTCCATACCGAGAAAAACTGCTCTGGTACTTATACTTGTTTGTACATAAGTTTGCTAGCTTTTAGTGGAATTTACAGCAATTCCAGCCTGTGGTGCAAGTGCTGCTGCCTCTTGAGTCATATATTAGGCAGACTCTTTGTTGTTGGAGGTGTCATTACTGGAAAAAGATTTAATATGGAGACGTAATATGCTGAGTCCCAGTGTGAGAAACATTACCTAGGCCACAGGGATTCTAGATCAAGGCCTTACCATCCACAGTAGAGAATTATGTGCCTTTTGAGAAATAGCTCCTGGCATGTTACTTGTCCCTGAAAGAGATGAAATGCTTTACAATGAGGCAGCAAGTGACCAAGCATCTGGAAATCTCAATTATAAGCTGGGCTCTGTTGGACCTACCAAGTTATAAAGTTGGACAGGCCTGTCATAAGATGGAAATGGTGCATCTGGGATTGAGTTTGAGCAGGACCAGAAGTCACAAGTAAACTATGTAATAAGGTAGCCCAAACTTTATTTACCCAACCACAGTTGTACCAGATCCCCTTCCCTACCTCTCTATGGCCTTATGGCCTGATCCTGTATGACCAGCTGAGAGAGTAAGGGAAGGCCTGTGCTGAGTTTATAGATAAGTCACTTTAATATGTAGTTGAAAGCCAAAAATATATGGCACCTGCATTATAGCCATATACAAGGTAACCCATAAAAGGTAGACAGGGAAAAATCATCCCAAATGGATGGTACTGCAAACAATGTACCTGGCCATTGACTTTATATGGAAGAAGCTGTGTCCTGAAGTGAGAGTACGTATAGATTCCTGGGAAGTGACCAGTGTTCTGGCCAGTTTATCAGGAGACTGGGAGGAAAAAGAATCAAAGATTGGAAGCAAGGATGTGTACTGTAGAGGCATGTGGTTGGACAAATGGGAATGGGCACACTCAGAATGTCTCAGTGAGCTGCATTGATGTATACTTTTTGAGGATACCTTTATTTACAAGTATTCCAGACATCACCAGGCTTCAGGCATGACCATGAGTGAGACCAGCAAATAACAGTTTTTTTGCCTGGCAGCCCTGATCCCAATGCCTGCTGTTTCCAGTGCTGGCAATTTCTGATTGTGGCCCATGAGCAATAGCAGATGTTGTTGAACAACACCAGGCTTCATCAGAGGATATGGGCTTGTAGAATATCCGGGTGATGAATTTGTATTACAAAATCTATTTATAAAAAGAGTTTTGAATCCATATTAATGCCTCCAGGAAGCATCTTCCATGGGAGAGGCACTAATTATAATTAACCCAGTAGACAAAATGACTCAGCCGATTGACATCAGCCAGCCTTTGTTGTCAGATGTGCTGGAACTATCATGGTCACATGAATGGAGTGGCCATAGGGGGCTCTATATTGTCTCAACAGCATGGACTCCCACTTACCAAAGCTGACCTAGCTACTGCTGCCTCTGAATGTCCAACCTATGAGAAACAGAGACTGATGCTGAGTCCCCAGTATGTCACTATTTCTGGAGGAGACCAACTAGCCATTTAGGGACAATTCAGTCACATTGGGTGCCTTCTAAGCAGGAAGAGCCAGCAGTTCATCTTCTAAGTACCTACTCTGGATCTGAGTTTGCCTTTCTTGTCCACAATGCCACTATGCAGTGTCTTATAGAATGCCTGATTCACAGACACAGAATCACACAAAACATAGCATTCAAAGAGGGTACCCACATCACAGCAAAGGTGGTGTGGGAGTGGACCCATCATCATTGGATCCACTGATTGTGTATTATACCATTCCACCCAAAAACAGCTGGCATCAGAAACACTGGAACAGCCTTCTAAAGGCACAGCTAAAAAAACAGCTTGGAGGCAATACTATGAAAGGATGGGGTAACATTTTTTAGGTAAATATGCATTGATTAAGAGAACTCTTATTTGTACCTTTTAATAAGCACCTCATGGTGCTGTGTTCCCAATGGAAAGAATATATAGGTGCAGGAAGCAAGGGGTAGAAGTAGGAGTGGTATCATTTACCTTTACTCTCTCAGGTCTTTAGTAAAGGTTCATGAACAAATACTTAATACTGACATTATAGAACACATATGGTAATACTTTCTGCTAATACGAATCCATGAAAAAGCTGAAATATCTTTCCCAAAATTTTAGGGTCATTTTTCATTTAGGAATGTGATAGATCATATCATTGTTGCCTTTTCAACCTGGTGTTTTGGAAAGAGCTCAACTTTATTCTGAGATAGGCATATATTAGTACTGGCTCTAATATTTATTTCCTATGACCTAACAGCATGACCTTGGGCCTGACACAGCATGCATGATTTTGGCTTCAGCTGCAAAATGCAAATCATGTTTATTATATGGGATTGCAATGTGGATTAAACGAGATAATGCTCATATTGTGCCTCACTGGTGTCTATAACAGCAAGTGTTTGGTAAATGGCAGTCCTATCCTGTAGTTGTACTATGTCACAGTCAGCTGGTTGGTATTTTCTATTATCCTCTGGATGTCACTTTGAGAAGAATGTTTGAATTCCCTGACTTTGCACATTCCTGTTTCCTCCTGACATTCTTATCCTTGCTGTTCATTGTCTGATGCTGTTTCACATAAATACCTCTACATGGTCCTTAGATTCCCCTGCAGTGATAATGGAAATGTATATTGCCCCAGCCAAGCAGGAACTTCAAATAGCAGGGCATTATGAGGCCTCTAAGAATAACTCCTTCCAGGATTCTACTAGTCTTATAGTAGTCTTCAGGCAATGAAACAGAAGACATAGATTTTCTTTCTTTTGAAAGCTCAGCTCTCCGGAGCCATGTTTGTAATGAACTATTAGCTTCCTAAATCTTTGGATAGATGATTTGTGCTCCTTGGGGTTCCAGTAATAGAGATCTAATGCCTGAACATGTTCAGAAAATTTCAGCAAGTTCCTGTGGGAGCTTCCCCAGGCTTCCTGAAGTATGCTTCTTCAATAAGCCAAAAGAAGATGAACATCTGCCAAAAATTGCTTTACCTTCAGAACTAGATAAGATGAGCTATTCCTTCAGTCTAAATAGTAAAGGAAAGAGGAACAGAGACATGAAGACACCTTTTGTAGAATTCCTCTCTTTTCTGAAGTTCTGGGTTCAATAGGAAGTGAGAGAGGTGGGGAGATAGAAAAAAACCTACTAAGTGCTGACTCTGTGCCAATCACTCTGCTAGGTGTTTTATACTCGTTACATGTATTATCTAATTTAGCTTCCACGTCTGCCTTGATAGGTGGTATTATTCCATTTTACCAATAAAAAAACAGAAGTTACACAGCTAGTACATCCAGAGCCAGAGTTAGTATCCAAGTCTTTCTGCCTCTGTTACCCCACAGAAGTTTATCATTCGTTTAAGCTGAAATGGACATAAAGGGGAACTAGGGAAGAATACAAGATACTTTAAAATAAAATGTTGGATGGTGAAAGCATAGTAATTTAGGGAAAGGAGATAAACAGTTGATGAAGAGAAAAGAGCCTGAAATTGGTGTCAGATGTTACGGATACTGACCATAATGGGCTGAACCTTACAGGGAAAATGTACCTAAGAAAATTTATCAGGCCCTCCTTTTCTGTGAGCACAAGAGACTATGTTCATAGCACCAAGGTTATTGTGGGTCTCCTTCTATGGAATATAAATTAACAGGGAAGAATCTCATCTCTGCTACAGCATGATTGAAGGCAAGTGTATTAGTTAAGATTAGGCTTGCCTACATATAACAGAAAAACAAAAGAATAGTTGTTTGGCAATATAAGGATTTCTTTTTCTCTTATAAAAAAAAAGTCTGGAGGTATACAATTCCGGCCTGCAATGGTCACTTCATGAAATCATCATCAGAAATCCAGGCTCCTTCTGTTTTTCTGCTTTACCATCCATAGCTCTTGGCTTCTGTCTTCAAAGGTGGCTACAGCAGCTCCAGCTATTCTTTTCTAATTTTAGGCAACAGGAAGGAGATAGAAAAGAAAATGGCATACCTTCGAACTGAGTTAGTTGTACTGAAAGAAATTTTACCTAAAAATTTGACCCAGTGACTTCCTCTTACATTTGTTTGGCTACTGCTGTCTGGAAAGTTGTTTTAGAAATTAGCTTGGTACAGAGCTACCCCCAACAAAATATGGGCTCTGTTACTCAGGAAGAAAAGATATTGGATAGGCAACTAGTAATCTCTGTTGCAGCATGGGACCCATTAGTTTGAGATCCATGTCAGCTCTAACTTTTATTTGAGGACTAAGAAATAATGTGAGGTAACCCTTTAAGGCATTTATTATGTGCCAGGCACTGTGCTAAATTCGTTAAAGGGTTTTAATTTAATACAATAAACTTATAAAGGGGGATTACTTTATTTTGCAGAAGGAATATTTGGCATATATTTACTGAATGTTAAAAATGATGGTGATGATGATGATGAAGATGATAATGATAATGATGATGAAAGTGATAATTAAAAATTGTTCACATTTATTGAGTACTTATGATATTCTTGTTACTGTGCTAAAGACTTTTAATTCTACACACACGCACACGCAGACATACACACGCTAGTACTCACCAGAACCCTAGCAGGTGGAAGTTTTATTATTCCGCTTCTACGGACGAAGAAAATGAGCCTCAGACCATGTGAATAACTTGCCCAAAAGTCTACAGCTAGTCAGTGGCAGAGCCAAGACTATCATTTAAACCTTAATGGAAAAGCCCTTGCTTCTAACTACTGTGCTGTATTTTAGGCCCTGCATAAGCCACAGGGGTACAGATTTAAAAAGTGATAGTCCTTGTCCTTGAGGAGCTCACATTCCAGTCAATTGATGGTTATATATCATATAAATAACTGCACTATCATTTCACAAGCACTATATTTGACGTTTTTCAGGTTGTAATGGGACCACAGAATTTAACTGAAGTGTTCAAGGGAAATGGATCTATGACCTTGGTCCTTGGACCAAATTTAGTAGCAGAGCCACTAAGGTAAAAGGATCTTATAAATGTGAGGTCAGAGTACTATTAGCATTCAAAATTTAATCAGCCTGCTCTTCTTCAGTAAGAAAACCAGTAAAAGGGTAGCTCAATTACAGGGGTAAAATACTGAAGAAAAGGCTTCTGAGACACTGAGGACACAGATATAACTAGTGACTTGTTTACACTCTGCTTTCTGAAGCTGAGTTTGGTTTTAGAATCAAGGGATCTAGATGTTTGTAAAAGTTCCCTTATAATGGAAGTGTTTACATTTTTAATGTTAGCTCTTCCAAAATGGTAATGCAAACTATGAGTGTGAAAAGGGAAGAGACTTAGTAGGGAAGCAAGAATTTGGGTGTTTTTCACTTCAGGCAGGACTGAGCCCTTGTGGAGCTATCGCTAACAGCTGCATGATTCCTTAGAAAACCAAGGGGCCAAGGAAGAGATAAGAAAGATATGTTGTATCTGCTACTCTTGCCATTATTGTCTCTGTGCTTAGGCTACTTTTCTGTATCCTGCCATTTTTGTCTCTGTGCTTAGGCTCTTGCCATTATTGTCTCTGTGCTTAGGCTACTTTTCTGTATCCTGCACTAATTATATTAGTAACGTAATCTGATTTTAGATAGTGTGGTCATTTCTTGCCTACCTGTAACCTTCTTGTGATGCTGCAGGGGAGTTGGTGGGAAGGAGAAGGAATCTGAAAAAAATCACAGTTATGTCCAGCTAACATTGTAATTACTAAAAGAGTTTGTTTAATGCTATAACTCTGATACAGAAAATACTTATTCAAGTAATTCCAAAAGAAAAATTAGTTGACTGGGGAGAAGTGAACTAATATTTGATGAGAACCTATTATTCACCAGACACTTGACTAGGTGATTTTCGTTCCTTACTTCGTTTAATCCTTGCACTGTATGGTAAGTCATTATAGTTTTCCCCATGTGTAAGTGTGGAAATGGAACCTGAGAAAACCTGTGTTTTTTCCAAGGTCACTTAGTAATTAAATTTGAACCTAGGTCTGTGAAACTCCACTGCTTGTAATGTGTACCTTTTGACATCTCTCTTAATTTTCTTATTTTCCATTATTTTTCCACTGTCTCTGTCACTAAATTATAAAGTGATTGAAGGCAAAGACTAAATCTCATTAATTTTTCAAATATTTGCTGAGTGTCCACCATGTGATAGGCACTATGATAAGGGCATCATTGGACTAGGCCTTGAAGTCAATATATGGTTCATACACGTAGATATGGAAGTATGATGGTAGGACGTTTTAGGTAATATGAGTTGTTAAAAGAATATAAACTTTAGAGTCACACAAGCCTGAATTTTGCCTCATGGAGTTTGCTTTCTAGTGGGAGGAGAAAACAGTGTATAAGTAAATAAGTAAAACATGTCGATGGTAAAAAACACTATGGAGAAAAAAATCAGAGATGAATATCAGGGAGTACAGTGATGGAGGGTTACACTTTTTAAGCAGCGTATTAACAGAAGATAATCACTGTAGAGGTGGAATTTGAACAAAAATCTGAAGGAGATGAACCAGTCACATGGATATCTAGAGAAAGAGCATATGAATCAAAGGCAGAAGTGCAAAAACCTTGAGTGAGAGCATGACTGACATCTTTTAGGAAAGCAAGGAGGTCTGTTTATGACTGAAGGGAAGATTAATGGGAAATGAGGTCAGAGAGGTAATGAGTCAAGATCATGCTGGGTCTTATGGGCCAATATAAGGACTTATAATGGGTGAGATGGGAAAAGCTATTGAAGGGACATGAACACAAGAGCAGTACAATCTGATTTGCATGAATTGGCCTCTGTGTAGAGAATGGACTTTAGGGGAGGACATGATGAAGCAGAAAAACCAGTTAGGAAGCAATTAAAATAATCTTGATGAGAGATTATGGTGGTTTGGACCAGGGCACTAGCAGTAGAGTTGATGAGCACAGTCAGATTCTGGGAATATTTGGAACTATAACCAATAGGTTTGCTGATAGACTGGATTTGGGATGTGAGAGAATGAGGAGTCGAGGATAACTTCAAAGTTTTTGATCTGAACATCTGGTAGAATGAAATTGGTATCATTAAGATAGGAAATACTCTGGAAAGAGCAAGTTGGAGAGGAAAGATCATGTTTAGTTTGATCATGAACATGTTTAGTTTAGAAGGGAAGGGGTTTAAGGACTGAACCCTGGAAAGAAGATATTTAGATATTAAGGAGGTGAAGGGAATCCTAAAAATGGTTTTTGAGAAGCAGCAGCCAGAGGGAAACCAAAACAGTATAATATGGTCAAACCAAATGAACAAAATGTTTTAAGGAGGACAGAGTGATCTACTGCTCCAAATGCTACTATTAAGTAAATTGAGAAATGAGTATTGATTATAGTATTTAGCAATGTAGAAGATATGGAGGATATTGACAAAAGCAGTTTCAATGGAATGATGGGGTCAAAACCTGACTTAAGTTCAAGAGAACTGGTATGAGGATTAAATAATAGAATGAATATGAAGTGTATGCCTGGTACATAGTACCAGTATATATATAGAACAGGATCAAAGACAGTGAAATAGGATATCAGGGAATATATAAAGAACTATTAAGGGCTTAATTTTTGAAAGATAATAGGGTATTTAAATGATGGGGAATAGACTGAAGCCAATTCATTGAGTGTCCAACTAAATAGTGGGGAGTTTTCTTTTCTTTTCTACTTAAGTAAGACCCATTGAAGATTTGAGATCAGGAAAATGTCATGATAAAAATTGCTGTATTTTCTCATATATTCCCTAGTGCTTTGCACATAGGCAGAACTAAAAAGGATTTATTAACTAAAATAATTTTGGTCTAAATAATTTAAATAATTTACAAAAGGATACTAGATTGTCCCAGAGAGAAACCAAATGATCTAAGTGTCCTTTCCTTATAAATTGGGCTGTTACTCTGTATTCATTCTGTTATGCCTGACTATGTTTTATCTATTTCTTTCTCAGTGTATTTTCTTTGGTGCTTTATAAAATTCAACATAAATCTCTGTACTAGAATATTATTTGGCAGATTTCTCTAACATCAGGCCATAACTACAAACTGTCAGGGCATATCTGGCAGCTGTCTCATCTCGTCACATCTCTATATAATCCTTTAAAATCAGATACTGTACCATCCAATAACTCAGAGCATTTTATGGGGTTTATAAATTGAGACCATCTCTAACCTTTTGGAATATTTTGATCTATGGACTTAAGAGATTGATTCCAGAGCTCTTTTATGCCTATTTTGTCCCTTGTGTATTTGTTTGTCTTGAAGTATAGTTTCTCTTCTAGCTGGGTTTTCTGTCCCAGCATATAGACAATTTCCATAACCTTATCATCAGCTGTCAGGAGGCTTATACTGCCTCCTTTGCCTTCTTCTTTGAAAGAGAGAAATGCAGCTAAACTTCTTTGTAGATTTATTGTGAGAGTAAGATTTTTAGGGGGAGCAGTATTATGTAGTAAAAAGAGCAATGGATTAGGAGGCATGAGACCCTGACTCTAACCTCAGCTATACCAATATGCTACGGATGTATTGGGTGGCTTCACCCAAGGCACTTAACTCTTCTAGATATCAGATTTCTTGTATTAAAAAAGGGAGTAATATTAAATAATGTAATTCATTCATTTATTCAATAAGTATTCTCTGAGTGCTTTCTATACCAGGGCCTATTAGGAATGCTAATATGAGTAAGGTGTACTTTCTGCCCTTAAGGCACTTGTATGATAGAGGTGAAGACAGGGAAAAGAAACCCACAGATGAGTGATAAAAGAGGAATACAAAAATGAGACTACAGTGTGGCAGCGCAGGTGAAGGGCAACTAGTGGACTGGGGTGATCAGAAAATACTTGCAAAAAGAAATAACTAAACTTAAACTGAATCTTTAAAAATGATTTAGACTGGAACTCTTATATACTATTGGTGGGAATGTAAATTGGTACAAAAAACCTGTAGAAAACAGTATAAAAGTACTACTAGAATATATATATCTAATCTATCTATCTTTTGCTCTAGTAGATAATGCCAGTTTTTCAGTCCCAGAAATATGTACAAACATTCTCCCAAAAGACACTTAAAAATATTCCTAGTGGCACTATTTGTAATAATCAAACCCAGGAATTGTTCAAATGGTTATAAATAGTAGAATTGATAAATTTGGTTATAGTCATATCTATATCTTGGAATATCACATAGCCTTGAGAATGAGTGAACTATTACTATATGCAACAACATGGGAGAATCTCACAAAAATAATGTTGAGAGAAAGGAGCCAGACACAAAAGAGTATACACCATATGTTTCCATTCATGTAAATTAAAAACAGACAAATTAACCTGCACTAAAAGTCAGGATAGTAATTTCCCTTGGCCGATTGGTAGTACCTGGAAATGGGCTTCTGGAGTATTGGTATTGTTCTGTTTCTTGATATGAAGACTGTACATATATATGGCTCTGCTGATTTCTAAAAATTTTTTTAAAGGTATGCGTTTGTAATTTGTATTCTTCTTTGTATGTATGATATACTTTAAAGCTTACTTACCAAAATGACTGGGGGTTAGTCAAGATCATAGCAAAGAGAGGTATTCTAATATAAAAAGAGCATGAACAAAAGGAAGAAGGCTTAAAGAACATAGTAATGTTTTCCATTTTTCACATGCTGTGATTCTAATATTCATTTTTCACTCTTTTAATAGAAACTGTTGATGCCTACTATGTGATATGATTACTAGTAAACATTGTTGAAACAATAATAGAAATAAACAAGTTATTTTCTTATACAATTAAGTGTTTTACTTATGGGAACAAGAACAAACAATAACAACAGCAACAACAAGAATGACAACTTTTGCTTTACTATGAGCGTCCTGCAGGGGCGGCTATGGTTTTCGGTTTTCATATCTTTACCTCTCCATTCCCCAGCACAGAGCCTTTCAAATAGGCATACGCTAAATGTTGAATGAATGGGTTAGATCACAATCTACAACACACACACACACACACACACACACACACACACAGAATATAGAGACACGTATAGATTTGCATGATTTCCAGAGGAGTTCAGAAGATTGAAGTGAGTTTGCCAAACCATAAAATCTTATTTTGCACAGCACTTTGATTCTATAAGGCCTTTCAGAAACTTCACAGAAACATTATGATTTTTCTGACATCTTTCTCCATGCAGTAGTAGTGAAAAAAAATTATAAAATATTGGGAAGTAATTGGTAAAAGGATGATTACATTCAACAGTTTGAGGTGGTCCAATATATTGTATTTTAAAAAATATTTTCTGGGAAATTAGTACAAAAGCAAAGTCAAATTTTAGACTTTAGAGGTGATTCATACTTTCTACTTGAAGTCCCACATCTACTCCTTATCCACATTCATTGATCTTTTTATAAAGTATTCTATTCTATCGTCATAGTTTTGGTAATAGCAAGAATCCATCTCTAACAATATGGCTGATACCTAAAAATTCACTGGGCCATTTAACTAGTGTTTCAGTTATTTTCCATTTGCCCCTCCAGATCCACTCTCCACTTTTTTCCACCCTGCTTAGAGTCCCAAGACGTTGACCTTTATGGACTGAATCAGCAGGCTCCCTTATACTCTGGCTAGCAGTTGAGTGCCAGTGACTGACAGGAAATCACAATGTGGGAGACGAGTGAATTTGGAATATTTATTCCTCTTCTCTTAAAGGCCACCTTTACATTTTCCAGGTTTTGATAACCACTCTTTCCCCATGATCTGTCATGCCTAGAGGGCCTTAGGTAAGCCTTAAGCTCCACGGGAGAAAGGTAACAGCGTTCTGCTCTTGCTAGAGCTAGGTTACTTCATTATCACTGGTTGGTTTTCCTTACTCTGTTCTCACACTTTTAAATTGTTCCTTTATTACACTGTTCTTGTTTATCTTGTTGGAGTTCACCATCTGTTTCCAGCCAGTCCTTGAATGATGTGCCATACTGGGTTTTGGTTTGTTTTCCATACAGTGCTGTGCCAGTCCTGCTCTTTCTTCAGGACCCAGATCAAGAGTTACCACCTCTGAAATATGAATTTTGGAGTCTGAGAAATCTGTGACTGAATTAAAACTCCAACACTTATTAGCTGTGTGACTTTGGACAAATTTTTTCATATTTTTGAACTTTAGATATCTTCTCTGTAAAATAAGGGCAAATAACACCTTATGCAGAGGTGCTGGCTATTAAATAAGCTTGTTTTTGAAAGCTCCTGGTGCTAGATAAGGTCTCAGTAAATGTTGTTGTTTTTTTCTTCCCCCCCCCCTTTTCTGACCAACGTTATCCTATTTTACTTTTTATTTTCTATTGCCATGCATTTGTTTGCATGTTGCTTTGAATCTGTTTTCTAGTTGTTTCACTCTAAACGGCTTGCCTTTCTGAAACTACTCTAAATTTCTCAAGGCAATGAATCATAGAGATATACTAAAGATAACTGAAAATTGTTTTTAGAATTTATAAAAAAATTTACTTTTGCTATTACATTTAATCCTCATAACTCTGAAAAGGAAGAATATATTATTTCTCTCATTTTGCAGATGAAGTAACTGAGGCACAGAGAAATTAATTATCTAGATCATAGAGCTATATAGTGGTAAAATGTAACTCAAACTCAGGTCCTCAGATTCCAATCCCTTTAATTTCTGTGATACTGTGATAGACATGTTTGTCTTCTTGGGTACGTCATCCTTTGATTCACATCTGCCGAATTCATATTATTTTAAGTGATTGATAAACCATCTCTACTTTTTTTTCTTCTCCAACTTTCTTTTTGATTCGGCAATTATTTTTATTCTTGTCTAATCTCTCTTCATTATTTTTTGTGATTTTTATCCCTTCACATTGACTACCTTTCTCTAGAGACCATAATGATAAAAACTTAAAAATGATCATAACTGAGAAATGGAGAAAGAGAGCCTACACATTTATGCTTAGTTTCTTCCAGGATTGCTCTCTGGATCTGGTCTTGACTTCTGGTGTGAGAAGTAGCATTTATTCCTCCTTCTGTCCTGTGCTTGGTTGTCTTCCTTGAACGTGTAGCCCTGTGGTTATATATGGACGTTTCCCAACATTTGGCAACATAGGAACGCTTCATGAGAGGCAAGTAGTATAGTAGAAATGACAGCAGCATCAGTATTACCCAGGCCTGCGTTCAAATCCTGGGTCTGCCATTTACTAGCTGTGTGAGCTCAGGCAAGTTACTGTTAAACTTGCCCTTTAAAATTCAGATTCCTTATTTGTAAAATGGTGAGTGTGGTGGAGGTGTGTGGGTGTGTGGTAAGAATTACCTACCTGGCAGAATTCTTATGGTAATTAGATGTGATAATATATATAAAGTACTTATCATATTGTAGATTTTCAATAAATAATTTTTATTATCATTATTATCACTATTATTATTATTAGGAGACACACAAAAGAATCCTATTTTTTGAGTTCATGTTCAGGCCACTAGATGCATTTAGTGCTGAATAGGATAATCACCAGATTTGGAGTTTGGCCAAGCCATTGCCAAACAGATGTCAAAAGACACAGCATCTTAGAGGTGCCCAGTGTGAAAAATCTTCTTTGTTCTTTCTGCTTGGCTCCTTTTATGATCTATAACGCCTTCTGCTTTGGTGGTGCCATTGATTGGGTATTTTAAGGCAATTTGTTGGATTAAGCCTCTCAGTGTACCATAGCAGGTGGGGGCCTGGTTGAGTCTGGTAACAATACAACCTTTCTCCCATGGAGGTTGAGACTTACCTAACAATCTCTCTAGGCTCTCTGCGCCTCCTTTTTCTCCTTGTTACAAAGAGCACTAAATGCTTATAAAAAGGCTTGCATGGATGAGGAATTCTTGGTGCCAGTGACTTTTCTAATTCATTTCTTTCATGAAAGTAAAACAAAAAATCCAGAATAGGATGGGAAAATGTGTAGTGAGAGAAGAATTTTTTTTTAAATTTCTGTATTTAAGGAATACATGCAGTGCATTAGAATGGGTAATGCCCTCACAAACTCCAGATCTTTACTCATGTTAATTTCTCTCCTTTTCTTTTACTAACAAGTGAACACTTAACTCCTCTTTTAAGAACCAGTTCCAATATTCTTTTGAAGCTTTCTCATTAGACTCTGTGCCCCTGGAGAGACAGGATATTTTTCTCATCTTTGTATTTGCTTCACTTCCTAACACTGAACCTGCATATGAAAGGCATTTGACAATGAATAAATTGTAACCAAGATATTTTCATAATATTTGAGGGTAGGCAGTCTCACTTCTCCCATGTAATTCAATCACAGTGACTATTGGTTTCCATAAAGAGTGTTCTGGAGATTGCTGGTTAAATTTGTCTTTTGTTCAAGATGCTAGTAGAGAGCAATAAAAGATCATGCTAAAGTCCCAAAGTGCCAAGGAAGCTTAGAAAAGAAAACTATCAGCTGGGTTGGAGAAGTCAGGCTAAATGATATGCGAATATAAACAGACCTGAACAGTGCCTGACACTTCTATATAATCTTGGAGATAAGTGCGACCCAGCTGATCTGGGCTTTAGGAGATCGTAGCCTTTCTGTAGACTAAAGACACACTGAAAAGTAGAGTTTATTTAAGGCAGAGTGTAAATATTTGTAAAGGTTTGAAAAGATATGGTAGACTTACAGGAGAGGGAGTGATTACTACAGCCAGAAGTGCCAGAAAATGCTTCCTGGAAGAGGTAAGACTCCAATAAGGCTTTAAAGGATACTCAAGAGACCAAATGCAGAAAAAAGCCAGGCGAAGAGGATAGTGCATGCAAAGGAATGTTGATGAATGCACAGGGTTCATTTTGAGTACTCTGTGGTTACCTAAGTATCTGGAACAAATTTTAATAAAAGTAATTTTTACTGTTTTAAGAACACATTAGAAAATAAGAAATAAAAATGCAAAGGAATACCAGCAATGAAGTGGAATTTGAAATTAAAAACACAATACTATTTACATTAGCACTCTAAAAAATTAAATACGTAGGTGTAAATCTAATAAAATATGTTCAAGGTGAAAGAAATCAAAGAAGAACTAAATAAATGGAGAAATATTCCATATTCATGAATAAGAAGACTCAATGTTGTCAAGAGGTCCATTCTTCCTAACTTGATCTATATATTCCATGCAATCCCAATAAAAATCACAGCAAGTTATTTTCCGGATGTCAACAAATTGATTCCAAAATTTATGTGGAGAGACAAGACACAGAATAGCCAACGCAATATTGAACAAATTTGGAGTACTGATACTACCTAATTTCAGAACTTAATATAAAGCTACAGTAGTTAAGACAGTGTGGCATTGGCAAAAAAATAAACAAATAGATCAATGGAACAGAATAGAGAACCCAGAAACAGACCCACTTAAATACAGTCAGCTGAACTCTGACAAAGGAGCAAAGTCAAAAAATTGAGAAAATATAATCTCTTCAACAAATGATTCTGGAACAACTGGAAATCCACATACCAAAAATGAATCTAGACACAGAACTTATACCTTTCACAAAAATTAACTCAAAATGGATCACAGGCCTAAATATAAAAGACAAAAAATTATAAGACTTCTAGAATATAACATAGAAGAAAAATCTAGATGACCTTGGGTTTAATGATGACTTTTAAGATACAACACAAAGGCACAATCCATGAAAGAAAGGATTGATAAGCTGGATAGGCTTCATTAAAATGAAATATTTTTGCTCTGTGAAAGACACTGTCAAGAGAGTGAAAAGACAAGCCGCAGATTGGGAGAAAATATTTGCAAAAGGCATATCTGATAAGGTCTGTTGTCCAAAATATACAAAGAACTCTTAAAACTAAACAATAAGAAAATGAACAACCCAATTTAAAAATGGGTGAAGGATCTGAACAGACACCTCACCAAAGAATATATACAGATGGCAAATAAGCATATGAAAAGATGCTCCATTTCATATGTCATCAGGGAATTGTAAATTAAAACAGCAATGAATTACCATTGTACACCTATTAAAACGGCCAAAATCCAAAACGATGACAACACCAAATTCTGGTGAGGATCTGGAACGACAGGAACTCTCATTCATTGCTGGTGGGAAAGCAAAGTGGTATCGCCACATGGGAAGACATTTTGGTGGTTTCCTACAAAACTAAACATACTTTTACCATAGAATCCAGCAGTCCTTGATATTTACCCAAATGAGCTGAAAACTTATGTCCAAATAAAAACCTGCACAGAGATGTTTATAGCAGCTGTATTTATCATTCCCAAAACTTGGAAGCAGCCAAGATGTCCTTCAGTAGGTGAATGAATAAATAAACTGTGGTACATCTAGACAATGGAATACGATTCAGTGCTAAAAAGAAAACAGCTATCTATCCATGAAAAGACATGGAGGAACCTGAAATGCATATTACTAAGTGAAAGAAGCCAATCTGAAAAGGCTACAATACTGTATGCTTCCAACTTTTTTTTTTTTAATTTTTTTAATTGAAGTATAGTTGATTTACAATGCTGTGTCTGTTTCTGGTATAAAGTGATTCAGTTACATTCTCTTATTTTTTATTTATTTATATTCTGTTAATTCAGTTATATTCTTTTATATATTCTTTTCCATTATAGGTTATTGTAGGGTATTGAATATAGTTCCCTGTGCTAAATAGTAGGACCTTGTTGTTTATCTACTATATGTATAGTAGTTTGTATCTGCTAATCCCAAAGTCCTAATTTATCTCTCCCCCCAGTTTCCCCTTTGGTAACCATAAGTTTGTTTTCTATGACTGTGAGTCTGTTTCGTAAATAGGTTCATTTGTGTCATATTTTAGATTACATATATAAGTGATATCATATATTTGTCTTTCTCTGTCTGACTTACTTCACTTTGTATGATAATCTCTAAGTCCATCCATGTTGCTGCAAATGGCATTATTTCATCTTTTTTATGGGTAATATCCTATTGTATATATGTACCACATCTTCTTTATCCATTCTTCTGTCGATGGACATTTAGGTTGCTTCCAGGTCTTGGCTATTGTAAATAGTGCTGCAATGAACATTGGGGTGCATGTATCTTTTCAAATTATAGTCTTCTCTGGATATATGCCCGGAGTGGGATTGCTGGATCATATGGTAACTCTATTTTTAGTTTTTTAAGGAACCCCCCCATGCTGTTTTCCACAGTGGCTCCACCAATTTATATTTCTACCAACAGTATAAGAGGGTTCCCTTTTCTCCACACCCTCTCCAGCATTTATTGTTTGTAGATTTTTTGATGATGGCCCTTCTGACTGGTGTGAGGTGATACCTCATCGTAGTTTCGATTTTCATTTCTCTGATAATTAGTGATTTTCAGCATCTTTTCATATGCCTATTGGCCATCGGTATGTCTTCTTTGGAGGAATGCCTATTTAGATCTTCCGTCCATTTTTTGATTGGGTTGGTTGTTTTTTTGGTTATTGAGTTGTATGAGTTTGTATATTTTGGAAGTTAAGCCCTTGACCTTCTACAAAAGATGAAACTATGAAGACAGTAGAAAGATCAGTGGTTGCCAGATGTTGGGTGAGGTGGGGAGAGAGATGAGTAGGCAGAGCATAAAGGATTTTTAGAGCCATGAAAATACTCTGTTTGATACTCTAATGTCATTATACATTTGTCCAAACCCATAGAATGTACAACACCAAGAGTGAGCCCTAATGTAAACCATATACTCTGAGTGATAATGATGTCTCGACGTAAGTTCAGGTGTAACAAATGCACCACTTTGTTGGAGGATATTGATAATGCAGGAGGTTATGTGTTTGTAGGGGCAGGGTTTATACAGAAAATTTCTATACCTTCCTGTCAATTTTGCTGTGAACCCAAAACTGCTTTAAAAATGCCTATGAAAACAATAATGAAATGATTTGAAGTTAAAAAAAAAATGTAAAGGAAAACTGAGATTTGAATTCTGAGGACTTTTGGCTTTATCCTAGTCATTGAGAGATAAATCAGTAATTTAGCAAAATAAAACTGGTTCCAGAGTTTCAGATTGGGAGAAGGTGGGGCAGCCAGACAGCAGGAACATTGCAATTCTTCAGCTTCTCTCAGGGGCATGATGGCTGTCAAGGACATGGGAGTGTTGGCATAGGGAAAGTTCATAATATTGGGTTGGCCAAAAGGTTCGTTCGGTTTTTTCTGTACGATGGTTCTAGTAACACTTAGTTGTCTTTAACTTCATTCAAAACAATTTTATTAGATTGTATTGTGACAGCTGTCTTATCAGCCTGAATTTAAAAAAAGACTTATCCAAATTGGTGCATTTTTGTATAGCCATTTTAATATTGAAGATGGAAGAAAAAAGGAACATTTTTGGCATATCATGCTTTATTCTTTCAAAAAAGGTAAAGATGCAACTGAAATGCAAAAAAAGATTTGTGCAGTGTATGGAGAAGGTGCTGTGACTGATCAAATGTGTCAAAAGTGGTTTGCAAAGTTTCCTGCTGGAGATTTCTCGCTGGACGATACTCCACGGTCGGGTAGACCAGTTGAAGTTGATAGCGATCAAACTGAGACATTAGTTGAGAACAATCAACATTATACCACGTGGGAGATAGCCGTCATACTCAAAATACCAAATCAAGTGCTGAAAATCATTTGCACCAGCTTGGTTATGTTCATTACTTTGATGTTTGGGTTCCCCGTAAGTTAAGCGAGAAAGCCTTCTTGACCGTATTTCTGCATGCAATTCTCTACTTAAACGTAATGAAAACGTTCTGTTTTTAAAACGAATTGTGACGGGTGATGAAAAGTGGTTACTGTACAATAATGTGGAACAGAAGAGACCGTGGGGCAAGCGAAATGAACCACCACCAACCACACCAAAGGCCAGTCTTCATCCAAAGAACGTGATGCTGTGTATATGGTGGGATTGGAAGGGAGTCCTATATTATGAGCTCCTTCCGGAAAACCAATCGGTTAATTTCAACAAGTACTGCTCCCAATTAGACCAACTGAAAGCAGCACTTGACAAAAAGCGTCTGGAATTAGTCAACAGAAAACGCATAATCTTCCATCAGGATAATGCAAGACCGCATGTTTCTTAGATGACCAGGCAAAAAAACTGTTACAGCTTGGCTGGGAAGTTCCGATTCATCCGCCATATACACCAGACATTATACCTTTGGATTTCCATTTATTTCGGTCTTTACAAAATTCTCTTAATGGACAAAATTTCCATTCCCTGGAGGACTGTAAAAGGCACCTGGAACAGTTCTTTGCTCAAAAAGATAAAAAGTTTTGGGAAGACGGAATTATGAAGTTGCCTGAAAAATGGTAGAAGGCAGTGGAACAAAATGGTGAATACGTTGTTCAATAAAGTTCTTGGTGAAAATGAAAAAATGTGTCTTTTATTTTTATTTAAAAACCGAAGGCAATTTTTGGCCAACCCAGTAACTTTTATGACCTTCTATTTGTATGAATATCATAGAGTATAATTTGAACTGCATTTTGAAGTATGGGTAGGATGTCAGGCTGAGGAATTTTGTGTTTAATATATAGGTATTGGTGGAAAACAGAGATGAGAATAAGAGAGTGTAAAATGGATTGGAAGTCAGAGACCCTAGCCTGGGCCTATACAGAGCCTTGCCTGCTGTGATGCCATGAATGTAGTGAATTTACTAGGGGTAGTTAAATCTCCTTAAATGAAGGATATTAAGGCCTTCTGAGGCAAGCAAACTTGTTTTGTGAGTTCTTGGAGGTCTTTGCATTGAGAAATACCTGTGCTAGAATCCTGATTCATGTTCTTACTTTCTGTGTGATCTTGGATCTCAACCTCTCTGAATTTCAATTCCTGATGTAAAAAATGGCAACAACAACAACAGTAATAACAACAACAATAATACTTAATTTGCAGGGCTGTTATGAGAATTAAATATGTTTGTAAAAAATCTAACCCTCCAAGGTTTTTTCCCTTTAGAAGTGTGGGGAGCAAAGACTAAACCAGGAGAGGTCAAGTGAAGGGGAATCATCACGACTGAGACAGCTTCGGGCCATATCCCTGTGACTACTACCATCCAAGTACTGTAAAGAGGCTAAGAACTATCATAAATAGGACCCTGTAAATATAGATCAAAACATCCCCATTGACTGTCAAAAATAAGATCGCAGCAGCGTTAAGGCACCCAGATGAAACACACTAGCACTTATCCACAGCGAAATCTATAAAGTGCTTTCAATTGCTCAGGGGATCTTTAGATACAGCATCATTTTCTCTATCTTATGGCTGACTTGGCCACCTCCACTATGAATTTTTCATGATTCCCCTGACCCAGCAGCTCTTGCCTGTGGAGAGAGTAATACAGTATTGATTTTGGAGTTAGGTTTCTGCCTTTTTTGCCACAACAGGATTTTTGTAGCCTAGAAACCTCAATCCCCTATTACTCATTAGAGACTAGGGCAACTTTTCTTAGATCTGGAATTCAGAAGGCGAACCATTTAGCTGCCAGTGTCAAAGATAGCCTCTATAGTGGAATTTTAACTTAACTCAGTAATGAGAGTAGCTGTTATTAAAAACTTCCTAACTGAACCAGCGGAGGTAGGGTTATACAGAAGGCCAAGAAGACAATAGTCTTCTTTGTCTCTCTCACAATTAGAATATTTGCCTAGGCATAGCTTTCTGAATGAACCTATTAAAAATATACCAGAGGCTAAGAAAGAATGAGAAAGAAAGGAAACATAACAAGGAAATCCAGTTCATCTTTTAGTGTTTTTCCTTCTGTGTAACTTTTGGAGTAGATGTCTAGGTGATTCTTATTTTCAGTGGCCCTTGGTCATATAATAGAAATGAAAAGAGGCCATGCTGTTGGTAGTTTTTATTTAAACTGCTTTTAAGAAATCATAAAATCCATATCTTACATCTTGTGAAAACTCGTTCTTGGCATTGCCATGGTAACAAGACTTTTAAAAGGGAGTTAACGGAAATTTAGCTGCATATATTATTTCTTTGTGATTCATACTTCATAAAAATGCAAATGTCACACTAATACGTGTTTTACCTTGATGTTTTATATCACCATTTAGTCTTAATTGATCTAATGTTTTCCTTAATTAAATTTTGTGCTTCTTTGAATGGTTTTTTACTCCCCTCCCCTACAATCCCCTCTTCTGTGGACCCATCAAACGATACATTTTCTACTAGGTGACATGCAATTTAGGAAACTGTCACACAGGAGATCAGTCATCCCAACTTAAGAACTCAACAAAAGATTTTGGGAAAACTGCTTGTCTTGTCTAGAAATTCAGCCTATCCTCCTGCTTAGAACTTTTGCATCTCCTTTTCTGCCCTTGTCCATCCTCTCACTGAGTCTCTCCGTTAAGACTGAGAAGCAGAGTATGTTGGTAGAGAAAATATTTTCAGTACATCCTGGATAAAAGTGCAGACTTCGCTATTCCCTAGCTCTGTGACCTTGTGCAAGGCAGATTACTAACTTTTTTGACCCACAATGTTCTAATAGGTAAGATAGAGATAAAACAATAGTTTTGTCACAGAACCTTTGTGTGGATTAGATGCAATGTAATTTTAAAGTACTTGGCACAGTGCTTGGCACAAGCTCTGTGCTCAATAAATGAGTTATCATTTATATTGTAATAATAATACTTTGGAGGAGGTAGAGAAAATTTTATTCACCTGAATTACTTTTCGTGAGAGCATCTTTACATTTATTTAGAAGATATTATGTGGTAAACTTCTTGGGATATGTAGTGAAACTCCAAGGTTAATATATTTTGCCTGAGCAGAGATGACAGATTTGCCTTTTTGTTTCAGATGGTAAAAGGGAATAAAAAATAAACAGAGAAGGGAATGGAGGGGAGAGAGCAGGTTGAGCTAGTGAGATAGTGAGATGGAGGAAGGTTGTGTACCACTTGACATGACTCATTCCATCAACTGCCAGGTATTTTGTGTTGTTGGACAAATGCACGAAATGGTTTATGGAAGTGAGGTGTGCGTTTGTGTGTTAGAGAGAAAAGTGGTAAAGGGGATGAATTTCACATTCCGATTGTCATGGACTAGATAGAGGCAGCAAGTGCTGGCACAGCCCTTGAAATGAGAGGGCACCTTGAAGATCCAAGCCTCTGAGAACTCAGAGAAGAGGCATGTGGACTTACATTGTCTGAGACTGGGGGCAGGGTGTGAGATGAATTTTATCCATTTTGCCTAGATCTCTAAGAGATAGGAATGCCTCAGCTAGCATCTGGGTTACATAATGGTAATGTCAGCCATCCCCCCCCCGCCCCCAGTTTTATTGAGGTATAATCGACTAGTAGAATTATATATATTTAAAGCATACAAAGTAGCGATCTGATATACATATACATTGTGAAATGGTTACCACAGTAAAGTTAATTAATGCATCCATTACCTCACATAGTTACTTTTATTTTTTTGATGAGAATGCTTAAGGTATACTCTCTCAGCAAATTTCAAGTGTACAATACAGTATTATTAACTATAGTCAACATGCTGTACATTAGATTCTCAGAACTTTTTGATTTTTTAACTGAAAGTTTGTACTCGTTGACCAATATCTTCTCATGTCTCCTCCCAGCCCCGGGCAGCCACCATTCTACTCTGTTTATTTGAGTCCCCATAGGCCTTAAAGTACTCTCCAGTGAAACATCTCCTTGATAGAGTGTTTTCCTTTCATAGAGTCAGGTGTTTTTTGTTTGTTTGTTTGTTGTTTTTTCAGAACATCTTAGTCCACAGGGATCAGAATAGACTTGTCACTTCCTGCCGAAGGATCCTCAGTATACAGGCCATCCCCAATGTCTCTTTTCCTTACCCCTCCTCTCTTTTCCCACTGCTTTCCACCCAGATCCCTCCCTTTACCATTAGCTCAGGAAGTAGCTCTATGTACAGGGGTTTGCAAGTCAAATATTGGCTCTGCCACTAACTATCTAGATAATCTTGGGAAAGTCATTTTCTCTTTCTGATCCAATATTTCCTCATTTATAAAATGAGAAAAAATTCTATCCTTAAAAGGTTGTTGTAAGAATTAAATGAGTTAATACATTTGAAGCACATTGTACAAGACCTTACCCTTGTTATGCACTCAGTAAAAGTTAGTTCCTTCCTTTCTCTTTTGTCTGGACTTTTACAGTTGCCTCCAAGCTTCTTGAGGACAGATTATGTCACCCTCTTGCCTTTGCCTTCTTTGTATTTCCTGGCACTGTGCCTATGCCACAGAGAGGGGGCTAGACACGCCTAGCCTGTGGCATCACTTTGTCTTTCCCTCTATGTCCTCCAGTCATATTGGACTGATTCCAACTTGTTGAATGTGCCATGTTCTCTCTTTCACTGGGTCCTCCCAAGTGTAGTTTCTTCCACTGAGGATCTTTTTTTCTTTTCTTTTCTTGGCAAATTTCAACTAGTTTTTCAAGCCTCAGCTTGGGATGGCTGTTCTTCAGAGAAGAATTCCTTGATCCTCTAAACTAAGTAAGGACTCCATTTAATAGTGTCCTTGCATTTTGTACTTTTCCTGGGGCATTTTTCACCCTTGTAATCATTTCACTAATTGAAATTATTAACTGAATATCTATACATTTTAAGTCTACAAACTGTTTGAGGCAGAGTTAATGTCAAATTTGTTTAGCTCATCTTTAATGCCTAGCATAGTGACTGGCATGAAGAGTTCTATAAATGATTCTTAGCTGATTGACTCTTAACATTTTTCAGGTGAATATTGGTGCCACCTGAATAAGGTGGTATGCATCTATGCTCCAGGGGTGTTAGGTGTCCAGAATAGTAATTTGTACCTAATAAACACTTGACAAATAATGACTCAAAACTGGGTTACTAAGAAAGGCAGGCGTGCATGCACTTTAATATGCAAAACAAGTGTTTTTCATTTTTAAAAGCTGTCCTTGTTTCATTAGGGAATTATTTCCCAAATTACGAGCTATAAAACACTAGTCTGAGAGCTATTAATGATTATTTGAAGCACTTTAAACTGTGTCCCCCTCTGGGAGAGTCACAATGAGCATTTTTAAAGTTTTGAGAAGTCTGGTAGTAATGAAAATGGGCCAACGTTGCTTAATCCAGGATTTCTAAAATGTATTTGATCACTGACACCACTGTTGCCTGAACACTTGCTAACATTTAGTATAATATAAACTGTATAGGAAACCCTGACTTAAGAAACAGCCCAATTTTTTCCCCACTTTCATTGTAAATGATGAAATATCCAGCAAGGTTATTTAAGAGTTCAAAACTTGGGCTTCCCTGGTGGTGCAGTGGTTAAGAATCTGCCTGCCAATGCGGGGGACACGGGTTTGAGCCCTGGTCCAGGAAGATCCCACATGCCACAGAGCAACCAAGCCCTTGCATCACAACTACTGAGCCTGCGCTCTAGAGCCCGCGAGCCACAACGTCTGAGCCCGCATGGTGCAACTACTGAAGCCCGCTCGCCTAGAGCCCATGCTTTGCAACAAGAGAAGCCACGGCAATGAGAAGCCCGTGCACTGCAACGAGAAGAGTAGAGTAGCCGCCGCTCGCTGCAACTAGAGAAAGCCCACGCGTGGCAACAAAGACCCAACACAGCTATAATAAATAAATAAATAAATAAATAAATAAATAAATAAATAAATAAATAAATAAATAAATAAATAAAAGAGTTCAAAACTTTAAACTGAATAGAAAATAGGTGTCTTCTCACCAACATACTCTATAAGTCTAGAGTGATTAAAATTTCATCTTGGAAGATCCTTGAAGGTCATAAAGCTGATGTATGATCTTGCATATGAAGGAGTACACCAGCGTTTCTTGTAGGAGTGTACTGTGGTGGATAAGGACACAACTCTTCAAAGCAGACTGGGGACAATCCTGGCTCCACCACTCAGGCTCTTCCTACAGGAGTTTGGCCAAAATTCCCATCCTTTTTGTGCTTGGCAGCTGCATTGTTGGTACAACAAAGATGTAAAGTAGAGTGGCAGTCTGAGGATGGAGTGGAGGGACAGAGATGAGAGATCCTGGGAGAGCCTATACTGAGGGCTTGTCTGTCTGGGAAATGAGAATCCATTTTTAAGTCCCCTAGGTTGAGTTCCTCTGGGAAAAATACAGGTCTTCCCTGCTTTTTGAAAGTTTGCTTTACTCTGCTTTGCTTTTAAGAAAGACCTACATTAGTACCTGTTTTTGCTAACTGAAAGAAATTCAAGGAGGATTTTCGCTTTTACCAAAAATAAAGGCATAAAGCGAAAATAGTGTTCAGCATTTATTCTGCAGTGAGTTATTATAGAGGCAGCGTACAGCCTGAGCAGTGAGAATGGCACCGCCAAGCTCCTTCCCTGGAAACTACACTCAGCATCAAGCCACCATGGCTTTGAACTGTGTCTGTAAGCATCTGTGCCTGATCTCGATTTATTTTGTGCATTCTTTAGTAAGATGTGTCCTAAGGTAATTGCTTCTTTGCTTTATGCCATTCTGTCTTACAAAAGTTTTCATAGGAACGCTATACTTTTGGATGAGGGGGGAACCTAGTTGGATCTGAAGAAGGAAAACATCGCTATGTAATCCTGCTAGAACTGTGACATATTTACAGAGTTAGTAAAATCATAAATATTTTGTTGCTGACAAAAGCTGTGTTTTTGTCTTTGGTTTTATTCTCAAAGCATGTATTCTAAAACTTTTCTCTTGCTCACTAATGCTATGAAATAATTGCGTTTCAAACTTAGGATATTCAGTAAAAGAAGTCACCTATCATGTCCAAAAGAGAACGCTATTTAAAATAAGAAAAAAAGATCACAAATCTCGCACTGAATATGTCATTCTCTCCTTGAGCAAATTTCAGTGACTCTCTGTATAGCTTACAGCAATGTTTCCAAAATGGTGTTCTTTGGAACACTAGATGGTTTTTAGGTGGTCCTCAAAAAAAGTGTTTTGTAGACAAATAGGCTGAGAAAATGCAGCTTTAAGCAAATTCAAAGCTAATCTACTATAGATATTTTAAAAATAAATGTGTTTAGTTTTTAAAAAAATACACGTTGAAAAAAATTCAGAAGGTATGAAATGATATATGAAGAAAAGTAAGTTTCCTCTCTCTCCTGTCCTCTGGCTACAGAATTTCCCCTCCTTGGAGGCAACCAATGATATTAGTTCCTTATATTTACATCCTTTCAGATATATTATATTCATAAATAAATATACAAACTTATATATTCCTTTTTTGAAGCAACAATCTTTAATATAATACTATGTATTTTTTTTACGCACCTGCTCCTTTTTTTTTTTAACCTAACAAGTCATTTTATAGAGAGTAATAACTAACATTTGTAGAGCACTTACCATGTGCCAGGTACTCTTTGAAGGATTTTACATGTAAAAATCCATTTAATTATCAGAGCTATATATAAGATATATATTATTTTATCCCTATTTTACAGATGAGGAAACATAGGAACAGAGAGGTTATGCAATACTCATAAGTAACTGGTAGAACTGGGTTCAAATAGTGACAGTTTAGCTCTAGAGCCTTCATTTTCCACCACTATACCTCTCCATTACAATATGTAAGTAAATAAGTTCTGCTTTATTTTTTATAATATTTGCATAGTAGTTCATTATAGGAATATATTATAATTTGTTTAATCAGTTTTTTTAATGTATGGACATTTTGGTTTTGTTCAGTATTTCCCATTATAAACAATGCTACAATGAATATTCTTGTACAAAAGTGATTTTACACATGAGCAAGTATATCTGTAGGACAAATTTCTAGAAATAGAATTACTGAATTAAAGGATAGGTGGATTTTTAATTATGATGTGTTGTCAAATTGCTGTCCATAGGATTATATTAGGTTGAACCTGATGAAATTGCTGTCTTTATAAGTCAAAAATGATAGAATATTAACAATTTCTCTTATGTATTTATTTATGCTTCCAGCAAATGTCATACCAAGAAGGGGGCTATAGGAGCAGTATGCCTTGGTTCAGGCAATCAGGGGGTGCATTTTCTAAAGAGAATGCTAAAATAATAATAAAACAGACTAAAAATCAGTCAGCTTCTTTTTTTTTTTTTTTTTTTTTTGAGGAAGGGGGATCTCTCCCCTTATTTTCTCTTAATTAATTTATTTTATTTATTTATTTTTGGCTGCGCTGGGTCTTCATTGCTGTGCGCGGGCTATCTCTAGTTGCGGCGAACAGGGACTACTCTTCGTTGCAGTGCATGGATTTCTCATTGCAGTGGCTTCTCTTGTTATGGAGCACGGGCTCTAGAGCACAGGCAGGCTCAGTAGTTGTGGCGCATGGGCTTAGTTGTTCTATGGCATGTGGGATCTTCCCGGACCAGGGCTCGAACCCATGTCCCCTGCATTGGCAGGCGGATTCTTAACCCCTTGGGCACCACCAGGGAAGCCCAAGTCAGCTTCTTATTGTGACAGTAAACTGGCAATTCTAACTAAAGTTAGTGACACAATATTCCTTCACGCCAGAGGGGACTACTCCTATCTCACTCCCTCACTTGGTACAAACATTGCTTCCACCTATTATCTATGGGTGTAAATTTTTGCCATAAGCATCTTTGTTGTAGACATCTTTGCTGCAAACATTTTTGCCACAAAACTAATTGGTCATAAGGCAATTTTCCTGTAAAAGATAAAATAATGAAATATAAAAGAGTGACATTAAAAAGGACATACTGAAACACAAGGAATGAATACTAAAGTTAAGAAGACTTTATTGTGAAATGCAAAATATTTTAATACATTTAAAATGTGTGTAGATTCATGGCAGTACTGTGCAAATAACTGATTTTATATTGTGGGTTGTATCTAAGCACTTGTCTTCCAAGTCTTTTGTTCATAATATTTTATACATTTCTTTTTTTCTCTTTTCTTTTCTTTTGCTTGTTGTTTCATCCCCTCATTCTGCATCACACTTTTTTTTTCTCTAAAATTTCTTTCTTCATTAAGAAAGATTTCAGTTTCCAAATATTAGGATGCATGTTTGTAACAAACTTTGTATTGCATGTGAAAGCCTTCTACACAATTGTTTGTTCTTGGCATAATTGTCACATGTCCTTTGATAGATGTTTCAAAGTTCTATGAGAAATGTGAGTTCAACTCTTCACCTTTGAGGCCCTTGACCTCTTTCTCCTCCAATGCATTGTGTTTCAAAATAAGAAACCAACTTTGGGACAAATCCTTATCATCTTTCATGATTTTTGTATTGTGTTGTCAAACCAAACTGCAGCCAGTTATTTTATTTTTTTATGGCAAAACTTCTTTATGGCCAATTAGTTACGCTGCAAATATGCTTGTGGTAAAGATGTTTACAACAAAGATACTTACAGCAAAAGCACCTAGAAAGAAATTTTAGACCCACTATAATAACATTTCCATGAATTATTTTTTTCTTTTAAGGTTGTAAAAGTTATATTGCATCCACACTTTATATATCATAAAATTCACCTGTTTAAAATGTACAATTCAATGCTTCTTAAAAAAAAACAACAACAACAACAGTTAGGCAGCCATCACCAGAATTCCATTTTTGAACATTCCTACCACCCACAAAATTTCCTTTTACGCATTTTAAGTTAATGACCATTGCCATGCACATTCCTAGGGAACTGCAGATTTGCTTTGTGTCTCTATAAATTTCCTTTTTTGGGATGTTTCATATAAATGAGATTTTAAAATATGCATCTTTTGCATCTGGCTTCTTTCAAATAGCAGAATGTTTTCAGGTTTCATCCGTGTTATATCACGTATCAATAGAAAATATTCTTTTGTTTCTGAATGGTATTGCATCGTATGGTCATACCACATTTTGTTTATCCATTCACCAGTTGGTGAATGTTTGGATTCTTTTAAGTTTTTGAATTTTATGAATATTGCCCCTGAGTCTTATGGTAAATTTATATTTTACTTTTTAAGAAAAATTTTCATCAATCAAATTGATTTACCACTGTGGTTTTAATTTACATTTCCTTAATTATTAATGAGGCCGAGCAACTTTTCATGTACTTATTAGCCATTTGTGTATCTTTGGTAAAATATTTATTAAATCTTTTGCCCATTTTTAAATAGATTTGAGTTCTTATTGGTGAGTTAAAATAATTCCATATTCTGCATATAAGTCCATCATCAGACATATGATTTGCAATTATTTTCTCCAAATATTGTGTTTGTCTTTTCATTTTTGTTATGTTACCTTTTGAAGTGCAAAAGTTTTGAATTTTGGTAAAGTACAATTTGTAAATTTTTTTCTTTTATGTATTGTGCTTTGGTATCATAGCTTAGAATTCTTTGCTAACCAGAGGTTATGAAGGATGTCTCCTACGTTTTCTCCTAAGACTTTTATAAAGTTAGCTCTTATGTATAGGTCTTTGATCCAATTTGAGTTAACTTATGTATTTGGATATCTATTTTAGCACCATTTGTCAAAAAAGATTATATTTTCCCCATTGAATTTTCTTGGCACTTTTGCTAAAAATAAATTGGCCTTACATATATGGTTATAATTCTCAACTCTCAATCCTGTTTCATTGATCTATATGCCTATCTCAGGCTAATATCCCATGGTCTTGATTACTATATCTTTGAAGTTTTGAAATCAGGTAGTATCAATACTCAAAATGTATTCTTTTTGAAAATCATTTTGGCTCTTCTAGGTTCTTTGCATTTCTATATAAATTTTAGGGTCATCTTGTCATTTTCTACAAAAAACTTGCTAGGTGTTGTATTTTGATAGGGATTGTGTTGAATCTACAGATCATTTGGGGAAAACTGCCATATTAATAATTTTGAGACTTCCAATCTGTAGACATGGAATATCTTGCCACTTATTTAGATTGTATTTAATTTCTCTCAGCAATGTTTGTAGGTTTCAGTGTACAAGTCTTGTATTTCTTTTGATAATTTGATTTTTACTGTCTTCTTATTATTGAATAATATATATATATATAATATACAAAATTAACCAAACTATTTATTTTGCCTCATTTCACTGGCAAGAAGTGGCAAAAGCATACATGCTTTCCTTGATCCTAACCTTTGAAGGAAAGATTTTATTTTCTTACCATTGAATATACTGGGAGCTGGGAATTTTTTATAGATGCCCTTTAGCAGGTTGAGGAAATGTCATTCTATTTCTAGTTTTTGAGAGTTTCTATAATTAATAAGTGTTGGATTTTGTCCAATGATTTGGGGGGGTTATCTATCTGGATAATCATGTGATTTTTTGTTTTTTGTTCTACTAATGTGTTGTATTATTTTGTTTTCAATGATTAAACCAACCTTGAATTCCTGGGATAAATCCCACTTGATCGTGGTGTATAATTCTTTTCATAGGCTGATGGATCGGGTTTGATAATATTTTGCTTTATATTTCTTCCTATTTTCAAGAGGAATATTGGTCTGTAGTTTTCTTTTTTTCTGATGTCTTTGTCTAGCTTTTGTATCAGGCTAATACTGGCCACAAAGAATGAGTTGAAAAGTGTTCCCTCCGTCTCTGATTTAAGAAAGATTTTCTAAAAGTTTGGTATTATTTTCTCTTTAAAGATTTGGTAAAAATTTATCTGGGCCTGGGATTTTCTTTGTGGGAAAATTTCTAATTACAAATTCAACTTTTTACTTGATATAGGTCTATTCAGATATTCTATTTCTTCTTGAGTTAATGTATTTTTCAAAGAACTTGTCAATTTCATTTAACTTGTCTAATTTATTTTAAAATATTTTTCATAATAATACCTATAGTTCTTTTAATTTCTGTTTGATTGGTATTGATGTCCCTTCTTTTATTCCTGATTTTAGTGATTTGTGTCTTTTTTTTCCTTGGTCAGTCTCATTAAAAGTTTGTCAATTTTGTTGAATTTTCAAAGAACCATATTTTGATTTTATTAATTTTTTTTGTATTGTTTATTTTCTTTTCTATTTATTTGACCCCTCCCCCATCTCTGTTATTTCCCTTCTTCTTACCTTGGGTTTAGTTTTCTCTTTTCTGATTTTTTAACACAGAAGTTTAGGTTATTGATTTGAGACCATTCTTATTTTTTGATGTAGTCATTTAAAGGTATAAATTTCCCTCTAGGCAGTGTTAAGTTACATACCATAATTTGTTATGTTTTGTTTTCATTTTTACTTAGTTAAAATATTTTCTAGTATCTCTTTTGATTTATCCTTTGACCCATAGGTTACTTAGTAGCATATTGTTTTACTTTGTGGGGAATTTCCAGAGTTCCTTCTATTGTTCATTTCTAATTTAGTTCTCAATTGATGATCTTTTATCCATGAATATCCTTTATTATAAGAGTTAAGTTTTATTCATTAATTATTTAACACTTCTTTATCCCTTTAATGGAAACACTACTTTATAAAGAGTTAATAGTAGTAATGGGAAGATACTGAAAGGGACTAAGGTTTCTTGAGGTTATTAGAATGATGGTTTTGTCTTTATACACTAATATTTTCTTCTATATTAATTTTTCTATTTACTGATTTTGATTATATTGTTTTGATATAAAAATTTTGAATTTTGAGGAAATAGAAAACAATCTCCCTTAATTTCTCCACCAAGAGACACCTCCTGTGAACTTATCAGTGTCTCTCTTTTCCTTCTGTCCCTTCCTTTCCATTCAGTGAACAATTGATTAAACAAGTAGTTCCCTTGTTCTTACAATTGTGCTCTTTTTCTTTCTCCTTTTCTGTGCATATCCTTTTACACTGATATGTTGCATTCTGCATGTAATTATGTGTTCTACATTTTCATGAAATTTTGTATTCTGAATTTTTCCTATGTCATCACATATTCTTTGTCAACATTATTTTAATAATTATGTTCCATTTATGAATGTGCTATTATTTATTTATTCCTTATCTTATTTCTTTATTCCTTTTTTTTTAAACATCTTTATTGGAGTATAATTGCTTTACAATGGCGTGTTAGTTTCTGCTTTATAACAAAGTGAATCAGTTATACATATACATATGTCCCCATATCTCTTCCCTCTTGCATCTCCCTCCCTCCCACGATCCCAATCCCACCCCTCTAGGTGGTCACAAAGCACCGAGCTGATCTCCCTGTGCTATGCGGCTGCTTCCCACTAGCTATCTGTTTTACGTTTGGTAGTGTATATATGTCCATGCCACTCTCTCACTTTGTCCCAGCTTCCCCTTCCCCCTCCCCATATCCTCAAGTCCATTTCCTAGTAGGTCTGCATCTTTATTCCTGTCTTGCCCCTAGGTTCTTCTGACCAATTATTATTTTTTTTCTTTAGATTCCATATATATGTGTTAGCATACTGTATTTGTTTTTCTCTTTCTGACTTACTTCACTCTGTATGACAGTCTCTAGGTCCATCCACCTCACTACAAATAACTCAGTTCCATTCCTTTTTATGGCTGAGTAATATTCCATTGTATATATGTGCCACATCTTCTTTATCCATTCATCTGTTCATGGACACTTAGGTTACTTCCATGTCCTGGCTATTGCAAATAGAGCGGCAATGAACATTTTGGTACATGACTCTTTTTGAATTATGGTTTTCTCAGGGTATATGCCCAGTAGTGGGATTGCTGGGTCATATGGTAGTTCTATTTTTAGTTTTTTAAGGAACCTCCATACTGTTCTCCATAGTGGCTGTATCAATTTACATTCCCATCAACAGTGCAAGAGGGTTCCCTTTTCTCCAAACCTTTTCCAGCATTTATTGTTTCTAGATTTTTTCATGATGGCCATTCTGACTGGTGTGAGATGATATCTCATTGTAGTTTTGATTTGCATTGCTCTAATGATTAATGATGTTGAGCATTCTTTCATGTGTTTGTTGGCAATCTGTATATCTTCTTTGGAGAAATGCCTATTTAGGTTTTCTGCCCATTTTTGGATTGGGGTGTTTGTTTTTTTGATATTGAGCTGCATGAGTTGCTTGTATGCTTTGGAGATTAATCCTTTGTCAGTTGCTTCATTTGCAAATATTTTCTCCCATTCTGAGGGTTGTCTTTTGGTCTTGTTTATGGTTTCCTTTGCTGTGCAAAAGCTTTTAAGTTTCATTAGGTCCCATTTGTTTATTTTTGTTTTTATTTCCATTTCTCTAGGAGGTGGGTCAAAAAGGATCTTGCTGTGATTTATATCATACAGTGTTCTGCCTAGGTTTTCCTCTAAGAGTTTGATGGTGTCTGGCCTTACATTTAGGTCTTTAATCCATTTTGAGTTTATTTTTGTTTATGGTGTTAGGGAGCGTTCTAATTTCATTCATTTACATGTAGCTGTCCAGTTATCCCAGCACCACTTATTGAAGAGGCTGTCTTTTCTCCACTGTATATTCTTGCCTCCTTTATCAAAGATAAGGTGACCATATGTGTGTGGGTTTATCTCTGGATTTTCTATCCTGTTCCATTGATCTATATTTCTGTTTTTGTACCAGTACCATACTGTCTTGATTACTGTAGGTTTGTAGTATAGTCTGAAGTCAAGGAGCCTGGTTCCTCCAGCTCCATTTTTCTTTCTCAATATTGCTTTGGCTATTTGGGGTCTTTTGTGTTTCCAAATATATTGTGAAGTTTTTTGTTCTAGTTCCGTAAAAAATGCCAGTGGTAGTTTGATATGGATTGCATTTAATCTGTAGATTGCTTTGGGTAGTAGAGTCATTTTCACAATGTTGATTCTTCCTGTACAAGAACATGGAATGTCTCTCCATATATTTGTATCATCTTTAATTTCTTTCATCAGTGTCTTATAATTTTCTGCATACAGGTCTTTTGTCTCCTTAGGTAGGTATATTCCTAGATATTTTATTCTTTTTGTTGCAATGGTAAATGGGAGTGTTTCTTAATTTCTCTTTCAGGTTTTTCATCATTAGTGTATAGGAATGCAAGAGATTTCTGTGCATTAATTTTCTATCCTTCTACTTTACCAAATTCATTGATTAGCTCTAGTAGTTTTCTGGTAGCATCTTTAGGATTCTCTATGTATAGTACCATGTCATCTGCAAACAGTGAAAGCTTTACTTCTTCTCTTTCGATTTGGATTCCTTTTATTTCTTTTTCTTCTCTGATTGCTGTGGCTAAAACTTCCAAAACTATGTTGAATAACAGTGGTGAGAGTGGACAACCTTGTCTTGTTCCTGATCTTAGAGGAAATGGTTTCAGTTTTTCACCATCGAGAATGATGTTGGCTGTGGGTTTGTCATATATGGCCTTTATTATGTTGAGGTAAGTTCCCTCTATGCCTACTTTCTGGAGGGTTTTTATCATAAATGGGTGTTGAATTTTGTCAAAAGCTTTTTCTGCATCTATTTAGATGATCATATGGTTTTTCTCCTTCAATTTGTTAATGTGGTGTACCACGTTGATTGATTTGTGTATGTTGAAGAATCCTTGCATTCCTGGGATAAACCCCACTTGATCATAGTGTATGATCCTTTTAATGTGCTTTTGGATTCTGTTTGCTAGTATTTTGTTGAGGTTTTGTGCATTTATTTAATCAGTGATATTGGCCTGTAGTTTTCTTTCTTTGTGACATCTTTGTCTGGTATTGGTGTCAGAGTGACGGTGGCCTCGTAGAATGAGTTTAGGAGTGTTCCTCCCTCTGCTGTATTTTGGAAGAGTTTGAGAAGGATAGGTGTTAGCTCTTCTCTAAATGTTTGATAGAATTTGCCTGTGAAGCCATCTGGTCCTTGGCTTTTGTTTGTTGAAAGATTGTGGATCACAGTTTCCATTTCAGTGCTTGTGATTGGTCTCCGTATATTCTCTATTTCTTCCTGGTTCAGTCTTGGAGGGTTGTGCTTTGCTAAGAATCTGTCCATTTCTTCCAGGTTGTCCATTTTATTGGTATATAGTTGCTTTTAGTAATGTCTCATGATCCTTGGATTTCTGCAGTGTCAGTTGTTACTTCTCCTTTTTCATTTCTAATTCTATTGATTTGAATCTTCTCCCTTTTTTCCTGATGAGTCTGGCTAATGGTTTATCAATTTCGTTTATCTTCTCAAAGAACCAGCTTTTAGGTTTAGTGATCTTTGCTATCGTTTTCTTCATTTCTTTTTCATTTATTTCTGATCTGATCTTTATGATTTCTTTCCTTCTGCTAACTTTGGGGTTTTCGTTCTTCTTTCTCTAATTGCTTTAGGTGTAAGATTAGGTTGTTTATTTGAGATGTTTCTTGTTTCTTGAGGTAGGATTGTATTGCTATAAACTTCCCTCTTAGAACTACTTTTGCTGCATCCCATAAGTTTTGGGTTTTTGTGTATTCATTGTCATTTATTTCTAGGTATTTTTTGATTTCCTCTTTGATTTCTTCAGGGATCTCTTGGTTATTAAGTAGTGTGTTGTTTAGCCTCCATGTGTTTGTATTTCTTACAGATTTTTCCTGTAATTGATTTCTAGTCTCATAGCATTGTGGTCAGAAAAGATAGTTGATACGATTTCAATTTTCTTAAATTTACCAAGGCTTGATTTGTGACCCAAGATATGATCTATCCTGCAGAATGTTCCATGAGCACTTGAGAAGAATGTGTATTCCATTGTTTTTGGATGGAATGTCCTATAAATATCAATTAAGTCCATCTTGTTTAATGTATTATTTAACACTTGTGTTTCCTTATTTATTTTCATTTTGGATAATCTGTCCATTGGTGAAAGTGGGGTGTTAAAGTCCCCTACTATGATTGTGTTACTGTTGATTTCCCCTTTTATGTTTGTTAGTATTTGCCTTATGTATTGAGGTGCTCCTATGTTGGGTACATAAATATTTACAATTGTTATATCTTCTTCTTGGATTGATCCCTTGATCATTATATAGTGTCCTTCTTTGTCTCTTGTAACAGTCTTTATTTTAAAGTCTGTTTTGTCTGATATGAGAATTGCTACTCCAGCTTTCTTTTGATTTCCATTTGCATGGAATATCTTTTTCCATCCCCTCAGTTTCAGTCTGTATGTGTCCCTAAGTCTGAAGTGGTTCTCTTGTAGACAGCATATATATGGGTCTTGTTTTTGTATCCATTCAGCCAGTCTATGTGTTTTGGTTGGAGCATTTAATCCATTTACATTTAAGGTAATTATCGATATGTATGTTCCTATTACCATTTTTTTAATTGTTTTGGGTTTATTATTGTAGTTCTTTTCCTTCTCTTGTGTTTCCTGCCTAGAGAAATTCCTTTAGTATTTGTTGTAAAGCTGGTTTGGTGGTGCTGAGTTCTCTTAGCTTTTGCTTGTCTGTAAAGCTTTTAATTTCTCCATCAAATCTGAATGAGATCCTTGCTGGGTAGGGTAATCTTCGTTGTAGGTTTTTCTCCTTCATCACTCCAAATATGTCCTGCCACTCCCTTCTGGCTCGCAGAGTTTCTCCTGAAAGATCAGCTGTTAACCTTGTGGGGATTCCCATATGTGTTATTTGTTGTTTTTCCCTTGCTGCTTTTAATATGTTTTCTTTGTATTTAATTTTTGACAGTTTGATTAATATGTGTCTTGGCGTGTTTCTCCTTGGATTTATCCTGTATGGGACTCTCTGTACTTCCTGGACTTCATTAACTATTTCCTTTCCCATATTCGGGAAGTTTTCAACTATAATCTCTTCAAATATTTTCTCAGTCCCTTTCTTTTTCTCTTCTTCTTCTGGGACCCCTATAGTTCGAATGTTGATGTGTTTAATGTTGTCCCAGAGGTCTCTGAGACTGTTTTCAATTCTTTTCATTCTTTTTTCTTTATTCTGCTCTGCAGCAGTTATTTTCACTATTTTATCTTCCAGGTCACTTATCCGTTCTTCTGCCTCAGTTATTCTGGTATTGATCCCTTCTAGAGATTTTTAAATTTCATTTATTGTGTTGTTCATCATTGTTTGTTTGCTCTTTAGTTCTTCTATGTCCTTGTTACACGTTTCTTATATTTTCTCCATTGTATTTCCAATATTTTGGATCATCTTTACTATCATTATTCTGAAATCTTTTTCAGGTAGACTGCCTATTTCCTCTTCATTTGTTAGGTTTGGTGGGTTTTTGCCTTGCTCCTTCATCTGATGTGTGTTCCTCTGTCTTCCCATTTTGCTTCTCTTACTGTGTTTGGGGTCTCCTTTTTGCTGGCTACAGGTTCATAGTTCTCGTTTTTTATGGTTTCTGTCCCCAGTGGCTAAGGTTGGCTCAGTGGCTTGTGTAGGCTTCCTGGTGGAAGGGAGTAGTGACTGTGTTCTGGTGGATGAGGCTGGATCTTGTCTTTCTTGTGGGCAGGTCCACGTCTGGTCATGTGTTTTTGGATGTCTGTGGCCTTATTATGATTTTAGGCAGCCTCTGCGCTAATGGATGGTGTTGTGTTCCTGTCTTGCTAGTTGTTTGGCATAGGGTGTCCAGCACTGTAGCTTGCTGGTCTTTGAGTGGAGCTGGTTCTCGGCGTTGAGGTGGAGATCTCTGGGAAATTTTTGCCGTTTGATATTACGTGAAGCTGGGAGGTCTCTTGTGGACCAGTGTCCTGAACTTGGCTCTCCCACTTCAGTGGCACAACCCTGATGCCTGGCTGGAGCACCTAGAGCCTGTCCTCCACACGGCTCTGAATAAAAGGGAGAAAAGAAAGAAAGAAAGAAGAAGATAAAATAAAATAAAATAAAGTTATTAAAACAAAAGATAATTATTAAGAAAAAAAATTTTTTTAAGTAATTAAAAAAAAAAAAACCGACAGACAGAACCCTAGGACAAATGGTAAAAGCAAAGCTATACAGACAAAACCACACACACAAGCATACACATACACACTCACAAAAAGAGAAGAAGGGAAAAAAACGTATATATCGTTGCTCCCAAAGTCCACCTTCTCAATTTGGGATGATTTGTTGTCTATTCAGGTATTCCACAGATTCAGGGTACATCAAGTTGATTGTCGAGATTTAATCTACTGCTCTGGAGACTGCTGGGTAAAATTTCCCTTTCTCTTCTTTGTTCGCACAGCTCCCGGGGTTCAGCTTTGGATTTGGACCCCCCTCTGCCTGTAGGTCGCCTGAGGGCATCTGTTCTTCGCTCAGACAGGACGGGGTTCAAGGAGCAGCTGATTCGGGGGCTTTGGCTCACTCAGGCCGGGGGGAGGGAGGGGTATGCAATGTGGGGTGAGCCTGCAGCAGCAGAGGCCTTCGTGACGTTGCACCAGGCTGATGCGTGCCGTGCGTTCTCCAGGGGAAGTTGTCCCTGGATCATGGGACCCTGGCAGTGGCGGGCTGCACAGGCTCCCAGGAGGGGATGTGTAGATAGTGACCCGTGCTTGCACACAGGCTTTTTGGTGGCGGCAGCAGCAGCCTTAGCGTCTCATGCCCGTCTCTGGGCTCCGCGCTGATAGCCGCGGCTTGCACCAGTCTCTGGAGCTCTTTTAAGTGGCTCTCTTAATCCCCTCTCCTCGTGCACCAGGAAACAAAAAAGGCAAGAAGAAGTCTCTTGCCTGTTTGGCAGCTCCAGACCTTCTCCTGGACTCCCTCCCGGCTAGCTGTGGTGTGCTAACCCCTTCAGGCTGTGTTCACGCCGCCAACCCCAGTCCTCTCCCTGGGATCTGACCAAAGTCCGAGCCTCAGCTCCCAGCCCCTACCCTTCCCGGCAGGTGAGCAGACAAGCCTCTCGGGCTGGTGAGTGCTGCTCGGCACCGAGCCTCTGTGCAGGAATGTCTCCGCTTTGCCCTCCGCACCCCTGTTGCTGCGCTCTCCTCCGTGACTCCGAAGCTCCCCCCCTCCGCCACCCACAGTCTCCGCCTGCGAAGGGGCTTCTAGTGTGTGGAAACCTTTCCTCCTTCACAGCTCCCTCCCACTGTTGCAGGTCCCGTCCCTATTCTTTTGTCTCTGTTTTCTCTTTTTTTTTTTTCCCTACCCATGTACGTGGGGAGTTTCTTGCCTTTTGGGAGGTCTGAGGTTTTCTCCCAGTGTTCAGTGGGTGTTCTGTAGGAGTTGTTCCACATGTAGATGTATTTCTGATGTATCTGCGGGGAGGAAGGTGATCTCCGCGTCTTCCTCTTCTGCCATCTTGAAGCTCCTCCCCCTTCTTTATTCCTTAGTATTACTGTTTTTTTCTGCTACTATAAATACTATTGTAGGGAGCATCTTGATGAAAGAAGCTTGTCCTTGTTTTGTATTATCTCCTTAATGATAGCTTCTTAGAATTGGAATTACTGGAGCAAAGGATATATAGCTCTTAAGCCATTTCTATACCATTTAAAAATAATTAATTACTTTATTTTGGGTATAGTGGCTTTCATATAGATGGCTTTAGAATATTGCAAGGGGTATGCTTTTGTATCTCAGTCAGGGTCATGCAGATACACAAAGGAATGCCCCATCAACCCCTTACTACATGAGTAAGTCTGCCAATTAAGAGTCAAAATAGGCATCTCATGGGATCCAGTTGTGACAAGATAAAGAAAAATAAGGAAGAGTGGACTGTTTTCTATTTAAGTAAACACAAATGTTCAGTGCTACACAGGACTCCCTTGAGTCTGCCAACAAGTTTCAATTAATGTTAATTGAGAGTCAGAATCTCACATTTGTTTGGGACTGATACTACTCATTTCTTTGTCTCAGTAAGAAACTAGCATTGTCTCCAGCATTTAAATAGTGTAGACAAAGCTATATTTTCCAATTTCATGCAATTGTAAACTTGACTACATGAAATATTATATAATTGCCATTTTAATTGATGTTTTATTCTTCCCATTGATGTACACTCAGGCGATTTGCATACAACTTTTGTGTTTTCCCCTGAAATGTCAATAAGGCCTAAGATAATGCTGAAATGAATACTCTTCTATTTGGTTCTCTCTGAATTCATGGTTTATCAATTATGCAGTTTTCAACCATAGGTAATCCTGTTGAGGCAGTTGTGGTATCGTGCAAAGGGGAATTAACATTTATTAAAGAACCTAATGATCTGAATGCCAGCTTCCTTTTGGGTTCAGGGTACAGTGATGCTTCCCTGATTATAGTCTGAGTTTTCCTTTAGTCATATAATTAAGATTGGAAATTCATATCCAGATTCTTAGAGATTGGGAACGGTGGAATGAGTAGGCTTCACATCATCCTTTGATTTGAAACTATTCATACTAAACAAAATTAGAAAAAAAAAAGAGTGTTCTTTCTAGTCCAACCCAGCTTACTGGACTTCTCTATTTTGGGGTTGAGCTCCTAAGCCACAGCTAGTAATAAAATAACCTCCCCACTTTTGCTGGTAATTATCTTTTGTATGCATATATCTTTTTTCCAGGATCTCTTGGAAATGAGTGATTTATTGAGGGCAGAATTAGCATGTACTTTGCACCCCTGGACAAATACCATCTTAAATACATACTAATTTCACCCGTATTTCTTACATAGTTGAGCCACATATTTTTTTTCTTTTCTTTCTTTCTTTTTTTTTTGTAGTTCTGAACCATATATTTTTATATCACAACCTGGACTCACAAACTTATGCGGTCTTGGTTAAATTGATAAATTCCCATGTGTCTCATGTCCTGGGATTATAATATGGGTTGTTTCGGTGATGATTTAATGATATCACCCATCTAGGAACTCCTTGAGGAGACAGATATTTTCTTCATTGCTAAATCTCTGGTACCTAGTAAAGTGTGTGGCATATGTAGGTGATCAGTGCATGCTTGTTGAATTTTGAACTCAAGAAAGATATAGGCACATGTAAGGGAATGACCCAAAATGTCTGGGTTGGGGTTATGAGTGAGCACGTGTTGACCAAGGATTAGGGATCTCACCTTAAAGTGTTTGGTTTAGTCAACAAGCTTGGAGTGCTGCCTCTGGAATGTGGATTATGGTAGATCAGATTCTGTCTGGGTCTTAAGCAGAAAAGCTTTCCTAATTCCTTCTATACCTTGAGCAGAGCAATGTCTTCATAGTCACTGATATGTTGATTCAGTGATTCACAAGCATTCTCTGAGTGTCTGCTCTGTGCTAGAATCTGTATTGGGTACTGAGAATACAACAATGAATGAGGTGGCCCCAATCCTTGCCCTTGAGGAGCTTGATGTGCAGATTGCACCATCTACAAATAGATGTACTGCAGTATCACAGGACAATGGGTCACAAAGGTAGAACTGATGTATTAAACCCCAGGGGAGCATTGCTTTGAGAAAGGAAGATTTTTTTCAGGCTTAGATATGGCGTTCAAGGGCATTTCTGCTGAAAAAAGGGTTATAAGGAAGGACATAATGGTCTGACACAGCTTAGTTTGCTTGGAAACAAATATTAGTTCAGCTTGGCTGGAACATGTGGTGTAAAAGAAGGGTGTGGAGCCTGGTGAGAAATGAAGCAGGATACATAGAGTAAGATCAAGTATTTATCCTTTGGTGTGGGGGACCATTGAAAGGTTTAAAAAAGGGAAACAATATAGCCAGATTAAAGATTTTATTTTTATGATGAGAAGTTTTAGAGTCTTCGAATTTGTTTCTCTTATATTTGATTCTTATAAAAGAAATCACTGCCTTGCTGGATCATGCAGCTGGGGGCCAGAAGCAGAAGGGAACTCTGACAGAGGTGAGGTTTGCAAACAACAAGTTCCTGTTGTGGGGACTAATATTTTAAAATCTGGTGTTTGTGCTATTTTTCTTAATATATATACCTGTTGGGTTGCCAAGAAACTGTTTAGCAACATGGTGCCAGACTTTCTATTCAGATATTTGCTCTTCACTCCCCTTGTAATTAGTGGCAAAGAACAGAATCTTTTATATACAGAGTTCTAGTCAGAAAGTATTTAGTTTAGTTCAAGCAGACATTTATGGATGGATATTATATGCATGTATACTATGTAAAGCCATGTGTTGGGCATAAGTGCTACAGAGAGGAATAAAACATGAATCTTGCCCTGAAAGAGCTAGTAGTCTTGAGTGGGAGTTAGGCAAATAAATGGTCAGTTGTCATACGATGAGATGAGAGTGACAATAGAGGTAAGCCACAGGGGCTGTGGGAGCAAGAAAAGGGGCCCCTGACACAGACTAGGGAGGGTAGGAAGGCACCCAGAGTAGGTGGTCTCTGAGCTAAGGCTTTAAAGAGGAGTGGGAATGGAATGAGCCATTGGAGAAGGGGAGGAGGAAGGGAAAAATTGGAGAAGGGGTGAGAGTTTCTATACTGAAAGAACTCGATGAGTAGACACAGAGGTAAGGGAGACTCTGTTGTATGTATAGATGCACAAGTAATTTAATGTAACTCAGTTGTTTTTAATATACTGGTTACTAGGGGGCCAAGTACTCAGAATTAAATTCTGATTTGTTTCAAGGAGGTACTGCTATAATGAAAATAGCACTGCCCTTGGAATAAGACATTCGCTTATTCATTCATTCATTCATTTATTCTCTAAACAATTATTGATGACTTTTGCATGCTGGAAACTGTGTTCATGCTTTTATCTAACTGTAGGAAGTTGGCAAGGCTCCTGATTTTTCTGTGCCTTACTTCCATATCTGGAAAATAGGGCATGAATATTAGGTTCATAAGATTGTTTTGAAGATTAAAATAGATTATCTGTGAATATTTTCACAAATTCTAATGTTCTATACTAACATTTTTCATATTAACAATGTTACATGTAAGAAGGTTATCTTTTTTTTCCAGTTTTTCCACATTTATTTTTATTTTTTTATTTATTATTATTTTTTTAAACATCTTTATTGGAGTATAGTTGCTTTACAATGGTGTGTTAGTTTCTGCTTTATAACAAAGTGAATCAGCTATACATATACATATATCCCCATATTTCCTCCCTCTTTTGTTTCCCTCCCACAAGAAGGTTATCTTGATGGACTGAAATAAAATCTGTTTTTGAGAGAGGAAACTCATAGAAGTCAAAGAGGAATAATAGCATGGTCATTCTCTAGGCATATTCTAATGCATTGAATCTAGCAGATTAAAAAAAAAAAAAAATTCCCAAAAGGTATCTTCGATTCTTTAACAACCCTATTTCTTGGAACTTGATTTTTCCCCCTACTATAAAATGAGGATGAGAGTAAGTATCTCACAGGGTTTATGGACATTAAATGAGAAAATATATATGAAAGAAATAATTTATATCAGTGTTTGGTTTCAATATGATTTCAATAAATATTTCTATCTTCTGAGTCTGAGCAAATAAATATTTGTATCTTCTGAGTCTGAGCTTTGCTTTAGAGGTGTAAATAAGCAAAGGTATCATTTTATAGCTTGTGATTACCAGTTTGGTGAAGGTAGAGAATTGTCATATATAGTACCAATACTTTAAGTATATAATGTTTAGGGGGAAAAAAGGGTGGGGATTATTTTTGTGGGGTTTGATTCTCAAAGGTAAGTTTTAGGTTTCTCCATCGTGATTGTGACTTTGTGACCTCGGGCATATTTCTTAAACTTTTATTTTTCCTCTGTGGAATAAGAGTAACAACAGTAGCTACCTCATAGAGTTATACAGATGAGATAAAGCATATAAAGTACTTGAATGCTTAAGTACAGTGCCTGATAAAGGCAGACATACTTTGAAGCTAGTGAAGCTTAAATCTCAGAGTCCTTCACTTGCATGGATCCCCTCCAAGGCCCTGTTCCTGATTACATATTCATAATTTTGTATTCTTTTTCTTAAAGAGGACCCCCATAAGCTTTTGACACCGCAAATACTGGATTTACCTCTGATAAATTTTAGGGGAAAACTAAAGGGAGCTAAGTATGTTATTTCTAGAGAAGAAAGCAGGATTGTTGATTAGAGCATTATCCGAGGATCTAGAGATCCCTGTGAAACAAATCATTGGTTTCTAAGATGACATGTAGTACCTCAAGGAGTCCAGAATATTTAATAAAAAGTTAACTCGCCTCTTGGGAACGATACTATGAAAAGACTACATTATGTTGTCAGTGCTGGCAACATTGAGAGATATACCAGATTTAGGGTTCATTTCAAGCCCCAAATTAAGTGATTTGAATAATCTTATTTTTTTATTACAGGATAATGTCAAGGATTACCAAATGCATTTTAGTCACATTGGCATTTTTAAAAAAAAATTTTATAGGAGTATAGTCACTTTACAACGTTGTGTTAGTTTCTACTGTACAGCAAAGTGAATCAGCTATATGTATACATATATCCCCTGTTTTTCGGATTTCCTTCCCATTTAGGTCACCACAGAGCACTGAGTAGAGTTCCCTGTGCTATATAGTAGGTTCTCATTTGTTATCCATTTTGTACATAGCATCAATAGTGTATATATGTCAATCCCCATCTCCCAGTTCATCCCACTCCCCCCTTCTCCCCTTGTCCATACATTTGTTCTCTACTTCTGTGTCTCTATTTCTGCTTTGCCAATAAGACCACCTATACCATTTTTCTAGATTCCACATATATGCGTTAATATACGATATTTGTTTTTCACTTTCTGACTTACTTCACTCTGTATGACAGACTCTAAAAACACCTAGGAGTCACATAGTTTTTATTCTGTGTTCCTTTCCTGATTAAAAGCTTTGAAATGGGTGGGGGGGGGCATCATTAGTTTACGGTTTCATGACGCCTGGGGTAGAATGTTGCTATTGGAAGCTAAGACCGTTAGGGTTTGGGCAGCCACATATGGCCTTCCATCCTAAGACTCTACACAAAACATGAATAGAAGTATGGAGACAAAATAAATTAAGGAAGTACAGAACACTAAGAACAAGGAGTTAATAGTGTTGGCAAGTGAGAGCTGACTTGGAGGAATTCTAGAAATAATGCTGATTTCTGGGGATGGTTTTTCATGGAGCCCCAGAACTGACTTAGGTGGGTATGCCAGATCTAGTCAAGAGAAATGGAGTGGTGCAGATTCATTTGCCCTATGGTTAATATTTGGAATTGAGTTTTCTGTTCTGGTTTCAGGCAGAGAGAATTTACTGGATAGAATTCCAGTGTCCTTAGACCCCCTAAGGCAGAAATCACTTCTTCTGGTAATATTGGGTATTGCCATGCATGCAAGGGCTGAGATATAACTTTTGAAAACGTCATTGAAAAATCATTGTTATTAATAACACTTGGGTTCTGGAGTATTTGAAAATACATCACTAATTGAACCTTGATCTATTTGTACATGGAGAGTGAGAATTTGTCCATTGGGCTAAAAAGATGGTTGGTTTCAATCACTTTTATTATTATAATATCTCCAAGGAGGAGACTTAAATTGTAAAATGTTCAGGTGCAGTGGTAAAAAAAATTACATGCATTTACAAGGCTTTTCCTGAGAATCTCAAACTCTGCCTCGACAGTTGCTTGTCCTGCAGAGAAATCTCTCTGGCATGAAAGTAATCTAATACATAGGAATCTCCCTGTACAGTACTATTGGAGCACTGTGATGAATTGGAAAGATCATGGACTTTGGAGTTCAGGCCTCCTGGATTTGAATCCTGGTTCTATGTGTAATACCTTTGAGACTTTGGACAAGTCACTTAACCCATCTGAACCTCAGTTCCTTAAGGAATAATAATAATCACAAAATGAGACAAAGCTTATAAAGAACCTACTTGAATACATGTCATAGAGAAGTTCCTTTCACTTCTCCTAGATGACTTTGAGAAACTCACCCTTTCTTTTACCTTCATTCACAGCCTTGGATACCATACTCTTCTTCACTCTCTGATTTTCCATTTTCTCATCTATAAACATAATGATACTCCAGTGCTCTGGAGATGAAATGAGTTAACATGTGTGAAAGTGCTGTGTAAAATACAAAGTCCTAATGATGAACAGATGTTATTATGGTTAGTAGTCATGATTCTAAATGAAGAGACCAAGTAGCCTTTCTCTTTGGAGTCTAATTTACTTTCTGGAGAGCCATGGATAAGTTCACAAATAAATTCTCAGATTTGAAGCAGTGACACCTTTGTGTTAGCCATGTGTCATTGTAATTGCAATTTTACAACCAAAGAAAAGTCTAATGGTATACAGGTGAAAGGAAATATGGACTGGAATTGTTCAAATCATTTTCACTTTCTTTCACTCACTATTTTCCTTGTAGGGTAAGGATGCTACTATTAGTTAGCAATAGCAACTCTATGTTTCATTGTTTTATTAAAAAGCCTTATGGTAATACCACTTCTGGTCTTAATGACATGAGTAAGGTTGAGGAGGGGGTCAGTGTAATAACCAAAGGATCTCACCTAGTAGTTAAGCAAAGTGCAGAACTACTTTAAAAGATTTTTATTCCTCTCATCAATGTTCTTAGGTCGTGGGGTGTATTTTCAGTTTGGTCCCATACTGAGTTTCAATGAATGTATTTCTGTAGGTGTAGTTAGAGAATTTGAAGATATGACCCTTGGTGTCCAAATGCTAAGAACAGAACAAAATGAGTTCTACAAGTGAAAGGAGCCAAGACGCCAGGAATGGGTGTTGGGGGTGGTTTCCTTGATTCTTTCCTTCATCTCACTGCCCACATTCAGTTAGAGAGTACTACAGATTTTACTTCCTAATCTGTTTCCTCTTCTCTATATTGCCTCTTTGGCATCTACATTTGGATACTAATCTGCACCTGAAACTTAACATGGTCCAGGTAGAACTTTTGACTTTCCTTCAAGTCTTCTCTGCACTAAGCTTTCCTCATCTCAGTAGGTGACACATCTGGGATCATCCTAGCTCTCTCTCTTGTCCTCACATCACACTTTTAATCTATCAGAAAGTTTTATTAGAATATATTCTGAATCTGACCATTTTATCACCTCCATTACTTCAATAAATCATTATCTCTGTTGCTACATCTAGTCTAACTGGTCTCCCTGATTCTACCCCCCACCCCTTACAGACCATTCTTTATACAATATCCACAGTGAACTTACATATATATAGCATTGTGCTTCCTGCCTAACATGCTTTAATGGATTCCCAGTACAATCAGAGTGAAATTTGGACTTTTTTCCTTGGGCTACAAGGCTTTATCTGATGTGGCCCTTGCCTGCCCCTTCAACCTTATTTCCCTCATTAGACTCTTCGTATACTCTGTGTTAGCAACACTGGTCTTATGTTTGTCTCTCAACATGCCACACTCATTTAAATCTTGGAGTGTTGGAACTTGCTCATTTGCTCTCTAGCTACTTCTTTAGCTACGTTTCTTGTTACTCCAAACATGAATGTTTCATCATTCACCTGCTTATATTTCCCAAAGCATACTATACTGTTCACAATTTTATGCCTTGCTCCAATTATTCCTACTTCCTAAAATGCTCTGTCTCATTCCCACTCCTTTTCCTGTATAATTATTATTAATCCTTCAAAAATCACTTAGAAAAATAGAATCACTTAAGGAAAGAGAAGAAGAAAACAATATAACTGAGGCTTTACCTTCTCCAGGAATGCTTTTCAAATCTTTCAGCCTGAGTTTCCCATTTGGTCCCATATGTTCCCTGCTTCCTCATGCCCGTGTATTTACCACATTGTGTTGTAATTATCTTCACCTATGTCCAACTCCTCTGCTGGTCTGTGACATTCTTGCTGGCAGGGACTAGGCTTTTTCATCTCTATAACCCTAAGGTAAAGCACAAGACCTAGGAAAATATTGGTTTGAACTGTTGCAAGTGACTCCAGTTAGGGGCAATTTATTACTGAACAAATTTTGTCCTGAATACAATTATAATTGATTCTGCACACTGGGATTTAAAAGAGTAATATCAACACAATGAACATGGGAAAAATTTACAGATTCCAAATGTGGGCAAGTTTGAACCAAAAGCTGTAAGCTAGGTATCAATTTCATTTTGTGTTGTCTGTAGAGGGTTTTCCTTTTCTGTATACAGTCAACATTTAGCTTTCCGTTCAAAATGTGTGGGAAGAAAATTAAAATTTTAATTATAAACATCATGGGAAGGTGGATATAAATGAGCAAATCTCATCCAAAAAATAATTATATACACAATCAAAAATTTTTTTCAAGTTAAAAGTGAAAAGCCTTGGTGCAGACTATATTACTCTTTCTGAGGTAGGTAGGGATAAGTTGGCAGCAATACTTTTTTTAATAGAAAACAGTTTACCTGGAGTCTTTTTGCTGAAATAAATTAGCTGGTTGTATCCATCTACTTCCACTTCCTGTGAGGTTCTGGAGGGCGGAAAGAAGGTACCTTAGATGTCTAGGTAGGGGAATGTTGGTAGGGGATATGGTAGAGAACATTAAAAAAATACTATAGACTACCCTGGAGACTTGAGCTATCATTATAAATAAACCATTTGCTTTTATAAAGATAGCGTTTCTCGTTTCATATGTGTGAACTTTGTCAATTTATTGGTTTTGTTATGAGAAATGTGAGGGGGCAGTACTCTCCCCATCCACAATATGGAGAGTCCTAATTCACTGTGACCTCAAGATGCTTCATCATGATATAGAGTGTGATCATGGAGCTTCCATTTTAGGAGATGATAATAGTAAGGAATGGAGAGGTTTGGTCATTTTCCCAAAGTTACACAACTGGTAAGTGGTTGAGCCAGGTTTTGAGCCCTATAAGGCTGATTTCGTGATCCTGTAATCTATATTGTGATTAAATCCAGTGAACCTTTATTCAGGCTCATGCCTGCCTAAATGAATGGCTTAATTAAAGTGGGAAATACAGGAGATCATTTCATTCATTCTTTCAATAGATATTTATTGAACACCCACTGGGTATTCTATAAGTACCTACTAAGTGTTATTTTTTCTCTATGTTCCCCAACCCTTCATATGTTGACACGTATTGTCTCATATTGACAACAAAAAAATTTAAGGGCAATAGGATTGAGATCATATTAATCTTTGTATTCTAGGGCCTTCAAATATTGAGTTCAATAATTAATAAGCAAACAATGCAGACTTGGCTATATGACCCTAAGAGTATCCATACTAGACTAAGTTTATAAATAGGAAGTCTAAAATCAATATATCTTTGATTTGCATTTACAGTCAGTTTGCTGTAAGCCCTTTTCCCTTTCTCACATTTCAGATATTACTTGCCTTTGTTAAACAATAGACATGGTTGTGTAACTTTAAAACAATAACAATAATCATTTAAGAATGCTTATTAGGTGTCAAGAACTGTGCATTTTAAATTAGACGCATTTTACATGTGTCTGATTTAATCCCCACAACAATCCTTCATGATTGGTACTCATATGGCATAGATGGTTTTGGAATCACAGAGATCAGAGTTCAAATCCCAACTTGACCACTCACTAATATGTGAGGTTGGACATGTATCACCATATTTTCTATTGCTGTATAACAATTTTGCCCACAAACCCAGTGGCTTAAAAGCACACACATTTATGATCTCACAGTTTCTATAGGTCAAGAATCCAGGCATGGCTTAGCTGGGTACTCTGTTTCAGGATTTCTCATGAGGTTGCAATCTAGTGTCAACCTGGCTGGGATCTCATCTGAAAGCTCGACTGGGAAAGGTTATCTTCCAAGCTCACATAGTTGTGGGCAAGACTTAGTTTCTTACAGCCTGTTTGACAGAGGGTTTCATTTCCTATTGACGAGAGGCTGCCCGCAGTTCCTTGCTACATGGTTCTCCTAACATGGCTGTTTTCTTCATCAAAGCATGAAAATTGATAAGGCAATAGAGAAAGCCTTCTAGCAAGATGGAATTTACAATCTTATGTAGCCTAATTGTGTAAATGACATCCCATCACTTTTGCTATATTCTATTAGTTAGAAACAAGTCACACGTTCCATCCATACCTACGAGGTATGGTAGTACCTCGAGGAGGGTAGTACACAGGGATGTGAATATCAGTAGGTGAGGTTAATTGGAGCTCTTTTAGAGTCTGTTCCCCATTCTCACTAAGCCTTGGTTTGCTTATTTGAATATAAGAAAAATAATAGTACCTACATGTTATGGGCTAAATTGTGTCCCCTTCAAATTTGTTATATTGAAGTTCTAACTCCCAGTACCTCTGTATGGAGCTTTAAAGTAGTAGTTATGTTAAAACAGGGTTGTAAGGTGACCCCCTCAACCATATGTCTGGTGTCCTTGTAAGAAGAGGAGTTTAGGACATAGACAACACAAAAGGATGACCATGTGGATACAGTGGGAGATGGCCATCTGCAAGCCAAGGAGAGATGACAACTCTCTGACAACTTGATCTTGGACTTCTGGACTCCAGAATTGTGAAAAAATAAATTTCTGTTGTTTAAGCCAGCCAGTCTGTGGTATTTTGTTATGGCAGTCCAAGAAAACTAATACACTACCTTATAAGTTAATGTTTGGCACATTATCTGATTCCTAATATATATTAAATAAATATTAGCTCTCAATATTGTTTATTAGTGCTATTATTATTAATGGGAAGCCCCTAGGGCACAGAGATGTTAAATAACAAGATTTGGGATCTCATCTAGTTCATTTTCTGTTTGGTTAGGAGTACAATACACTTTTCTTCACTGTTCAATTTAATTGAGCAAACATATATTGAACCCTTTTTATAAAGCAGGTACTGAGCTAGGGGCTGAGGATAAAAGATAAATAGGATATGCCCCACACATCTGTTGAGGAGCTTAGGCTCTTGGGAGAAGGATTTGCATAAGCAGATACTTAACATATGGTATGGTAAAGTCTAAGAGCTGTGCTCTGAGTGCTATAAAAGCCCAGAGGAGAGGTTCAGGACCAGCTTCCTGGAGAAACCACTAAAGTGGAGTCTTGAAGGGTGAATTAGAATTCTCAGGTGAAGAAAGGGTAGGGGACTGGTATCCCCAGCAGATGTAACCAAATATAAAACAAGTTAACATTACTAGAGCTTTACACAAAAAGCAATGTGAAGTAAACCCCAGTTTAGTTTTGAGCAACTTCTGTAAAAGACAAGACCAGGAAACAATAAGAAATAATTTTTTTTAAATGAAACAAAATTTGGAACTGGTACATTCTCCTACTGATTAATAAGTATCATGTTAATTTTACTGTTTCTATGTGTGTGCTGCATGTAGTGACTAGATATGATGGTAGACCAGCTCTTCTACCCCTGCCAGGAGGATGGGCAAGAGACTTTAAACTGCAATTAAATCCAATTAAACTTCATTCATAATTAGATCTATAAAAATGAAGTATGCCAAATTGAAAATGCTTAGAAAATCTTTTTAAAGATATTGTCAATAATGGAATTATCTCCTGATTTCATTCTATAAAGGAGGTTATTTTACTTTTAGTTTTGAAAATAAGAAAAACAGGAGTAGTGTCAGAAAAAAAGTGATTAGAAAAATTGTGAAGATTTGTCTTTCCTTTATTTGATCTGACTATGATGTCTGCCCTTATGGAATTTCAGTCTAATAGGGTACAGCTTAATTAAGAGCAGGGGTTTATTAATATCTTTAGCCTTGGTTTTTTAAAATAGGCTTGGCACATAGTAAGTGATGAAAAATAGTTATTGGTTAAATAATATGTCTTGTTGCCTTGTTCAAGTCTTCTCTCCTCTATAGGTTTTAGTTTCCTCATCTTTTATAAGAAATATTTTAAATTTTAAAAATTTAATTGAAGTATTATTGTCATACAATATTACATTAGTTTCATGTATACAACATGGTGTCTCAACATTTATATACATTACGAAATGATCACCATTTGATAAGTCTAGTAAATATCTGTCACTATACAGTTAATGTAATATTAACAATTATATTCCCTATGCTGTACATTATATCTTCATCCCTATGACTGATTTATTTTATAACTGGAAGCTTGTACCCCTTAATCCCCTTCACTTATTTGGCCCATCCCCCATTCCCATCCCTCTGGCAACCACCAGTTTGTTCTCTGTATCAATGAATCTGTTACTGTTTTGTTTTGTTTGTTCATTTGTTTTCTGATTCCACATATAAGTGAGCTCATACTGTATTTGTCTTTATCTGTCTAACTTATTGCACTAAGCATAATACCTTCTAGGTCTATCTATGTTGTCGAAAATTGCAAGATTTCATTCTTTTAAGTGACTGAGTTATATTCTAGTGTGTGTGTGTGTGTGTGTGTGTGTTTATTCATTCATCTATTTATGGATCCTTAGATTGTCTATGTCTTGGTTATTGTAAATAGTGCTTCAGTGAATATTAGGGTGCATAAATCTTTTCAAATTGGTGTTTTGGTTTTCTTTGGATAAATACCCAGAAGTGGAATTGCTGGATCATATGGTAATCCTATTTTTAATTTTTTGAAGAACCTCCATACTGTTTTTCATAGTGGCTACACCAAATTAAATTCCCACCAACAGTGCACAAGGGTTCCCTTTTCTCCACATCCTCACCACCAACACTTGTTATTTCTTGTCTTTTTGATAATAGCCATTCTGGCAGGTGTGAGGTGATATCTCATTGTGGTTTTGATTTGCATCTCCCTGATGATTAGTGATTTGGAGCATCTTTTCATGTGCCTATTGGCCATCATATGTCTTCCTTGGAAGAATGTGTATTCAGGTCCTCTGCTCATTTTTTAGTCATATTTTTAAAAATTGAGTTGTGTGAATTCTTTATATATTTTGGATATTAACCCCTTATCAAATATATGATTTGCAAATATCTTATCCCATTCAGTAAGTTGCCTTTTTGTTTTGCTGATGGTTTACTTTACTGTACAAGAGCTTTTCAGTTTGAGGTAATCCCATTTGTTTATTTTTGCTTTTGTTTCCCTTGTCTGAGGAGACAGATCCTAAAAAGTATTGCTAAGACCGTTGTCAAAGAGTATACTGCCTATGTTATCTTCTAGCAGTTTTATGGTTTTAGGCCTTACATTTAAGTCTTTAATCCGTTTTGAGTTTATTTTTGTTTATGGTGTAAAAGAGTGTTCAAACTTCATTGTTTTGCATGTAGCTGTCCAACACCATTTATTGAAGAGGCTGTCTTTTCCCCATGGTATGTTCTTGCCTTGTTTGTTGTAAATTAATTGACCATAAGCATGGTTTATTTTAAGCTCTCTATTCTGTTTCATTGCTCAATGTGTCTGTTTTGTGCCAGTGCCATACTGTTTTGATTACTATAGCTTTGTAGTATACTTTGAAATCAGGAAGTGTGGTTGCCCCCAGCTTTGTTCTTCTTTCTTAAGATTGCTTTGGCTATTCAAGGTCTTCTGTGGTTTCATACAAATTTTAGAATTATTTGTTTCAGTTCTCTGAAAATGCCATCATTATTTTAATAGGGATTGAATTGAATCTTGCTGTGGGTAGTATGGACATTTTAACAATATTGATTCTTCCTTCCATGAGTATATCTTCCCATTTATTTGTGTCATTTTCAATTTCTTTCATCAATGTATTATTGTTTTAAGAATACAGGTCTTTCACTTCCTTGGTAAAATTTATTCCAAGGTATTTTATTCTTTTGATGCAGTTGTAAATGGGATTGTTTCCTTAGGTTCTCTTTCTGATAGTTTGTTTTTAGTATATAGAAACACAAGCAATTTTTGTATATTGATCTTTGTGTATCTTGCAAATTTACTGAATTCATTTATTTGTTTTAATAGTTTTTTTGGTGGAATCTTTAGGGTTTCCTGTATATACTATCATGTCATTCTGCAAGTAGTACAGTTTTACTTCTTCCTTTTTGATTTGGATGATTTTTTTAAATCTCTTTTTCATGTCTGATTGCTGTGGCTAGGGCTTCCAATACTATGTGAGTAAAAGTGATGATAGTGGGTGTCCTCATCACGAGCTCAGGAGCCATCTTTATCCAGACCCCTAGTTTCCTCATCTTTAAGTGAGAGAGTTGAACTGGATTATATTTGAGCAGTTGTGGAATTAAGACCATGAGTTTTGAAGCTAGTCAAAGCTGAACTCCAAAGCTAGCTCTGTACACTAGACTTCTCTGAGTCTCAATTTCCTATCTATAAAATAGGGATTGAGTACGATGAGATATAAATGAGAAAATATACATAAAATTATTATACTTTACACGTAAAAAGTACTTTAAAGTGGTAACTAAAGACAAATGTCTTTCTAGATCTACTATGGTAATGTTACGACTCTCATTTTACTCTTTTCTTTCACAGATAAGGAAACCAAAAGACAGAAAATGTGTAGTTTGACTGCCACGTGTTAGCTTCTGCTTGTTCAGGACATTTACTATGATATCAGGACATCAGTAACTAGAACGTCAAGGCAGGAGTGGGGGCAATACACAGCACACCTAGTTTGCACACATGTGGCATCCTGAAGCAGACCAGCAATCCCATCCTCTTCACAGGCTGATAGATCTTTACCTTTGCTCTGGCTTTTTCCAAGATGACCTGTTACCAGAAAAACTCCATTATGTTCCAGAGTACTGTCACTATTATGTTACCTTCCTTATAGTAAAATCTCAGCTCCTCGTTATAACAGGAAACATTGCTGAAAAGCCTGAATGTGCTTTTCCTTTGTTTGCCTTATTTTACCCAAATCTGAAGTGCTTAAAACCTCTTGCTCCTCTGTACACATCATTGCGTGTGTTCTTTTCTCTCTGCTAGTATGTAGTTTCCCATTTCTTATACCTACAGCTAAGTAAAAGTCTGAGTAAGGAGTAGAGTAGGGGCTAAAAGGACTAGAGCAGGGTCTAGAATTCTGACCTCCTGCCAGTTAGTCCATCGCTCTATCCACCAGGCTAATGCTTTCCCCAGGATTCAGAAGAATGGCAAGAGAGACGGTATTAGTAGTGAAAAATGTACTGGTGGAGAATAGTTCAGAGGTGACTTGGGGAGTGGGGCGTGGAATCATGTATTAGAGGTCTAGACTAGAAAGGGACAGTGCTGGCCAGGAGATGGTCAGGGACAAAGACATGTGAAACTCTGTGGTTGTATTTTGGTGCAAAATGAGCCATGCCAGTTTACCACCTTCTCTTCTTGTTACTGTCAGCCAGTGACCCTTAGTAGGAGATCTTAGCTATATGCAGATTAGATGGTTACCTGGCACCTGGGAATGCCAAAGACTCAATTACACCATTAGGTTTGGAAAATTCTAGTTCCTAGAGTTGCTGAGCTCGGTTTCATGATTATTAGTAGCTCTAGATTATTGGGGTTCTATTGTGATCCAAGCACAGTGCCAGGTACTTTACATACATTGTCACATATAGATTTAATGTAAACTGTATTATATAATAATATAAGTTGTCATTCCCATTTTACTAAAAAGTAAAAGCCAGACTTTAGACAGGTGGAATCATTTACCTGGTGGTTTCCCTAAGCAATATTTCTTCTATATTTTGGTACAGTAGAATTATTATATCATAAACTTGGACCTTTAGTAGCATTATTCTAGTAAGAAAAATGAAGCCAACATCTTCATTATGCTAAGAACTTAACTGATTTATGAAGATTGAATTTAGCTTAATGTTACAAGGCTAGGAACTTTAAAAGGCATTTGTTAATTAAAAGAAATTTAGTTAAATGATTAAAATGATACTTAAATATCACTGTACATTAAATAGTACTGCCCACTCTGGGTACATAGGAGTTAGTGGAAAATTAAGGAAAACAAAATATTACAATTAAGTTGTTCAATTAAAATATACATTTACTTTCCATTTTTTTGTTTCATTAAATGAGAGATAAATTTCTAATTCCTTCATATTTATTTTCAAATATACTTTTTTTTTCTTTAACCCAGTTTCTTTTAATTACTATATAGTATCTCTCCTCTTCCTAACTTTGGGTTATGCATTTAGCAAACATTTGCTGAACACCTAGTATGTGCTAGGCCTTGTGGTAGGTTCTGGGATTTAGAAATGAACAAATGATCATCTCTAATGAACAAATGATGACAATCCTGGCTCTTTAGGAGGTACTGGTCTAGGTGGAGGGATCAATATATTCACAGTAATCATAAGAGAACTTCAAGTACTGTAATAGTTGAATGAACAGATTCTAGGAGACACAGGGACAGAAGTTATTACTCTTGCCTGGAGATATCAGGGTGCTCCCTCACAGAGGAGTTGGCATTTGAGTTGGGCCTTAAAGAATAAATAGAATTGTGCCTGTTGGAAAAGTAAGAAAAGGACAGTCCAAACAGAGGGAGTAATATACAAAGGCGTGGAAGAATGAAAAGATAAGATACACTTAAAGGTTAGTTAATTGTAACACATACATAGATAGAGTTTATGATGAAGGTAAAAGGAGTCTAAGCTGGGAAGGTAAATTGACACCAAGTGGAGAAGGGCTTTTAAATGTATACAAGTTGTGGGACTTCCCTGGCGGTCCAGTGGTTGGGACTCTGCCTTCCAATGCAGGCAGTGCGGGTTCGATTCCTGGTTGGGAAACTGGGATCCCACATGCGTTGGGGCCAAAAAAAACCCCAAAACATAAAACGGAGACAGTGTTGTAACAAATTCAATAAAGACTTTGAAAATGGTCCACATCAAAAAAAAAAAATTGTATACAAGTTGGTCAAAAAGCATTTTTTGGTAATATTTAAAGCTAATATAATTTTTCTTGATATTTGGCTTGCTTTACTTTATATTAGCTTTTTTTCCGTTCTAGGTGCATAGCTCACAAGAAAGATCAGACAAAGTGAAATTCAAAATAATGCAAAATTTCCACTCAATTTTTTAAAAAACCATACTTCCTAACACTTTCCACCAGTAAGAATCCTCCACTCCCTGGTTTACTTACTATCTCCTCCCAGTGTGCCTCTGCTCATGATGATCTGCACACCTGAAATGTTTTTTTCCTTTCTCCCTATCCTCCATCTCTCCAAACCTCACCTCATTCTTCCCAGCCCAGGTCAGGTGGCTCCTCTTCCTGCAAGCGTTTTTCAGCCACTCATAACTTTCACACGTTTTTATTTTGTTGAACTCCATTGGAGACCATGCCAAAGAAAGGCAAGGCTAGAAAAATCAAAACTGTTTGTGAAGGTTGTGTATAAATATGGGCCTCCCAGAACTGTGCCAAAGGGGCTTTGTTATGTAGATCCTCTTCCCTGAAATCCAGGAGGAAGAATTCAAGACGCAAAGCAAAAGAGTCAAAGGCAAAGGAAGTAAAAGGTGCATATTACTAGGCTGGTGGGTAAAGCCAGAAGAGAAAGATGCTGAACAAATGTAAAAAAGATTGCCATAGAGGAGATTTTAGGTGTGTGTGAAAGGCTGTCTCAGGAAATAATGGAAACTAAACCTGAGTATCCTGATGTTTCTTAGATTATCATTTACTAATGTGCTCTTAAAAATTAATTTTTGAAATTAAACAAATATGTGTTGCAGAAAAATCAGAAATAGAGATAAGGAAAAAGAAGCAAATGCACAGGTTCCTTAATCCATCCACTTATATATAATTGTTAAAGTTTTAGTAAATATACTTCCAGATTTAGATATGAGAGATGGTTTACTAAACTGGGATCCTGCTGCATTTTCTTTGTGATTTTTTTTTTTGTTGTTCAATTTTCAATCATGAATATCTTTCAGTGTCAATAAATCCATCCTACATCATAATTTTTAATGGATATATTATATTACTTTGTAAGTAAGTAATTATTATTTGAAATTTAGTTTAGGTTTTGCACTTTCATATTATTTTTTTGCTATAAGCAACACTATACTGAACCATTCTCATACAAATGTGTTTATACACATCTTTAATTATTTCCCTAAAATAAAGTCCTAAAAGTACATCAAATGATTTGTACTTCAAAAGACTTTTAAAAATATGTATTATCAAATTGCCCTCTAGAAATGTTTGTATCAATTTCTACTCACCATGTGCTGAATGAAAATTAATTTTTTTCTAAACTCTTAACAACATTGATAATTTCTATCTTGCTTCGTTACCAACTTGTTAGGTGAAATAAGTAATTTATGTTTTTGTTAAATTTTGCACTTCTTTAGTTACTGGTAAGTTTGAATATTCTTGTATTTAAGTTTACATTATCCTGGTCAATTGTCCATTCATGATTTTTACTCATTTACCAGTTTGACTCTATTTTTTCCTTCCTGAGAAAAAAAAGAATTTTTCAATCGTTGTATGTAGTACTTAACAAAAGCTAATGTTACAACTTTATTTTCAGGGTACAAAAATAAAAATAAAATAAATACAAACACTTAGACTATTTTTGACCCTGAAAAACAAAAACAATAGAACACACACACATAAAACTTTCAGCTTTCTGATGCTATGGTATATCTACTATCTCAACAACACAGAATTCCTGGTAATGTGCAGTATAGGCTTCCAGAAGGCTTGAAGAGTTTCTTTTGGAGACATGACCACAACCAGCCACTCCTCATTTTGCTTAAGTACTCATTGTTCTTTTTCTTTTTAATTTTCTGTTGTTATTCTTTTTATGGATTGTGCTATATATAGCTTAAGGAACTCAAACACTAGAAATATTCTGAAGTGTAGAACAAGGATATAATGAAAGCTAAATATTTTACAGGTTGTAATTAATGGAAAATTGGTTATTACCACAGAAAGGAAATAAAAATTACTCACTAAAATGTGTTCTTCTGAAACACTATTACAATGAAATGGATGAAAAGTTGATAGAAAAATCAGTAAAAGAACATTAGTACTTAAAAATTCAATGGCAGACAAAAAGATAGCACATAACTCTCATATAATCACTTTATATAATTTTATAATTTTTTTCTTAGTTTGCTTGCTTTTTCACTTTGTTAGCTATTATTCTCTTTTCTGCTGATGTTTAAAATATTTTTTGGTAAAATCAGCCAATCTTTTAAAATGTCTGGTGTGGTGTTATAATTAGATTTTTTTTCCACATAATTGTATACTAGTCACCAAATTTCGTTCTAGTACTTTTGTGGTTTTGTTTTTACATTTCATTCTTTAATATAGCTGTAATTTATATTAATGCACACAGAATGAGTTAGAGTTCTAGCTTATATTCTTTCCCAAGTGGTTAGCCAGATGTTCTTAGCCATTATTAATTAATTCATCTTTTTCTCAACTTGTTTCAAATGCTGTCTTTTTTTAATGTATTAAGGTTTTTTGTACACTTGGGTTAGTTTATGGATTTCCTACTCTGTTTCATTGAATTGTTTGTTTGATACATATAATGTACTGTTTCATGTACTGTCAATATCCAGAAAGGCAAGGCATCAAATGGTGTATTGTTAAAGTATCTAATTCATTCCCAATTGCATTACTTCTTTTTTACTAGTCACCTTAATCAGTACCAGAGAATAAAACCAGTAACTATTCAATCAAGATATAGTATTGGATGATTTTTACCTGGGATCCTAGGCCACAGGATTTTGCAGGTATAGAAGATATAACTGTTTTTCATTATCCTGCTTGAACTATTGGTTTTAATCTGAGCCCTTACAACTAAGAATTATAATTGTATCATAATTCTTCCTGCATCTAGAAAGAGCAACTTAGCCTATTTCAATTTTAGTAGTATTTTAAATATAGTATTGTCATTGTCTCATGTGTAAAGATTTTTCTGATTCTCCATTTAAATAACTTTTTTTTCCCATCAGCAGTACTGTCAGCTTCATGATGTGATCTGCTGGTCTGGTCCTAGAAGACTGAAACATGACTTTTGCACAAATTAGGTCAGATCTTGCTGGATTAGGTAGAAATTCTCACAATGGGAGTTCAGCTTCATAAACCCTTGCAAGATCCTCCTCTGTCTGGAAGGGTCTTCCTCTGCAAACAGGGGCTCTCATACCTGCTTGTCTCAAGAGTAGTCCTTTTCTGTCTGGGAAGGTCATCCTCTTTGATCAAGTGCTAGCATGCATACCCTTGACCAAAGAACAGACCTCTTATGTCTAGGAATGTCATTCTTTTGGCTTATGTGCTACTTGCAAACATTTGACTAAAGACTTATTTTATCTCTGGAAAGTTGTCTTCTTTAATAAAGTACTTGGCTTTCAGAGGGGCATCTGTGGAACAGGTAGGAGCAAAGACTACTGGCCCAATTGATTATAACTGGTGAACTGGTGATATTATAGCCTAGTATGGTTGGGGCTACAGATGTTATTCCCTTTTATCTCTGGAAAGTGGTTGGTGTAAATCTGTTTTGTTTTTGTGTTTTTCTAAGTTACTTTTCAATTCAATTTATAAAATTACGTTGAATTCTGTATTGAGAACATCATTATCTTAGCCATGTTATGGCATTTTGACCTCTGTTCTGTGCCCATAGATGATTTCTCTATTGTGGGTTCTTTTTTTTTGTAAAATATTGATGATGCCTACCTCACAAGGCTGTTTTGAGGATTTAATGATTTAACAAATATAAAGCAATAGAAAAATGCCTTTTAGTTGATGTTCAAGAAATGTTTATTACAGATGTGGTTATACTTAGGAAGTTGGTGGAGGATTATAGAAATATGACCCCTCTTTAGGCACCCTAGGTACTGTCCTTTGGTGAAATCCCAAGATCTGTAGATTCTATGCTTCAACTCATTCCCAACTGTATGTCTAGCCCACAGTGTGATCCATGCTGTGCAGGACTGTTGTTGAGCCTAGGCAGTTGTTAAAAGCCATGCCAAAGGTCAGAACTTTAGAAATATGTTCAAATCAAAGGTAAAGCAGAGTCAAAAACCCAACAGACAAGCATCTGAGGGAATTCATGGATGCTGAAGCAGGAAGCATGGACTCAAGAATCATATAAGATCCTAGAGAAATCTGGACAATATGCCACCCAGGCACATTGAAAATCTGATGTTTATGATAGTGATAATTCTCAGGAGTTGAAGGGATTAGAGCAAAGCTGGCAGGACAATAAATTGGAGACCTCAGCACTAAGAAAATCTTGGCTTTATAATCTAGAATCTTAACATCTCTATGCAGGAAGGGATCTTAATAGTCATCTAATCCAGCCCTTAAGGTATTATTTAAAGCCTCTTTAAGGCTGGGCTGCTGAGAAGGGAACTTGGAACTGAGAACAAGAATAAGTACAAGTACAAGGAGGTTGAGGACCATTGGGAAGAGGCCATCATGGAGTAGGGATGAAAAGTTTAGATGGTCACCAAGATTAAACATTCATGTTTGTAGCTTGTTTTTTAAACTGGCTAGGGCATGGAACATGACTAGTTTAAAGGTGCATGCTAAGTTCAAAGGGAGAGTGGGAGCCCAGGGCCCAGACTGAAGAATAGTAGGAAATTTCATTACCTGGCTGAAAGTGTGTGTGTGAAGGAGGAGGGTGAAGCACTGAGCAGAATACGAAAGCTCAGAAACCACTGACCTGAGAGAAAGCTAATTCATGAGTCCATAGTAACTTCTAAGAACTGTACACAGACTAGATTGACAAGTAAGAGTTGGAACACTAGCAGAACTTTGTTGTGGAATGCCAGAAACAATACAGTGCCTGAAGAGAGTATAATATGTACATTCTTTAGCAAATATGAGAACTGTGTCAAGAGGGTAGAAAATTTGCAGTGGATTTTCCTGGAACTCATAACAATATAAAGAGAAACATGGGTCTAGTAACTATTCTATTCAATGGCTGGAGACGACACCCATGCAGTATGGAAAGGGAACAGTGAAATGAGCACAGGATTCAAAATCCATAGACCTTTGAATCTGTGCCATCCCTTGGTAGATATATGACCTTGGGACCAGTGAAGTTTAAGTAAGATAATCTACTCAAAGCTTCCAGGACAATGTCTGGCATAGGGTGGGTGCTCGGCAAATAATAATTCTCGATTCCCCTTCCTTCATAAAAGTATATTAAACTAAATTGAGTTGAAGGTGAAGAAACATGGTCAAATAGTCCAGTACCTTTTCTTTTTGCCTGGTGGTGTATCACAAAGGCATAGTTCTCAATTGGAGTAGCATGCAATTCATCTCTAATTTGGGGAAGTAATGCACCTAATTTTGTATTTACTTGAAATAATGAGCATAGAACAAATTAGGAGAAGGGGTAAGTAAATACTTCTAAGCAACAAGATATTCATATTGTGCTAACTCTTTACATAGTGAAAAGGTGTAAGCTTTGTTATCACAAAGACCTGAATTTGAATATCATCCATGTGACTTAGGGCTTTATAATAGTGAGAATAAGCCAGGCTATGCTGTAGCATAACATAATAAACTTCACTTCCTGAGAATGTTTTATGTGCCAGGCATTGTTTTAGGTACTGATCATTTACTAAACTGAACAAGACAGACATGATCCTGCCTGCCTTCATGGAGCTTATAGTCTACTATGCTTCTAGACAGAGTTCCCTTGGCTAAGCTGAAAGTTTTCATAAATATGAAGGAAAAGGATTTCTCTCCTCTGAGAGCAAACTGACAGGAATATGTCAGTTTTCCTAAGATGATGGGAAAATAACAAAGGGCCATATTCCATTCTACAGAGGCTGGCTTTGCCTTCCTTTGTGGTCCTAGTGGGATTACTAAAGTTGAAGTAGAGTGTATATACCTTTTTCCTTAAATTGTAATGTTGGGTTGGAACATTAGAGTATGTGTGTAGGGTTTTTTTAGGATATTGTGAAATCAGGCTTATATCTCCTCGATGCCTATATACTCTAAAAATCAGAACCTCTTATGGGATGAGACAGATAATCATCAATAGCAGTGTGCTACCATACGAAAACCATGGGCATTTGAATTACACACACTTGGGTTAAAGACCTGCCTCCATCTTTTGATAGATGTGTGACTTTGATAAATTATAGAACTTGTCAGAACCTCAGTTTCCTTAAAGACAAAATGGGGGTAACAATAACTACCTCACAAGGTAGCTGTGCAAATTAGAATATGATGTAAATATAACATATATAAAGCAATGAGAACAGTACCTGGTACTAAGTAGGCATATAGTGAATTGTAGTTATTATTTCTTATTTGAAAAAAGTCACACTCATTTTAGGTTGGTGACTGTCTCACCAGCATCCTTTGGTTATTCTCATACTTTCATCTCTGGGCTTTGGGACTTAAAAGCGTTGCTAGATTGCTAGAGTAGGATTGGTCCTTTTCTCACCCTTTTAGTAGAGTTTAGGAAATGGAGACATCATAGAATGTCCAAGTAGGAAGGGGCCCTAGAGATCATTTAATTAAATCTCTTTGCTTTGTAGGTGGAAAATCTTAAACCCAAAGAGAGCAAGTGACCTGCCTATTGTCACAAAACCAGCTTAAATACAGCCCAGTGCACTGCCCTCAGCAGTCCAGGGCCTCAGAGCAGGAAAACTTGCAGAGATTTAGATGCAGGGACCCTTTGTTCCTTATCCCAGTGGAGTCACTCTCCAGAGTTGCAAAATTGCTCTAACTTGATATCAAAATTGAATAATAAAAGTATTAGTCCATACATAGTTTAGTGATGGTGGGAATAGAGGAGAGAACACATGTGAGGTGAGAAATTTGAAGTCATTGATTGAATGCTCTGTGCTAGGTATCCAGCTAGATATTTACATATATTATTTAATTTAATCCTGAAAATTAAGGTATTTTTATTTCCTCTAATTTATAGATGAGACACCTGATGCTCTTAAAAGTTGAGTAATTTGTCTAATCACTGACGATATGAGGTAGATTCAGGATTTGAATCTGGGCAGTCTGACACCAGAGCTCATGTTCCTAATTATTTTATTACACTTACTCCTTCAGGAAGATAGTAAATGGTAGGGTAATCAATTTGTCCAGGTTTGTCTGGGACTGTCTCAGTTTTAGCACTGAAAGTCCTGAGTCCAGGAAACCTCTCAGTCCAGTGCAAACTAGATATCTGTTTATGCTATCCACATGTGAACCCATACATTATCAAATAGAACAAAGCATGTAAGCGTTTTTACAGTGCTAACATACTGTATGATTTTGGAAAACTATTTCAGAGAGGTGACAGTAGTATACTGAAATGAGCACTGCACTGGAAGTGAGAAGAATGAGAATCTGAGAATTCTCTCGCACTTCGTAGCTTTTCCTCTAAGCCTCAGCATTACATCTATAAAAAGGAATATTAAAAACAACTATCTTATAGAGTTTTTGCAAGTTCTAAATGAAAGAATCGTGGAAATTATTTTAAACAGTAACACCCTACCCAAATGTAAGGGAGAATGATGATAATGACAATGATGATGATGATTTAGGTTCAGTAAAGTAGAATCCCTACTTAGAGACATTCAGTGGTTTTTATCGTATACAGAAACAAGTAGTAAACCCTTATTATTCACTCAATAAATAAATATTTTTAAAGCCCTGCTGTGTGACAAATATCATGACACAAAGGGCCTTCATGACCTGGCCCTATCTTCCTCTCCAATCCCGTCTCCTGCATCTCTCTTACCCTTACCTTAGTTTCAGCCACATTAGCGGGTTTGCATTTGCCAAAACATCCTATGCTCTTTTTATGCTTTTATGACTTTAGTTGCTCCATAAACACCAGTGTCCCTCAAGGCTTCTTCTCCTACCCCCTCCTCTACTGATATTATGCACTCTCCTTTTATGTCCTTATATATACTCAGAGCTTCAATAATATCCCAGAACTGTTATCTCTAGCCCTTAACTGTCTGCTGGGAGGCATGCCCCAGTCTATAACTGCCTGCTATGTAGGTACACTTGGGCATTTCACATACACTTCAAACTTAACTGGTCTAAAACTGAACTCATTATTTTCCTACATTTGCTCTTTCTCCTTTGTTCCATATCTCATTCAGGGTGTCATCTTCCCAGCTGTCATCCAATATGGAAACATGAGTCCTTTTAGATTCTTCCTTATCTCATCACAATACCAAATATTCATCAAGTCTCACAGGGTATATTCTCAAAGACATTCCCTACTCTCCCACCCTATCACTACAATCTTATTTCAGGCTTTTGCCTCTTCTAAACTGGCTTACTTAGGTTTCTTCACAGGCTTCCTGTGTTTATGGTTTTCTCTCTTCCCTTACTGTCTCCCACTCCATCCTCCAAATTGTTGACACAATAATCTTTCTAAAATAACAATCTTATTTTGTAACTTTTCAGTCCATAATTCTTCAGTGACTCTGTAGCATTCAAAATAAAATTCAAATTCTGGAGCTTCATATGCAAGGCTCTTTATGACCTAGATGTTGTCTATATCTTTAACTTCCCCTCCTACCACTTACTCCCTTCCCTTTATTTATGCGCAAAGCTCCAACCATAAAGAACTACTTGATGTTCCATATATACCAACTATAAGATTTCTAATTTTCTTGTTTTGTACCTTCTATTTCCTCTCCTTGAAATATCATATTTCCCCCTACTTTTTTTTGTCTAACAATCTCCTGCTTATCTTATAAATGGCAGTTACTCTGGGAATCTTTTCCTGACCAGCTAAACCTTTGGATGCCACCTAAACCTTTCGTGTTCCTATAGCTGTATGTTTGACTACTCATCTAATCCCAATCATTCTGTATTATAATTGCTTACTTCCTATCTCTCTTACAGCTCAATGAGTGATATGAGGGCAGGGATTATATTTTATTCATCTATCTCTATCATCTAGCATAGTACCTGGTACATAGTAAATGTTCCTAAAAGAGTAAGTGAATGAATGAATGAATGAATGATCTAGGTTTAGATATGCTAGTACTTCAGAGGCTGGTCATAAGGAGAGAGGAGGGAGCTTGGAACAGCTAGAAGCACTAACAAGTTTGTGGGGCTAAATCATACAGAGGTGTTATATTAATTAGAATTATTTGCTTATAAGTGACAGAAATCAAACAAGTTTGAGAGTTAGTTTAAGTTTTAAAAAAAGCTTATTAAAAGATACAGAAGTTTCTCATAAGCACCAAGGGTAGCCAGGTCTCATGAAGGATCTTGAAACTCATTAGATAAGACTTTTGTTCCTCAACTCAGGTGTCATTCTTCTCTGTTATTTCCTCCAGACAGGCTTTTTCTGCTTCTTATTCCCCATGACAAAATTAGATGATCCCACAAAAACCCTATATTTCTCTCTATGTTATAATTTACCTTCTACCTTCTATCATGTTTTTCATCAAGCCCCAAACATCATACTGCCTCAGCATGTCTAAAATCAATCACTTCGTAAGGGGCTACACACCCAGAGACTAGCTGTCTCTCCTAATTTTGATTTTCTAGTGAAGAAAATATGATTAGTCTAATTCAATCAGTCAGCTGTGACCTGGGGGCCAGGATTATACAATGCAGACATGCTGCCACAGACCAGGGGACTAATTCTTGATAACCAAGAGCTAGAGATGCATCTCAAGTATTTCCTGCCTGCTGAATAGAGCGGGCTTAAAAGTATTTCCAGGTTGAAGCAAAGCTATTTGCATATTTCATGGTTAGCAATCTCTTCATTCTGGCTAGAATTATAGATTAGAAGGATCCTAGCTAGTAGATGAGGCATAAGTAACAGTGGCAAATTCCCTGAGGGGATGAGCTGACAAGAGTTGTGAGATTTGTAACCAGTACAATCAAATGGGATGGGGTTTAAAGCAAGGCTTTATTCCCATAGGAATTCTTATTGGTATTTGAAGTGAAAATTAAGAGTTTGGCATAACTTGTGTGGAATGAATTGGGAGCAGTAGAAGGAAGACTGCAGGTAAATGGAGGCTCAGGACCCAGCATCTAATAAAAGCTCATTTAATGTTTGCTGATTAATGAATGAATAAGTGGTGCCTACTTCCAGGCTCTGAACGCTGAGCTCAGGGCTATAATCCTAATTCCCTGTCCTACTTTCTGGTAGGCATAGGGCTCTCCATGTATAACACATGCTTGGTGCTCTTGGGCTTGACGACTGGGTAAGATTAACGTACAGGGTGCAGGTCTCCAGTACCTGCCACTTGGTAGGGCCAGAGCCCTTGGGGAATGACCACGGAGAAAGAGAATAGTGTTCTCCCTTAGTACTTGGATACCTTTTCTTTCTGAGGACTGAAAACACTGAATTACAGTTAGTTGCACAGAATATGTCTAGCCTGCAAGCTTCTAGTAGTCAGAGACAGGTTTTATTTGTGTATTTCCAGTTTCTGGCACAGGGTCTGGCACATTGCTCAACCAATTTTACTTAAATGAAACAAAGGATAAATAATTTCCAAGTATAATATCATTAATCTAATATCTGTTTTCTTCTCTAATCATGCCAAATTAAAGTACATCTGTTTTCTCGTATATCTGGCTGCTGCTTGACTTGGTTTTAGAAAATATGCTTCCACCACTGCTTTTAACTTTAAGAAGTCACTCCAGGATTACACAGTAAATGCTATTAGAGGTCAATTAGATACCATGCACAGTGTCAGACACAGAGAATAAATATTTCTCTTCTGGACAAACGAGCTGCTGCCCTGTTGTAATTGATGTTCATGGAAAGAACTCTGTCATACTGTATATCCCAAACTCTTTGTCATCCTCTGCTGAACACTCATTTGACTATCATTCTAGACGTTGATTTGTCACTAGGGATGAGATTTTTTTTCTTTAATGCTGCATTTAAATTTGATGCTTTATAGTGGATGCAAAGCCACTGGAGACTGGCATCTTTGGTACCCACATATCTATTTTTATGCTTGACTGTCCAAAGAAAGGAGATTCCTAACAACTATAAACATAAATGACTAGATGTTCCTTTTTTGGATCCTTTTTTTCTTAAGCAAAGGTGATTTATATTATTAATATACAGCTTTTAATGCATTGTGCTGGTCACAGTTTAAAAGTTTCTGTTTTTATTTGTGTGAAATACCTCTGAAATGAGCATCCCATGACACACAAAGTCCAAATGTAAGATCAAGAACAACAGCAGTAAAATAGGCCAGACTCTCCAGATTTTGTAGCTTGTTCTCTTTATATCTTTTTAATGGTTTAACATAGAGTTTTCAGTAAGATAGTATTATTTGATCAAAGTTATCTTCCTTTACTGTGACAAAAGGCCTTGCTTTGCAGCAGAAGTCCATCTGTCCACCTAGTAGATGTTTATTGAGCAGTTGCTAATCCTGAAGGCCAGGAACCTGATTGTGTAGCCATCTACTCCGCCACATTAGATTTCTGTGGAGTCCCTCCTCAGGAGACACTCTGGGCCAATGGCACACTCTTTCTTCTTAGTGAGGCTTGTACACCTAGATTCTGTCCAGCCTTCTTCCTGGTGATCAGTGAGGGCTCCTTTTCTTCTTTTACATAAGATCTAGGTCAAGTAGAGGCAAGCTTGGCTCTGTGTTCCCTTTCCATGGGCCCTCTTATTTCAGTGCCCAAACAGGAGGCTCCTGTAGGCATGTTTATCATTTCTGCTGTATGGAAGAGAGAAGACATTACATTACAAAAAGAAAAGATTCTCTGACCCTCTTAGATCTTCCACTCTAAGCCACTCAACTTCTCTATCACCAGGGAAGCTTTGCTCTGAGGTTCTGTTTTGATCTAAGTCAGAAAACCTCATTTCTTTGGAGACAGGGTTAGTGAGGAGGCAGTCATCTTTCCCAGACATTGATGTGAAGAAGTGTGTGTGTCTGGTCAATGCTCTGTGGCAAGCCCTATAGAGGTTCTCTGGAGATTACAAAGGAGATAAAGTCTCAGACATTCAAGAGTTTATAGTCTTGCAGGGGAGACTTCCATAAACACATACTTATAAAGTGTCAAGTGCTGTAATAGGACACACAGAAAACAACTTGAGATTACTAAGGTTGGAGTGACTCATACTGTCTAGAGAGATTAAGGCATACTTCAGAAAGGCAGTGATGTTTGAGCTGTTTGAGAAGGAATTTGACAAGCCTCCAAGGGGCCCTTTCCTGACATAAAGCACAGAACGGGGAAAGAGGATGGCACCCCTAGAAATAGTAAGTAGTAATTCATGAGGCAGTGAGACCCACTGGTTAAGAACACCAACTCTGGAGTCAAACTGCAAGCATTTGATATTAGCTTAACTACTCACTAGTTCTAAAAAGTCACTTAATGTTTGGTGCCTCAATTTCCTCATCCGTAAAATGGAGATGCTAATAAGAGGACCTGCCTCACAGGGTTGCTTTAAGGAATAAGTGAGAAAGCAGTTAGAATAGCATCTGACCCATATTAAGCAACCATTTTATCATGACCATGTGGCTGGTAATAGTGAAAGCTGAGATCACAGGGTAAAACAGGCCCAGATCATGAAGGGTTTGTGCAAACCATGAATTTGGACTTTATCCTGAAGACAGTGTAAAGCCATTTTCCATAGGCAAGTGAGACACTCAGCTTTAAAAAAAAAAAAAAAAAAGCACTTTTTTAATGAAAGAGGATTCTAATTAATAATTTCCTTACTTAGCAAGAAATAATTTAATAAATAATAATAGCAACATTAGAAACAAAAACCTGAATTTTTTCTTCTAATGATATACTTCTTCCCATCAAAGATTGGATAATCAATGAAACCAACATTTTGGATCACTCTCCTTCTTGCCTTGAACTCTATGATCTGAATTTAAACTATTTATTTTGGGATACTGCTTAGGTCTCTTGACAGGACATAGCTTCTGATAAGTAGACACAGGGTTCAGCCAGATTATCCAATCCTGCCAGGTGGGGCATTAGGCTCTTCTGATATCTCTTAGGAAAATGAAACTTGGCTTGAGTAGGAGACTATACGAGTAAGGAGAGACATTCTTTTTTTTAATTTACTTTTTATTTTATACTGGAGTATAGATGATTATGTCAGTTTCTGGTGTACAGTAAAGTGATTCAGTATATATATGTATTTTTTTCCATATTCTTTTCCATTATTGGTTATTATAGGATACTGAGTAGAGTTCCCTGTGCTATGTAGTAAGTCCTTGTTGATTATCTATTTTATATATAATAGTGTGTATATGTTAATCCCAAACTCCTAATTTATTCCTCCCCCCATCTTTCCCCTTTGGTACCATAAGTTTGTTTTCTAAGTCTGTGAGACCTGTATTTTTATTTTATAGGTGAGAGACCAAAAGAATAAGCTACCCAAAATGATGTGGTTACAAGTTTTGGAGCAAGGGTCAAATCCGGTTTCACTAAACCTAAACCCCATACCCTTTCATTAGACCATAAAGTCTTACCCCAGTCACTGTTGGCCTCTGAGCTAGCTATCATAGTGAATTAGACTGGTTTCTGCCCTTGGGGGGCACACAGTTTAGTGGGAAAGATGAACAAATCAGTGATTATAAGATAGTGTCAGAGGTACTATAATAAAGGTATGGATAAATTGTTATGATGTTACAAAGAAGGGATCAAGGTAAGCTTCCTGGGGAGGCATCTTTAAAGATAATTAGAAATTTTTCCAGGCAGAGAAGGGTGGAGAGTGTGTCAAGAAGAAAAACACCATAATGTCTGTCTGATAATAGAAAAAAAATATTCTGTGTGACTGCAGTGACCATGTGGAATCCTTCTTTAAGACCCTGCATAGATCACACTGTGGTCAGTCAAGCGGCCAGATATAAGAACCTTAACTTACATCTGCAACCAAGCTCTTATGCCCAGGACTCCAGGTCGCTTTAGGTTAAAGTGATTCCTCTCCTACTTCCTCTCACCCTCCAGCACTTGCAGAGTAATGAAGAAGGATACTTTGGCTCTAGACTGCTTGTGTTCAAATCTAGGCTCTAGTAGTTGTGTGATCTTGGGAAGTTACTTATCCTTTCTATAAAATGAAGATACTAATGAAACTTACCTGATAGATTGGTGTGAAGATGAAATGAGTCAATATAGTTAATGTGTGTAGAACAGAACCTGGGACATAGCAAGTATTTACTATTGCTATTAATAGTAGTGGGGAGCTGAATATAATATATGTGCTTAGAATCTCAAAATGAGTGTTGAGTGGGGGAGCATGGTAAGGAAGCAGGTAAGATGTATAAAATGTATAATCCACCTATCCCTTGTGGCATGGCTGGGAAGGTTAAATGACATAATGTGCACTAAATGCCTGTCACGTAGTAAGCCCTCAGGAAATGGTTAGTGCTATGATCATGACAATGGTGATGACAATGTTTATCATCATGTCAAGCCTGTCCAGTTTGACTGAGCCTCTCACTGTTTGGCACTTGGTGAGCCACTGGGGGTATAGCTATGAGAAGGACAGACACAAACCCACATAAAACTTACATGTAAGTTTCGGCTGAGTGCAGGGATCATGCTTTAGTCACGTTTATGTTCAACGCCTAACACTGTGTGATTGCTCAATAACTATATTGAATTGATTCATTCATTAATGAGATGAAGCTATCTGAGTTTGCATTTTACTAATTTGACTTGTTATCAGTCAAATGGAAGGAATGAATCAGCCTTATGTCACATGTCAAGGATCTTCTCTGAACAAAGTTTTTTCCTTTTACTTCTCTTTACTTCCCAGTTATCATATTCTTAAATTTAAGGAAATTAGGCTAGGTCTAAAAGAAATCAAACAAATACCAGGTTTTTGGAATCAAGTAAAATAAGACTATAATTGAACCAATATTTTTAAAGTCCAGTGCTATAGCAAGCACTGTACTGAACACTTTAAGTACTGTAGCTTATTTAATCCTCACAACGCTGAGCTGTGTGATGGGGAAATTGAACTGAGGCACAGAGGACTCCAGGGACTTGTCCAGGGCCACACATGTAGTAAATGGTGGAGGTGTGACTAGATCTAAAGTCTTTTGACTCTCAATCCTGTGCTTGTTCCATTTTGTCTTTCTGCCTCACTAAGATCTTCTCTTGATAACCTTAATGTCTCTCAGTGATAGATTTACTCCTTTTACTACACTATCCAGTTTATGGATGATATTTATCACCAATCATTGTGAAAATATAGATGAATTCAGCATTTAAAGGGTTAAGTTGGCACTCCTAATGACGAGAAAAGCCTGAAGTACTCCAAAGATTAAGTTTAATGGAGGAATTTCAGATGATCAGGGTTGATTTTTGCAGCAAAAGTCCTGTGCTTGACCCCTTATGCATTTCTGTGCATCTCTGCACCCCATCCTGCCTCAAGGGTGTACCCTACTTGCTTCTCTGTGTTGGGGCAAGCACTCCTTTGCTGAGCAGAGGACAAACATTAGCAGTTTGGTAGAGTGGAAAGAAGGAACACTTGCAAAGGGGCTGAGGAGACATGCTCCTGTATTACTATGTGAATTAAACCAAGGCCCTTTTCTCCTTTGGGCCTTGGTTTCCTTATCTACAAAATGAGGTGATTAGAATGAGTGATTTCTAGTTCCTCTTCCAGTTTTGTGTTATGTTTAACCTGTATTAAATCTAATTTGAAGATTCTGCTTTTGTGTAAAGACCACAAAGCAAAGTGTCTTTTGTGCCAAAGTGTATCTGACCCAGCAGAATTAAGCCAGCATGGACAATTCTTGCTGGCTTAGCAGGTTTGCCCTGACACCAGCTGACTGACCTGTGACTGGCAAGGAAGGGGAGGGGAAGCTGCAGCAGAATTTATTGCCACTCATGGTGAGCAGGTGATTTGGTATGAGCCCACAGTGTTCTTTCCACTCTACCATACTGCTTGTTTATGTCCTCTGCCAAGCAGAGAAGCACCTGCTCCTGGGTCACACAGATCAAACAAAAGAGGGGGCTGCCTGGGCGCGCTCCTAATTGTAATGGTGTGATGAAGGAGAAGGGGGATGGTGGAGAGTGTCAAGTATCTGTCAGGAGAGAGGGTGCTGGATCTGTTCTCATAACACAACTGGAAAATGGCCAGTACACTAGACTTCCGGGTGAATTCCAGAGGGTCAGTTGATAGCTTTAACTTCACCCACTGAATGCCAATCAGCTGGATTAGTCTCTTTCTTTCCCCCCCACCCCCACCTTACCTACATCATAGCAAGTACTTTGAGACAAGGAAGAAATGAGAAGTGGGGAACAGGTGCGGATGAGTGGTTCACATCTGAGGCTGTGAATGGCAGACACTCACAGAAACATCCCCTTCGTTTGTTGAGCATTGCCTGTGGTTCTGAGGTGGGTGCAACAATTTAAAGAGACAGATTGGCCTGGCCCTAGTGGTAGAAGTACTTCAATAGTGAGTATTGTCTAGGTATTGGTAGTTACTGGCATCTGGCCAGCACCAATGATGTGCTTCTACATTGTATTAGAAAGGTGCTTCTGGACTGATGCAGGGGAGAGATGCTGGCTAGTGACTAGAAAAATGCCAAAACCATTGTCTAGTTCTAGGGAAAGAAACTATCAGGGACTGGGTGAAAGGGTCTTTTTGTAACTGAGTGATGCTCCTAAAGACTTGAAATAAAAGTCAGGGATCATGAAAAAGAGATTCATTTATTTATTCAAGAGATATTTATTGAGATTCTATCATGAAGCGGGGACTGGGCTGGGCTGGGAATATGAAGTTGAGCAAAACCAGCCACTAGTTATTATGGAGCTTATAGACTGGTAGAAAAAGTAGACATTAATCAAATATTCACACAAATTAATAGGTATAGCAAACTGGTACAGGGGAAAGCATAGGTGCTATGATAAGGTATGACAGATTATGACATGGTCTAGTGACACAAGGTGGTGTCTCTGAGGAGGTGACCATTAAGCTAAGGTTTGAAATTGGCTAGAAGTTAACTAAATGAGGCAGAGTGGGTAAGAATCATTTGGGAATTAGGATCAACGTGTCAGTCAGTCACTTAAGGTGATATGGTGGCTACAGTTACTTGTTCACATAGGTTGTCAGGGGTCAGAGCTTATGAGAATAGCTAACATCTGGTGGTACTGGATGAAGAGAGAGAATTCTAAATGACAAACAAGGTTCTTAATGGTTCAGGTCCTTTATTTTCATGGGCCCTCCTCTCAGTAACCAGCATGGTTATATGTGGCATGTAGAGTTAGTTGCCTTTCTATGTACATCTCTCAGGAACTCTCTGAAGACACAAATAATGCATTACCTTTTTTTGTTTAGCATATAGCAATAATTGAATATCTGCCGTGTGCTAGCTAGACTCTGTTTTGAGCACTGGTTAGTGTTAGGGAATGTAGTTACAGAGATGAAAATAAACAGTCCCTGCTGTCTATGCATTACAAACAAGTCTCAGGCAATGGTCCTCAAAATGCAGTTCTCAGAGCAGCATTGGCATCACTTGTCAGCTTGCTAAGACCACAGATTCATGGATCTGACTCCCACCTAATGATTCAGAATTTCTAGAGATTCGGGACGCTATTTTAATAAGCTGTCCAGTTGATTCTCATTCACATTAAAGTTTGAAAACCACTGGTCTAGGATATGATATAATAAAGACATGACAATTTATGACAACAAAAAGACATTTACTGAGCATTTCCTATGTGCCAGACATTATTCTGAGGATTTTACATGTATTATTCCATTTATTCCCTATAATAACCTTATGAATTGATATTATCATTATTTTCATCTCACTGATGAGAAAACTAAGGCTTAGAGGGCTTAATAAACTTGCATCTGGTTCATGATAAAACCAGGATAAACAGATAATTACAATAAACAGAAAATCTAATTCAATACTGTAAAGCAATAATAGAAGTGTGATCAGGTTGTAGCAGTTATTGGCAGTTCTATGACAGGGCGCCCCAAATTTTCCTTGATGGGGCTTACAAATGTACTGTATAAAGTGAATGCTCTTCAGTGAGTACTGAACTTCTAGATCAGAAGCTAAGAGGTGGCATTCCATGTAATTTACAACAAGAATTGACCGAAAGGAAGAGGAGTGCCATGTGTGTTTGGAAATCAGAATTTATTTGGGTCACTAGGTGTGGTATTGGATCAGGCAGCCAGGTCAACAGTGGGAGTTGGCATGAGGATTTAGAAACCCAAAGTCTAAGTCATGGCTGAGTACAGAACTCGATAGGTTAGTGCTCAAGATACCCAAAGTAGGATGTCCAAAGTCCAGGGGCAAAGTTGAGATGGAAATTAGAGGTAGGGCCTTACTAAGGCTTTTGAGAGCTGTAGGCTTTCTTACTTTTTGAGCTCTACCTTTCAATACAAACATTAAAATATACTGACCTCTCAAATCAAACAAAATTAGTATATATCTCTAAAAAGGGTTGAGTTGAATTTCAGTTGGCTAGTTGACATTTTTGTAGCTATTTAATTCACACTTATTAATTTTGGCTTTGAAAGTTTGTTTTGTTTTTTATTAATTAATTAATTAATTAATTAATTAATTTTGGCTGCGTTGGGTCTTTGTTACTACGCGCGGGCTTTCTCTAGTTGCAGCGAGCGGGGGCTACTCTTCGTTGCGGTGCGCGGGCTTCTCACTGTGGTGGCTTTGCTTGTTGCAGAGCACGGGCTCTAGGCACGCAGGCTTCAGTAGTTGTGGCACGTGGGCTCAGTAGTTGTGGCTCACGGGCTCTAGAGTGCAGGCTCAGTAGTTGTGGCACATGGGCTTAGTTGCTCCGTGGCATGTGGGATCTTCCTGGACCAGGGCTTGAACCCGTATCCCCTGCATTGGCAGGCGGATTCTTAACCACTGTGCCACCAGGGAAGTCATGTTTTGTTTCATTTTTGAGCCAATATTTTTTTCAGATCTCAAAAATTTTTCATAGACTCGTGAAAGCCCTTAGGATCTGGGCACTGTGAGTTTAGCACCTAGTGGATAAAACCACCTTAACCAGAGGAGGGAGTAAGATATTACCAGATAGGAGCAATGAGAAGGTTGTCATGATCTCCCAGAAGTCACTAGAATAAAGAGTGAGACATCAACAGATATAACAGGTCAGCTTTATTCTAACATTGACCTAGCATTGCTAAGGGAGTTGTAGATTATGCTTTGTTCAGTTCTTAGAGGCTGAGCAAGACCTTATATGTCCACACTCAAGATGTATATTTAAATACCACTCATGCCCCCACCTCTACCCTTCCCTACTCAGTGTCCCACACCAACAGCTACAGGGACTAGATTAAAAAGCAAACAAGAAAAACTGTCTAAATTCTGAAACAGTCTGCTTTTCAACAGTTTAGGCCTCACTCCCTGTTTCCCATTTTCAGTCTCTGCCAAGCTCAGATGGCTTGTGTAGTCTCATTTGGATTGGTGATTCCTTTTGGACTGTCTGTCTGGCTTGGACCTGGCAAAACATTTTGGGGAAAACAGAGTTGCTGCTTCCACATTGTGTCATGGATGCCTTTACAATTATCTAGTAGAGTGTTTACTTCAATTTTCAAAAGTGAATCCTGAGATACCAAAAAGGTAAGTGATTGCACAGGGCTTCAGAGCCATTGGTGGTGGAAACAAAAACAGAATTCACATTTCCTAATTCCCAGTCTTGTGTCATTTCTTAGTCTTATGCTTCTTAGCCTCCAATTTTTTTACCTATAAAATAAGATGAACTCAGATATCAAGGTAAAGTAAGTGGTCCTTTGAATATCATTTAATAAGGAAGCAGAGTTACATATATATATACATACTAAAAACGATGATATTAATATCAGTTAACATCTTTAAATTGCTCTACAAGTTAAAATAAAATCATTTTTTTCATATGTGCTATCTCACTTAATTCTCACAATTAACTTGTCATGTGGCTGTGCTTATTTTCCATATTTCAGTGATCAGAAAGCTGAGTATCATTTAAGAGACGCACTCAAAATCAGTGGTAGAACCAGGACTCAAGTTTGATACTCTGATGACAAATGCTGTTTTCTTTCTGCTCTGGCATATTACTGCCATCCTTCAATTTCAAATTGGTGAAACTTATTAACATACTTTCTTTCTTTTTTTAAAAAAAATAGATTTATTTATTTATTCTTGGCTGCTTTGGGTCTTCGTTGCTGCTCATGGGCTTTCTCGAGTTGTGGTGAGCAGGGTCTACTCCTCGTTCTGGTGTGCGGGCTTCGTGTGGTGGCTTCTCTTGTTGCGGATCATGGGCCCTAGGTGCACGGGCTTCAGTAGTTGTGGCTCGTGGGCTCAGTAGTTATAGCTCATGGGCTCTAGAGCGCAGGCTCAGTAGTTGTGGCACACGGGCTTAGTTGCTCCGCGACATGTGGGATCGTCCCAGACCAGGGCTGGAACCTGTGTCCCCTGCATTGGCAGGCAGATTCTTAACCACTGTGCCACCAGGGAAGCCCAAGTATACTTTCAAATTAATATGAAAATTGAAAAATGTGGGCCAACGTTTGCATGTTCTCTGCAAACTTAACCTTAGTAAAGCAAATAATGGTATAAACCTCTCTGCAAGAGAGATTATTTATAGACCTGACTACTTTTGAACAGTTCAGAAGCATCTAATTGCACAAATCAATATGAATACTTTATATCTATACCATTAAGTGAACCTCCAAATGTTGTTTACTAAATGGTAGTTTATTGGCCTACCTTTAGTTACTGTGAATATTAGAAAGTAATACATTGCATTTATTTTAAAATATATTGTGATTCATCCTTTTAATTAAATCAGAGACTTCCCTTAATCATGAGGATGACAAATAAAATTCATGATATTTTAACATCCCTTTATAGTATTCTTTTTTATTAAAGTATAGTTGATTTACAATATTATATTAGTTTTAGGTATACAATATAATGACTTGATATTTTTATAGATTCTACTCCATTTAAAGTTATTATAAAATATTGGCTATATTCTCTCTGCTATACAATATATCCTTGTAGCTTATTTATTTTATACACAGTAATTTGTACCTCTTTGTCTCCTAACCCCATTTTGCCCCTCCCTGCTTACCTCTCCCCTCTGGTGACCACTAGTTTGTTCTCTATATCTGTGAGTCTATTTCTGTTTTGTTGTATTAACTCATTTGTTGTATTTTTTAGATTCCACATATAAGTGATAACATACAGCATTTGTCTTTCTCTGTCTGACTTATTTCACCATAATACCCTCCAGGGCCATACATGTTGTTGCAAATGGCAGAAGTTCGTTGTTTTTCATGGCTGAGTAATATTCCATTGTATGTCCGTACCACATCTTCTTTATCTCTTCATCTGTTAATGGAAACAGGTTGCTTCCATATCTTGGCTATTATAAATAATGTTGCTATGAACATTGGGGTGCATGTATCTTTTTGAATTAGTGTAATTTGTTTTCTTCTCTATACCCAGGAGTGGAATTGCTGGATCATATGGTAGTTCTATTTTTAGTTTTCAAGGTGCTTTTGCATTCACTATGTCATATGATCTTAAACACAATGCTGTGAGATGAATAGGGCAAATATTATTTTTACTTCACAGATGAGGAAATCAAGGACTAGTGAGGTGAAATTACTTGTTCAAGGTTGCACAGCAAGGGTGTGCAAAAGTCAAGTTGCTTACTTATATTGAGTGACACAACTAAGCGATATTTTCAAAGGCTATGGCAGATTTTTTTTTGAGGGGGTCAGATAACAAACTCATGAGGGCAGGGAACATCTCTGTCTTATTTAGCTTTGTTCCTTAGTGCCTAGCACAGTGTGTGGAACACAGTAGATGCTCATTAAATATTAGTTGAGTGAATGAAGGAAGGCTTTGGATCATGGAGTCATAGGTCATGGGGAGAAGCTACCCAAGGAAAGATTGACTGGATTATGTTTGAAAAGTGTGCTGGATCTCAGAATTTTTTATAGGTAGGAAGATCCTGGGTTTTGTCAGATGAATTGGCCTCCAGACTGAATGCATATAACCTGACGCTGCTACACAGCCCCCCTGAACATCCTTATATCATAGCACCTCTCGTTGTGTGTGCTATTTATCTGTTTAGTTGCCTGGCTTCCCTTGCAAACCATGAGTCTCTTGAGAGTGGGAGGATGTCCCATTGTACTCCAGTCCATAGCACTGAGCTTGACATATGATAGACACCAAGTATATATCTGTAGAAGAAATGAATGAATTAATAAACAATAATATGATTCAGTATACAACAGCAAAATAGGCAAGTCAGTTAGGAAGGAACAGGGTTTGTAACAGGGAAGTATTAAAATAATTAAGTCTGATTCAACATTAGGTTGGTAAGAAAGGTAGCAGCAGCTTTCCATGGTATATTTGCCTTTTAAAATAGTCTGTATATATTTACGGTTTAAATGCTTCCAAAAGTCATTAAAAGGTTGTTTTATTGAACACTTCTATTTAATTTGAATGTCCCGTTTTTGTAACGGAATACTTTGTGCTTAAGGAGAAACTGAACATGGGCTTTCTATCAGGTCTTGAGCTCTACTTGCCTCTGTTTCTTTACCTGCAAAATAGGGGTAGTAGTACTTCTATTAAATGAGACAATACTTGGGAAAGCTCCTAGCACAGTGGCTAGCTTATAGGAGGAGCTTTATAAATATTTATTGAATAAATGACTCTCATTTTCCTTTGACCTTCATTCTCCTGTCACTGAACTCTTGATCCTTTCAGCAAAAACCTTCGTGAGGAAGAAAAGAATAAGACATTTTGTTGTCAACTGAAAATCAGCTTTTGAATATCATGTGTTGTGACTATGCTACTTTTGCCAGGAGGGATGTCCATTTCCACCCTGTTGATAATCAATTTTTTTTTGCCTCAACCTCCAGAGAGTTTTATAATTAATGTTATTTTCCTCTCTTTGGGTGTGTTTTCCTTTGAGAATGGAATTTGGGTCTTGGTACTGGTATACTAGTTCAATACTCTTACTGTCCTCCATTTAGTCTAGTGTTTCTTCATGGTTCAAATTGCCCTTCATGAGGAGCCGAGCTTGTAATACGCACTTGAGATAATGTGTAAATGCTTTCACTGGCTCAGCTCCCTTCCCCACCCAGCATGCCTGAGTCACCTTCACAACATCAAGATTAGGTGTACATGTACCATCATAAATAATGCCTTGTGCAGGGGTAATGTAAATGGAATCTGTTGAAATATGGCCCATTATATTAAAATTTATGTTTTGATTATCATTTTTATTTTATGAAACAAGTTTGAGCTTTATAAAGTCATTCAGAAAAGAGATCTGCCTCACTGTTAGGACTGTCTGTCTACTTGGCATCTATGCCTAGCACAGTGAGAGTCATATGAACATTTCTAAGGCTATTATTTTTTCCGTCTCTGCTTTGAAGATCCAAATTGGATTACTTAACAAATTATTATTTGAAATACCTCTAACGGTGTTATTTGAAAGTCCTAGACATAGCACTTCTCCATTCCCATGTCAGAAGGATCTTTATGAAATGCAAATCTAATCACACATCCCTTCCTGCCTTATCTCCTTCAATGGCTCCCTATTTCATACCTTATAAAATAAAATAAGCTCCTTAGTTTGACAGAGCCTTCAATATCTGTCCTTGTTTTCTTCCTTTCCTCTCTCACCTTGTTGCCTAGGTCCTAAACTCAAAGTCTTTCCAACAGCAATGCTTGTAGTTTTCTCTCACGTAAAATGATATTTCTTTCCTCTGTTCTTTTTCCAAAATTGTTCCCTTTCTGTGGGAGATATCACACCCCACCTTTACCTAAAAAGTACTTCTTTAACACCTACTCATTTTAGGGCTCATTTTAGTTGTCACTTCCCTTGGAGAACTTCCCTTGATCTTCTAGGCTGGGTTAGAAGTTCCTCTTCTGTGTTCTCATAGCTCCTGGGACTTTCCTGTATCATAACATTTATGACCTTGTAGTATAATTCTGTGTTTATTTGTATATCTTGCTCATTATATTTTAAGATCCTTAGAGATGAGGACGCTGTCATATCCATTTCAGTATCCCAGCAGGGCTGCAGCTATCTCCTAATAAATCTTTATTTGAGTTAGAAAAAAACATACTCATTCCATTGGGCCAGACTTAGCCCATAACAGGAAGTCTTGGTGTGAGGCACACCCTGATTAACTATGTAGCAGCTCTGCTTTGGCCCCCACAGTGTGTGATGTACAATAAGTGCTCAGAGTATGTTTGTTACGATGAATCCATCAAGTAGTCAATTAACACAGGATGGCAGGAAAAGTTGAAAAGCAATTGAAACAGGTGTTTATAATGACACCTATAAATTAAGAAGAAAATGTAAATCATCATAAAGAAGACTTGAAATATCTGTAATAAAGGGAATGTTTCTGGGACAAGTCTTTCTCTAAACATAGAAAAAGTTGTAAAGTGGAAGATCTTCACAATCAATCAGTAGATACACAGACTCTGAAATTACCTTAATTTCTTCTAGCTTGTTTTACTGAAGGTATATCATACTCTGTGTGAGATGTTTATTTCCTTTGAAGCTATCACCAATGTATCTCAATAGCAGGGTATTAACCTTTTATCCAAACTGACCAGAACAGGGAAATAGAATTGGTAATGACTTAAAAAGCAGTGTGGAGAGGTATAGAGTAAACTACAACAACTTTGAGAATTTATTTATTTTTCTTTTATTTTTGTCTCTTTTTTAAATAACAAACCTCTCACAATGTGAAAAACACTTTGGTAGAAAAGAATGTAATATTGAAAACAGAGAATAGAAACATTGAATTAAAACTCCAGCTTCGCCATTTCCTATCATTGTGACTTTATTAGTGCTCTCTGATTGTCTTAATTAGACCCTCATATTTTCCTTTTGATGTAATGGCTACCATTCGGTGAAGACCTGCTGTGTACTAGAACTTTACTTACATTTTGCTATTTAATTCTCCTTCTGAATCCTCTGATATAGGTGTTATTATCCCCATTTTAGAGATAAAGGAACTAAAGTTTAGAAGGGTACAGTAAGTTGTTTAAGTTCACACAGTGATAAAAATCAGGATACTAGCTCTGGCCTGTCTAATGCAAACATGCGTCCCTAGTTGGAGTTAGCCCATTATTTTGTAGATAAAAAGTTAGAACCTACCTTCTTTTTTTTCCGAGAGAATGTCTTCCTCTACATAATGCTTTAATCTTTACTCTTTAGTGATTAAAGAGTAATCATTATATTACTCTTTAATGTAAAGAACTGGTTCACATTAAAGAGTAGTATAATTTCCCTTTAGATTTAATCTGTGTTGATACTTAGAAGGCTTTAATGCCAAATGTTAAGAGATTGGAAACTTGATTATTGAACTAGATGAGCACAGGCTCTTTGAGCCCCAGAGAAAGGCTCCTCCAGGTGAGTTCACTAGTACTTGATTCAGGGACCATCCCAAAACATAAATTTTGGAAATAACAGTGAAAGCAAAACATCACTAATTTTGACTGATATGGGAAGAGCCTGAATTAAGGAGAGATCTCCTTTCTGTGGTATCATGTGGGAAATTCAGTTTTCTACTAGAAAGAACACTAGTCTTGAACTTTGAAGATATGGGTTCATTTTCCAGTTCTGCCACATGGCAGAGGTTGTGGTATGACTGCTGTTTGTATGACTTTGAATAAGTCAGTTATTTTCTACAGGCTTTTCTTTTCCCATTTGTAAAATGGGGATGGTTATCCTTGTTCAGCCTACATCACAAAGTTGCTTTAAGGATAAGATAAAGTGAGATACTGGGAGGGAAAGTATTTTGGAATCTTATGCAAGATTTTTAAAAATCCGACTTATGGAGGAGAGAAAAGTAATAGTAGCAAAATCCTGGCTTTGTCAGTTTCTAGTCCTGTGTCCTAAGATGAGATCTTCTGCTCACTGCCTCTGCTTCCTCATCAATAAAATCTGTGGGGAATAATGGAGTGAGTCTTATTAGTTTATTAAGTAAAGATTAAATGAGATAATACATGTAAAATGTTTAGAATAGTGCCTGGCAGTTAACACTCATTGAAAGTTAACTGCCATTATTATTATTAATAATAGGGGTGGTGGTACTGGTACGGTCTGCTGAGTTTCTCTTTGAACTAGGTATATTGTTAGGAATAGCTTTTTCATTTAATTCTCAGAGTCACCCTATTAGGTAAGTATTAATATTCTAGTTTTGAAGAAACGGAGGCTCAGATAGTTGGTTCAAGATCCCATAGCTCATAAATAGTGCAGCTGTGATTTGAACCTAGTTCTGTTTTACTTTGAAGCTCAGGCTCTTTCCACTATGCCAAGCTTCCTCCTATACATTTTAAAGAACTGTTTCAGTATAGAGCTTTTTACTTTTCTCAGAGCTATAATGCAGGACTACTCCACTACTTGCTTTGCTTTTTTTCTCACCTCTCAAATGCCACTTCTCAAATTTTAACAGTTTGTTCAAGTGTTTTGAGTGCCTACTTTGTGCACAGCAGCATTCAAACAAAAGAAGCTTTGCATATCCTGTTTAATTCTCATGATGATCTGTGGAGTAGGCAAGATCACTCTTTATTTGTAGTTCAGGACTCTTAGACATAAAGGGGAGAGTCATCTGTTAATGGTAACAGAATGAGACAGTAGCAGGTTTGAGATTGAAATCTAGGTTTCCTGACTTGGTATTTCCTCTCCACTGCATTGTGTTGTCTGCCATCTTGGACCCCATCTAAAGGGAATCAGGTCCTAATTATTCTTATGGGTAGAAACTAGAGGATGGTGCCATGTCTTGAGCTACTTACTCTCTCTTTTTTTTTTTAATTTCTTAATTTTATTTATTTATTTTTATACAGCAGGTTCTTATTAGTTATCCATTTTATACATATTAGTGTATATATGTCAATCCCAATCTCCCAATTCATCACAGCACTACCACCACCCGCCACTTTCCCCCCTTGGTGTCCATACGTTTGTTCTCTACATCGGGCTACTTACTCTCTTAACTAGATTAAACAATTCCTCCTGGATTCTTTTTGTTGCTATTAACTCACAAAGCAAGCCTTCACTTCACCGGCAATGTACAATTAACCTTTCACTCTCTCCTGAATAGAAGAGGGCTGAATTGTCAGATTGGGTTCTGAGAATTCTGTCCTAACGGCTTCTTTCCTAACACAACAGCAATAATACTAACCACCACAACTGCAGCAGCTTAACATTTCGTGTGTGCTTACTATATGCCAGGAAGTATTCCTGAGCTTTATGTGTATTAATGGTTGTAATCCTCCCCATTACAGTACATGGTAGGTACTGTTATTATTTATCCCTATTTAAAGGTGAGGAAACTAAGGGACAGAAAGGTTAGGTAACTTGCTCCAAGGCCATTTAATACAAGGTAGTTTAGCTACAAATTCTAAGCTCTTAAACATTATGTTTTACTACATTTCCTTCGGTAATAGAATCTTCATCTATGTCACTTTCCTGCTCAGAAACCTCCAGTGGCTCCCTAAAGTGCAAACTTTTTACCTTGGCATATAGAGGACTCCCTGGTGTCAAACCAGTCCTTATTTCTAGCTGCATTTCTCATTACTCATCATTTTGAAAAATCATGGGCTTTGGAGTCACAGATACATGTTTTTATAGCTCAGTCCTATCATTAAATAGCTGTGAAAACCTTGGACAAGATAATTTATATTTCGAAGTATCTAAAAATTGAGGATAATAAAACTTGCCTCAATAGGTAAATGAAATAATGCATATAAATGCCTAATACAGGGTCTGACATAGAGACACTCAATATTATTTAAAAAAATACTTAGTTGTCCTCCAGCAAAAACTAATCTGCCCTACACTTTCCTACCTCCTTCCCTTTGCTTATGCTTCCCCTACAGTAAGTACTTTAAGCAGGGACTGTGTCTTTCTTCTGTCATCCTCAAGTCTTAGCAGAAGCATTGGGTTTGGACACATGGTAGCTGCTGGCTTAAGTGAATCATGTCATCAGATGCTTGAAATTGTCTGTGTTCAGTGCTGTAATCCTCGGACTAAGGAGAAGGGAAGGAAGCTATTTATATGCCATGCCTGTTGATTTATATACCTCATTTTTTTGAATATTCATAATATTCACAATAATCATATGAAATAGTCATTATTATTTTCATTTTACAGATGAAGAAACTTAGATCTAAGAGAATAAGTGACTTGCTTAAGGTTACATAGTTAGGAGGTTGCATAGTTAGGAGGGATTTGAACCCATATCTATCTGACTTTCTGCTTCACTGGCTTTATTTCTGTTTATTAATAAAAAGAGACACCATCTGATGTACTAGTTGTGGTGGAGTCATTGAAAATCAGAGCCATAAAACATTATCTGGCCAACTTCTTCATTTTACAGATGAGGAGACTCAGACCCAGGAAGAATAAGAGGTTTACTCAAGGTTACTTAAAGAATAAAAGCCAAACTAGGTCTGAGTTCCAAGCCAGCTCGAAATATAGTAATTTTCTAAGAGACCTAGATGCCTCTCCCTTTGTGGACCAATAAACTGTATTTTTCTTCTGAACTTCTGGCCCTCCACTTAGGCCCTCATCCTATCACCTTCACAAACAGAGACTACCTTATTTAGGTTAATGAGATATCACTATTAATTTTTCTTCTGTGAGCCACAGTAGAGGTCAAAGATGGTAAGCCCAAGCTATGCTTAGTTTCTAATTGTAAATGTTGGAGCAGAAATATATCTAGTTATCTTCCTGAAATTTCATAACAGTAATATTACCACTTCTTTATCTGGAACTTCTAACTTTTCAAAAAACATCTTTTCGTATTTTGTGTATCTTTGAAGAAGAGATTGGAGGATTATATTAGATGATCCCTAAGATCTCTTAATTCTGAGGTTCTGATTCTGTGATTTTGATGCTCACAACTTAATTTTACATTTTATATTTACTTGTGTGACTTTGATTCATCTTTGCACTATGAATTCCATGAGGGTGGAGGCAGTGTCTGTTTTTGCTCACTCTTGTATCCCCAAAGCCTGCACATAATAGGTACCCAGAAAGTATTTGTTGATTGAATAAAGAACTATGTGAGATTGCAAGGTGATTATCATCGCTATTTGTTATATTACTAAATCAAAGCTAAGAAGAAAAATGACTTGTTTAAGAACAACTGCTATTTAGTGGCAGAGCCATTTGGAAACCCGTATCTCCTGGCTCTTGGGTTGTTGGCATGAGCAGATAAAGTAATAAAATTCTGAATCCTTATATATTATCTCATGCCTGTTTTTAAAGTCATTAGTAGTCATGAGAATTAAGCTCTTAAATACTTATCTAATAATAAAAGACTCCTTTAAAAGAAAATAAAATGGCAAAAACTTTAAAACACTTACAGATAATTACTTTTTTTCCTCTCAGAAGTACCTGAGTTCTTAGTTGAATTTTCTTCAGCTTTCAACTCTAGGTTAAGGGAAAATTTTCTTTGAGTCTTGCTGCTTGTGGTAGAAGTAATTGAAAAGGCAACAGCTTCACACACTCACCAGAATAAAAAAGACTGAAAACACTAAATGATAGTGAAGTTGTAGAATAATAGAACTTTCATACACTCTCAGCAAGTCAAGTCCAGCTTATTTGGTTTTGTATGGCTCTTGTGTAAAAATGATTTTTACAGATGAACATTTGCAATTGATTTGATGATAGGCAACACTGGCTTTGCCTCCCAAATTAGAGAAATGATATTCCCACAGAAAATTCCATTCTATTCATTACTAAACCTATATTACAAAAAAAGAACTCATTTTATTACTATTATATTTTACATTTCATCAATAAAAATTTTGTGGAAATGTGTTTTTGCTCTTGTTACATAAGTTCCAATGTAATATCCTTGGTTTTTGCCTCTGCTATCTGGCCCTTTACCAAAAAAGTTTGTCAACCACTGTAATAGATATTGTACATACTAACTTATTTTTTCTTCATCACATCCCTGGCAGAGATACATTATTATCCCTAATTCTTAGATAAGGAAACAGGATCAAAAAGACCCAATGTCAAATGACTCCTAAGTAGCAGAGCTGAGAATCTCTTAGGATTAATTTTGGTTTGGTACCGATAACTGTATTTTTGTGCTCCATCGTGCTGCCTTCTTCCTTAAAGGGTGTGAGTGGAACAGACCTTTCAACCTCCTGAGTCTGGGCCTGGTGACAATCTTAGTCCTGTGTACAAAGGTCTATGGGAGGCCCAGGTCTGGTTTTACCCATACTAATTCTTCCCTGCCGTGAAATCTAGTGTCTTATTCTCTCCTTCTATATTCATATCTTATAATCTAGACCATTTTACAGATGAAAAATTTGAGGCTAGAGAGTTTCAGTGGCTTCCCAAGGTCTCGTAGTTTTTCTCATAGGAAATACCAGGAAAAGCACTCTTCTCAGATTTGCCTTTGATTCCTTGTGCATGTTCCCAGATACTCCCCCAAATGTGAACATTTTTGATGCTTAATTTCTCTATTCATAAAGTAGGACTAATAATTCTTGCCCTGCTTTTATCATTGTGAGGATCAAAGGGGAAAATTTATATGAAAAGCATTTGAAAACCATTAAACACTCTCTATCATTGTACATTATTGTCATGATTGTTATTATTGTTATAATTATTGCCATTTCTGGGAATCTTTCTAATTTATCACTAATCAAAATAATGTCATCAGGATCTCCAAATCTGTTTTTTCTTTTGAAATCAAAGATCCTACAGATGCGTCAGAGACAACCATGGTGTGTCCTGATATTCATGCTTTAAGGTCTTTAGTGTTGAGAGATCAGCACAGGTTTTCTTGGTGCTATATCAAATCCTATGTGATTAAAGGTACTGAGTGCGCTAATGTAATCCTGTAATTAGATGTTATTATGCCAAAGGGTATACTACACCCTGCCCCCATTCGCAGACTTTGGAGAATGTGCATATTGAAGAGAGAATAGACCTCTAATTAAGTAAATAAATTTAACTCCTGGAAAATTATATTTTAATAAGACAATTCAAACCACAAAAAATGACAATTAAAGTATATTAAAGTTGTTCTAAAAATCTCAAAGCAAGGATATTCACCATGTTAATGATGAAGCCAGGAATAGATCCACAGAGTCAAAAGCCATAGCTCATGTACTCTGTGTCTCTCAGCAGTGGGAGTTTAAAGTTAGATTTCAATGTGGGATTCTGTGGATTTTATTTTGTTAGGATTTGGATGAGGGTTATGAGAAAATGTGCTACTTAATTAAAATATACCCTAAACTGTCCTGTAAGAACTGAGGTTAGGAGTGAGTAAGCTCTGGAGGGAGGGGAGCAGGGCCATACTGGTGACCTTGTTTCCTAAAATCTTATCTTCACCTTCCCAGTCCCTCCCTCTGATCTTGCTGCCATCAGAGGAACACTGTTACCTCTTCTTTTCAAACCCCATGTTTGAAAACCCTGTATACAAACCCCTTTGCTTGGGTCTTTAAAAAAGGGCTGCGACAGCCTAGCATTTTTTTTTTTTAACATCTTTATTGGAGTATAATTGCTTTACATTGTTGTGTTAGTTGCTGCTGTATAACAAAGTGCATCAGCTATACGTATACATTTGAAATAAACTTTATTTATTTACTAAAGGGAGCAATGTGTTTAAGTAAAATGAGGTAGGGTTGATTTAAACAACAGATTTTTGTCAAAATGATACAGAAATACATCAAAAATCTTGAAGATCTTCTGCCCGCTTTTTAATCAGATTGTTTGGGCTTTTTTTTTTTTTTTGCTATTGAATTGTATGAGTTCTTGATATATCATTATATTGTACACTTAAAACTAATAATATGATACGTTGATTATACCTCAATAAGAAAAAGTCATGAAGCTAGAATCCATGACTAAGATTTGGGAAACATACTAGTCTGTCTACAGGCTTTTCTAACAGGAGACCCCTGCCACGTTGCGGTTTCCTCTCACCCATCTCCTCCTTTTCTGTGTCCCAGTCATCCTGGCCCTCTTAGGTCCTCTAATGTCCCATGCTACCTCTTGACTCAGGGATTTTGTGCATGCTGCTCCCTCTACCTGAAAAGCTTTCCTACCACCCCTATAAACATACCTTTTGTCTGTTGTTCCCAATCAACTGTCAGACCTCAGTGGAATGGCACTTTCTGAGAGAAACCTGGCTCCACATTCTAAATTATCCCACTGTTATATGCTCTCAAATCACCCTGCACTTTTATTCAAAAAAAAATTTTTTTTTAATAACTTTATTTATTTATTTATTTTTGGCTGCATTGGGTCTTTGTTGCTGTGCGCGGGCTTTTCTCTAGCTGCGGCGAGCAGGGGCTACTCTTCCTTGCGGTGCTTGGGCTTCTCATTGCAGTGGCCCCTCTTGTTGCGGAGCACAGGCTCAGTAGTTGTGGCACACGGGTTTAGTTTCTCCGCGGCATGTGGAATCTTCCCAGACTAGGGCTTGAACGCATGTCCCCTGCTTTGGCAGGCGGATTCTTAACCACTGAGCCACCAGGGAAGCCCTCATCCTGCACTTTTAAATGCATATTTTCATTTATATTAGTGTGATTATATGGTTATCTCTCTCTCCCTCTACTAAACTATGTGCTCTACAATGTCAAGGACCACGCTTTTTCCTCATGTTGTACCCTAGGGCCTCCACAGCACACAGTAGGCATTCAGTAAATGTGTTAAATGAATGAATAGAAAGAAATGATTGCAAAAATACTTTGGCTATATGAAAGCTAAATTTCCAAAGGAGATTTAGGATCCCAAGAGAAATATACCATTCTTGCTAGTGTCATCTTCAGCTCTTTAAAAAAAATTATTATCAACATCCTTTTTTTTCAAAGTGATGATGACTCATATCTGCTCAAATAAAATAACCTTCATATCTTGCCAAACTCATTGAGCAGAAGCAGTCTGTTCATTTGCTGGTAGAAACAGAGAAGAGAAAAGAGGCTATTACAGGGTTTACGGGTTCATTTTTTCCCTGTAACAGGTTCTCCCCAACATGCCAGGCAGTTCTCTAAATATAGCAAGGCAGAGACAAGTGTTCTACCCTGGACCTCTAGATCAGTAGTCTGACAAGTAGAGATCAAGCTAGCTAGACTCAAGGTTCAGAAAGTACAAACTGGTTATATAGCCCTAAACTGGATATATATGTCTTCTCCATGACTCACTCTCCTTCCTGACCTACAGAGTCACTCCAGCTTCATGTGCTCAGTTATGATTGCCTCCTCCTTGCGAATCTTCTTGGCCTCAGTTCTAGGTAATAAAAATAAAGTTTTCTTTTATGTGAAGGTGGTTCTGATTAGTTTTTTTTTTCTTAACATCTTTATAGGAATATAATTGCTTTACAATGTTGTATTAGTTTCTGCTGTATAACAAAGTGAATCAGCTATATGAATACATATATCCCTGTATCCCCTCCCTCTTGCATCTCCCTCCCACCCTCCCTATCCCACCCCTCTATGTGGTCACAAAGCACCGAGCTGATCTCCCTGTGCTATGCAGCTGCTTCCCACTACCTATCTATTTTACATTTGGGAGTGTACATATGTCAATGCTACTCTCTCACTTCGTCCCAGCTTACCCTTCCCCCTCCCCGTGTCCTCAAGTCCATTCTCTACGTCTGCATCTTTATTCCTGCCCTGCCTCTAGGTTCATCAGAACCTTTTTTTTTTTTTTTTTAGATTCCATATATATGTGTTAGCATACAGTATTTGTTTTTCTCTTTCTGACTTACTTCACTCTGTATGACACACTCTAGGTCCATTCACCTCACTACAAATAACTCAATTTCGTTTCTTTTTATGGCTGAGTAATATTGCATTGTATATATGTGCCACATCTTCTTTATCCATTCATCTGTCAGTGGACACCTAGGTTGCTTCCATGTCCTAGCTACTGTAAATAGTACTGCAATGAACATTGTGGTACATAACTCTTTTTGAATTATGGTTTTCTCAGGGTATATGCCTGGTAGTGGGATTACTGTGTCGTGTGTTAGTCCTATTTTTAGTTTTTTAAGGAACCTCCATACTGTTCTCCATAGTGGCTGTATCAATTTACATTCCCACCAACAGTACAAGAGGGTTCCCGTTTCTCCACACCCTCTCCAGCATTTATTTATTTATTTATTTTTCCAGTCTTCAAATATTTTTTATTGGAAGGCCATGCATTGCCTTCATTTATTGTATTTCAAATCACTATACATTTACTATTGTGAAAACACTGCCTGCATTTTCTAGTACAAAGAAACCTAAAAATTGTTTCAGGAATGTAGATAAATATCCAACTTAAATAGCGAAAAAGTGCACCATAATTACTGCTGCCCTGCAGTCATTTCTGCATTTCCCATGTTTCTTAAATAACTATCTTGTCTGGTAACACATGATATAAAGAGTAATTATGAAAAACAGACATTTACATATACTTCTAAAGTTCTATTGAGAATATCCTGTTGGCATTGGATAACCAATCATAGGCACACCTGTAGTAGCAGGATATGCATATGCCTGTTGGTTCATACCGTTGTGCATATTTGGAACATTACTTCCATATTGCTGAGTGCTATCATATCCATTCTGATAAGTCCCTGTTGGATTACCAGTCCTAAAACTGCTCTGTATACCAGCAGACACAGAATTACTTCCAGAGCTCCCATTGGTGTAATTTGCAGCACTGTAAACACCATTTTGAGTTTTTGCCCCCAAATCTCTCTTAAGCAGACTAGAGTAACCTCAGTCATAATTTTCCTTGTCTCTAAATGTATTAAATCCACCCCTTTTGCCAACAGAGTATCTGTCCTGACGGTCATCCTTCATGCCTCTTCCACCCCTGGAACGACCTGAACCTCTGTCTTCGACCAACTGAAGCAATTTGGGATTAATTGCTTGATTAGCTTCACGAAGCACAGAGATAAGGTTGCTCACTTGCTTTATGTTATTAGGTGTAAAGAAAGTGTATGCTGTGCCTGTTTTTGTACTGCGAGCAGTTCTTCCAGTTCGATGAATGTAATCCTCTGAGGAGTTAGGGTAGTCATAATTGATGACAAATTTCACATCTTCCACATCTAGCCCTCTGGAGGCCACATCTGTAGCAATCAGAATAGGAGCCTTTCCATGTTTGAGTTCATTTAGAACCCAGTCACGTTCCTGTTGACTCTTGTCACCATGGACACCCGTGGCAGGCCACCCATCTATCCTCATTTTTCTAGTGAGCTCATCACATCTTCTTTTGGTTTCAACAAAAACAATGGTTTTAATCTCCTTCTCACTCATGATCTCTTCCATTAAATGAATAAGCTTTTCATCCTTTTCTACATCATGACACACATCCACAATCTGAAGAATGTTGTGATTTGCACTCAGTTCTAGTGCACCAATGTTTATATGAATATAGTCTTTCAGGAAATCTTCAGCAAGCTGTCTTACTTCTTTTGGCCAAGTGCACGCCACATTAGGGTTTGCCTATCAGGTCTTATCTGATCCACAATCTTCCTTATTTGGGGTTCGAATCCCATATCAAGCATTCTATCTGCTTCATCAAGGACAAGGTAGGTGGTTCTTCTTAAATTGGTTTTCCCACATTCTAAAAAGTCAGTAAGTCTTCCAGATGTTGCAATACAGAGTTCCACATCTCTCTCCAAATCACGTATTTGTGGTCCCTTGGGAGCACCACCGTAAATACAAGTGGACTTCAAGTGACATGCTCTACAGTATCCAGCAGCTACTTGCTGTACCTGTTTGACCAGTTCCCGAGTTGGTTTCAGCACCAAGCAAATAGGCCCATCACCTCTCTCTAGGAATGGCTGATGATTGATGTGGACAATGGCAGGCATCAAATAAGACAACGTCTTCCCAGATCCAGTTTGTGCTACCCCAACCATATCCAGTCCATTTAGAGCAACTGGCCATCCCTGAGCTTGAATAGCTGTGGGTTCAGTAAAGTTCTGCCTTGCAATCACGTCCATGACGTTTGCAGGGAAGTTCGCTTCATAAAAATTCAGGACTGGCTTTGGGCAGTTGTGACCTCTAACTGTAATTTCCTTGCTTCTTCTGTATGTCTCTACCTATTGTGCTGTATGCCTAGCCAAATCAGGGTGTTCTTGATAAAATTTCTTCTCAAATTTGGGCAGCTCATCAAGATTCCACTTCTTTTTAACCAATTTCTCCACAGGATTTCCAAACTTCTTTCCAGATAAGGGCCCCGCCCTACTTCCTCCAAATCGAGGGAAACAAACCCTCGATCCCAGGTGCAGTCTCGGCCACTCGAATAACCCAACATGACGTCAATGGTTGCGGTTGGCGGGAAGCGAAGCGGAGAGAATCGAGTGCTACGAGTAACCGGAGGTGGCTCCGCCGACAGCAAAGCCTTGTGGGGGTGGCAGCGGAGGGATGGCGATGACAAGAGCTGAGGCTGCTGGACAGAAGACCAGTGGAAATGAATGAGGTCTCCAGCATTTATTGTTTGTAGATTTTTTGATGATGGCCATTCTGACCGGTGTGAGGTGATACCTCACTGTAGTTTTGATTTGCAGTTCTCTAATGATCAGTGATGTTGAGCATCCGTTCATGTGTTTGTTGGCCATCTGTATATCTTCTTTGAAGAAACGTCTGTTTAGGTCTTCTGCCCATTTTTGGATTGGGTTGTTTGTTTTCTTGATATTGAGCTGCATGTGCGGCTTGTATATTTTAGAGATTAATCCTTTGTCAGTTTCTTTGTTTACAAATATTTTCTCCCATTCTAAGGGTTGTCTTTTCGTTTTGTTTATGGTTTCCTTTCCTGTGCAAAAGCTTTTAAGTTTCATTAGGTCGCATTTGTTTTTTTTTTTTGTTTTTATTTCCATTTCTCTAGGAGGTGGGTCAAAAAGGATCTTGCTGTGATTTATGTTGAAGAGTGTTCTTCCTATATTATCCTCTAAGAGTTTTATAGTGTCTGGCCTTACATTTAGGTCTTTAATCCATTTTGAGTTTATGTTTGTATATGGTGTTAGGGAGTGTTCTAATTTCATTCTTTTACATGTAGCTGTCCAGTTTTCCAAGCACCACTTATTGAAGAGGCTGCTTTTTCTCCATTGTATACTCTTGCCCCCTTTATCAAAGATAAGGTGACCATATGTGCATAGGTTTATCTCTGGACTTTCTATCCTGTTCCATTGATCTATATTTCTGTTTTTGTGCCAGTACCATACTGTCTTGATTACTGTAGCTTTGTAGTATAGTCTGAAGTCAGGGAATCTGATTACTCCACCTCCATTTTTCTTTCTCAAGGTTGCTTTGGCTATTCGGGGTCTTTTGTGTTTCCATACAAATTGTGAAATTTTTTGTTCTAGTTCTGTGAAAAATGCCATAGGTAATTTTATAGGGATTGCACTGAATCTGTAGATTGCTTTGGGTAGTATAGTCATTTTCACAGTGTTGATTCTTTGAATCCAAGAACATGGTATATTTCTCCTTCTGTTTGTATCATCTTTAATTTCTTTCCTCAGTGTCTTACAGGTTTTTGCATACAGGTCTTTTGACTCCTTAGGTAGGTTTATTCCTAGGTATTTTATTCTTTTTGTTGCAGTGGTAAATGGGAGTGTTTCCTTAATTTCTCTTTCAGATTTTTCAACATTAGTGTATAGGAATGCAAGAGATTTCTGTGCATTAATTTTGTGTCCTGCTACTCTACCAAATTCATTGATTAGGTCTAGTAGTCTTCTCGTAGCATCTTTAGGATTCTCTAGGTATAGTATAATGTCATCTGCAAACAGTGACAGTTTTACTTCCTCATTTCCAATTTGGATTCCTTTAATTTCTTCTTGTTCTCTGATTGCTATGGCTAAAACTTCCAAAACTATGTTGAATAACAGTGGTGAGAGTGGGCAACCTTGTCTTTTTCCTGATCTTAGGGGAAATGGTTTCAGTGTTTCCCCATTGAGAACAATGTTGGCTGTGGGTTTATCATATATGGCTGTTATTATTTTGAGGTAGGTTCCCTCTATGCCTACTTTCTGGAGGGTTTTTATCATAAATGGGTGTTGAATTTTGTCGAAAGCTTTTTTTGCATCTATTGAGATTATCATATGAATTTTATCCTTCAATTTGTTAATGTGGTGTATCACATTGATTGATTTGCATATATTGAAGATTCTTTGCATTCCTAGGATAAACCCCACTTGATCATGGTGTATGATCCTTATAATGTGCTGTTGGATTCTGTTTGCTAGTATTTTGTTGAGGATTTGTGCATCTATCTTAATCAGTGATATTGGACTGTAGTTTTCTTTTTTTGTGACATCTTTGTCTGGTTTTGGTATCAGGGTGATGGTGGCCTCATAGAATGATTTCGGGAGTGTTCCTCCCTCTGCGGTATTTTGGAAGAGTTTGAGAAGGTTAGGTGTTAGCTCTTCTCTAAATGTTTGACAGAATTTGCCTGTGAAGCCATCTGGTCCTGGGCTTTTGTTTGTTGGAAGATTTTTAATCACAGTTCCAATTTCAGTGCTTGTGATTTGTCTGTTTCTATTTTCTATTTCTTCCTGGTTCAGTCTAAGAAGGTTGTGCTTTTCTAAGAATTTGTCCATTTCTTCCAGGTTGTCCATATTATTGGCATACAGTTGCTTGTTGTAATCTCTCATGATCCTTTGTATTTCTGCAGTGTTAGGTGTTGCTTCTCCTTTTTCAATTCTAATTCTATTGATTTAAGTCTCCTCTCTTTTTCTCTTGATGAGTCTGGCTAATGGTTTATCAATTTTGTTTATCTTCTCAAAGATCCAGCTTTTAGTTTTATTGATCTTTGCTATCATTTCCTTCATTTCTTTTTCATTTATTTCTGATCTGATCTTTATGAATTCTTTCCTTCTGCTAACTTTGGGGGTTTTTTGTTCTTCTTTCTCTAATTGCTTTAGGTGTAAGTTTAGGTTGTTTTCTTGAGATGTTTCTTGTTTCTTGAGGTAGGATTGTATTGCTATAATCTTCCCTCTTAGAACTACTTTGATGCATCCCATAGGCTTTGGCTCATCGTGATTTCATTGTCATTTGTTTCTAGGTATGTTCTGATTTTCTCTTTGATCTCTTCATTGATCTCTTGGTTATTTAGTAGGGTATTGTTTCGCCTTCATGTGTTTGTATTTTTTACATTTTTTTTTCCTGTAATTGATATCTCGTCTCATAGCATTGTGGTCAGAAAAGATACTTGATATGAATTCAATTTTCTTAAATTTACCGAGGATTGATTTGTGACCCAAGATATCGTCTATCCTGGAGAATGTTCCATGAGCACTTGAGAAGAAAGTGTATTCTGTTGTTTTTGGATGGAATGTCTTATAAATATCAATTAAGTCCATCTTGCTTAATGTATCATTTAAAGCTTGTGTTTCCTGATTTATTTTCATCTTCGATGATCTGTCCATTGGTGAAAGTGGGGTGTTAAATTCCCCCAGTATGATTTTGCTACTTTTGATTTCCCCTTTTATGACTGTTAGCATTTGCCTTATGTATTAAGGTTCTCCTTGTTGGGTGCGTAAATATTTACAATTGTTATATGTTCTTGGATTGATCCCTTGATCATTATGTAGTGTCCTTCTTTGTCTCTTGTAATCGAATTTATTTTAAAGTCTATTTTGTTTGATATGAGAATTGCTATGCCAGTTTTCTGTTGATTTCCATTTGCATGGAGTATCTTTTTCTGTTCCCTCACTTTCAGTCTGTTTGTGTCCCTAGGTCTGATGTGGGTCTCTTGTAGACAGCATATATACAGGTCTTGTTTTTGTATCCATTCAGCCAGTCTATGTCTTTCGGTTGGAGCATTTAATCCATTTACATTTAAAGTAGTTATCGATATTTATGTTCCTATTACCATTTTCCTAATTGTTTTGGGTTTGTTATTGTAGGTCTTTTTCCTCTGTTGTGTTTCCTGCCCAGAGAAGTTCCTTTAGCATTTGTTGTAAAGCTGGTTTTGTGGTGCTGAATTCTCTTAACTTTTGCTTGTCTGTAAATGTTTTAATTTCTCCATTGAATCTTAATGAGATCTTTGCTGGTTAGAGTAATCTTGGTTGTAGGTTTTTCCCTTTCATCACTTTAAATATGTCCTGCCACTCCCTTCTGGCTTGCAGAGTTTCTGCTGTAACATCCACTGTTAACCTTATGGGGATTCCCTTGTATGTTGTTTGTTGCTGTTCCCTTGCTGCTTTTAATAGTTTTTCTTTGTATTTAATTTTTGATAGTTTGATTAATATGTGTCTTGGCATGTTTCTCTTTGGATTTATCCTGTACGGGACTCTCTGCACTTCCTGGACTTGATTGACTATTTCCTTTCCCATATTAGGGAAGTTTTGCACTATAATCTCTTCAAGTATTTTCTCAGTCCCTTTCTCTTTCTCTTCCTCTTCTGTGACCCCTCTAATTTGAACGTTGGTGCATTTAATGTTGTCCCAGAGGTTTTGAGACTGTCCTCAATTCTTTTCATTCTTTTTTCTTTATTCTGCTCCCTGGCAGTTATTTCCACCATTTTATCTTCCAGCTCACTTATCCCTTCTTCTGCCTCAATATTCTGCCATTGATTCCTTCTAGAGTATTTTTAATTTCATTTATTGTGTTGTTCATCATTGTTGTGCTCTTTAGTTCTTGTAGATCCTTATTAAATGTTTCTTGTATTTTCTCCATTCTGTTTCCGAGATTTTGGATCATCTTTACTACCATTACTCTGAATTCTTTTTCAGGTAGGTTGCCTATTTCATTTTCATTTATTTGGTCTTGTAGGTTTTTACCTTGGTCCTTCATCTGTAACATATTTTTTTTGTCATTTCATTTTTTTTTTCTTTTTTGATGGGTGGAGTTGTATTCCTGTCTTACTGGTTTTTGGCCTGAAGCGTCCAGCACTGGAATTTACAGGCAGTTGTATAGAGCTGGGTCTTGGTGCTGTGATGACCTCTGGGAGGCCTCATTCCAATTAATATTCCCTGGGGTCTGAGGTTCTCTGTTAGTCCAGTGGTTTGGACTCAGCTCACATCACAGGAGCTTGGGCCCAACCTCCGGCCTGGGAACCAAGATCCCGCAAGCTGCATGGCGCAGGAAAAAAAAAAAAGAAAAAAAGAAATAAGGAGCAGTGCAATATCAAATAATATAAAACAAAATAAAATTAGAAATGTAAAAAATATAATAGGAAAAATAAAAATATAATTGAAACAACCGGTCACTGGGGGTTCCTCCCATCCCCTTAGGTGTCCATGGTACCCCACCGGTGCCTGGTAGGTGCCCTAGTTGTGCGAATACGCGAATTCCACGTCCTCCTAGTCTGCCATCTTGACTCCGCCCCACCCTCTGATTAGTTCTTTTTAACTTTCTTTTGTTCTTGAGATGTCCTTCCTGATGATATTCCAAAAATGAAGTTGGCATCTCTGCCTCATTCCCAGAATTACATCCCTCATTGATTTCTCTTTAATGTAACTAAAATTTCCCAAGCAAATCTCATTAAAGAGGATTGGAATAATTGGAGGGATGCTTCTTTTACTGAGGATCTGGGGTTTGTATAGGGTCAGAGTCTTAGTGCATGGGAAAAAGGAATGGTATAAAACATCTTGCAAATAATTAGTCTTTGAGCATGGATATCACCTTTTTCCTTTAATTTTTAATGTTTTTTTAAAAGAGAAAGCTATTCAATCATACCTGTTAATGCCAATGACTAATTTAGCTTCTCAGGAAATTTATACTTTCCTTGTCCTTATAGGTCCCTATCTATCTCTAGGATATGCCTTCTCTAATTATCTGCTCCATTATTCCCTTTTTGATTGACACTCAAGTCTTCCCCTATAAGAAATAAGGGAGAAGCTTGGATTCAACAGGCATAATAAACTGGTTCCCAATTCTGCTTTTCACACTTAGAAGCCTTGGTTACTTCTGTAAAATGGTGAATAATAATAACTACTTCAGAAAATTGTGGTGAGCATTAAATATATGTACAGTGCTCAGTGTAAAGCCTGATACTTGTAAGTGCTCAATAAGTATTAGTCTGCTCCTCTAAGCTTGTATAGCACTGGAGTTCTGCTGTGTATTTCCATAGTTCATTCATAGCTAATTGGAAATAGAGATAGATAGCTGCTGAATCCCATGAGAGTTGTAGGCCTAATTTAACAGCTCTCCTTACCTTGGGAAGTTTCTAGAATCTACTCACTTAGAGTCACTCATACAGTGGAGTCTTGAAGTCTGACAATTCCATCAATGTAGTGACTAAACGCTCATGTGGTAAAATGAGCACAGATTCAATTGCAGGAAAGTCCTTTAGTCAATTTCAGAGCTGTTTTGATTAGAAAGCAACACTGCGTATTGGAAAGAGCACGAGCCTTGGCATTAGACAGATCTGTATTTTAATCCTGACTCTGCTACCTAGAAAATGCTCAATAAATGGCAGCCGATGTTGTTGTAGCAAGTTTGCTTTCACTAGAGATTTGATTTAACTTGACTAAGCCAGCCTTTTCTGGGAAGGTTTCACCAGTGTTTCATTAAACATTGGCTTCTATCTAGCCCTTTGCATATACTCACAGTCTCCTGATTTTGAATCATGATAATTCCTTCTGGAATAGATAAATGAGTGAAACTTATTATGTTCCCAGAACTAAGGTCAAATATGGCATTTCAAAGCCAGAGCAGCTTTTCTAGTGTCTTACTATCTTCTGCCTTTTTTTTTTTTTTTTTTCTTGAGGAGTCGGGGGAGAACATGGTCAATTTAGAACTCCCTTTTCTTGTACTTTCCCTTTACACTATTTGGTAATTTAGCGTGGATGAGCTAGAAGGGACACCTAGACATTTTCAAAGGTTTGGTTACAACTAGGATGGCTTTATCTTCCCAGAAGGTCTACAAAACATCTGAGGCGGGAGGGGTTTTTAAAGCAGTTAAAGCTAATATTACTGTGCCTCCTCAGGAGTGTGGAAAGAATAATTTGGCATGAATTATGTAAGTAGGACTGAATTAGGCACAGGGTTGGGTGCTTTAAATGAATTCTACATCCCAGGAGTCATTCATTCAGCTATCACTGAGCTACTTTGTGTGGAGTGCTGGGGATACAGACATGGCCTCCCTACTCAAGAAGCTCATAGGCAAGCTCATTCAACTCTACCTGCCTCTGAGGTAGATATTTTCTTTTCCTTCCTTATAGCTGAGGAAAGAGGATCTCAAAGAGGTGAAATAGTTGGTCCAAAATTACACAGGTAGTAGGTAGTTAAGCTTAGCTACAAGTCCTTTTCTTTTTCCTTTAATCAATATTTGTGCTTATTATGTGTTCTTTTTAGTTATGGCATGTTAGAATGAACGTGGAAGATATATGTAGTGTATAGCTATACCACTGTCTTCCTAGAATCCCTACTTTCTTCTTAGAAATTCTCCTTTTCCCACTCCAGCCATGTGGTTTGGAAAGGAGCTGCCTAAACCACATTTGGTTGATTCAAGCAAAAAAAATTAGAGCTATTCCCCAGGATTTTTCAGGTGGAAACTAAAGAAATGAGGTAAAATTTCTAAGATATGATACATTGGACTTGCTAGCCATGATGTTCTCTGACTTTGAAGTAAGTCCATCTGCAAGTTAAAACAAAAGTAAACCAAACTTAACTCATTTAAGGGGCTGATAAAACTTTGATAACAAAACCAGACAAAGATGATACTAGAAGGAAAATCTATAGGTCCATAACACTTATACGTAGTAATGCAAAACTCCAAAATGAATATTTACAAATCAAATCCATCATGTACACTAAAATACAGGAGTGTGTAGACAAAATAATTTTAAAAGGTGGGATTTATCAAAAAATTCAAGGATATTTTAATTACTGTTAGTTTAATTTACCACATGAACAGTTTAAAGTAGCAAAACCTATATGATCATCTCAATAGATGAAAAAAAATACAAAATTCAATAACTATTTATGATTAAATCTCCTAGAAAAGTGGGAATTGAAGGGAATTTCTTTAACTAGATAGAGATTATTTATTAAAGCCCAAAATTGTTGTAAAAGCCTTAGAAACATTTTCCTTAAAAAGAACAAGAAATGATGTTTGCTGCCCATATGTCTATTCAACATTCCATCTGAGGCTTTAACCCGTATATATAATATAAGAAACAGCAGTAAGAAACATAATTATCTTAAAAACATAAACAATACTATTTATTTACAGATGATATGATTGTCTACATAGAAATTTCAAGAGAAAAATCCATAGAAAATCTACAGATTAACTGTTGGAACTAATTATAGAGTCTGCTGAATACTAGATTAATATGAAAAAATTATATGTGATAAAAGTACAAAAATGTGTAGGTAAAGAATATATAACAACTGCAAGATAGTGGTTATTTCAGAGACAGAAAAGGAGGAGAATGGTTTTCTAGTGAAGAGATGATTCCAAGAAAAACTTTAATATTTTCTTTGTTTTCAAAGATCTGAAGCTGGCAAAATATTAACACAAGTTAAATCTGGGTTTTTAATATTCTTATATGTTTTGTAACAAAAATTTAAAAATGCAAACAAATAAATGTTAGCTAGTATTGTAGATCTTTGAAAATAACATAATCAGCATTGAGGTTTAGCGACATTTAATTTAGATTCTTTTAGTCATAAAAAAAAGAGTCTAATTTTTGTGGCTTAGAAACCTGAGTTCCAATTATTCCTGATGCCTTTGTCTTTAATTGTTGAAATCTACCCTTTGATTACCTGGTCAAGATCATGAATTTAGTTGTCAGAGTGCCAGGGTTCAAATCCTACCTGTATGAATTACTAGCTGCCTGACCTCAGAAGGACAGTTACTTTTGTAAACCATAGTTTTTCATTTGTAAAGCTAAGATGTTAATGGCACCTATCTCATATAGCTGTCATTAGGATAAAAATAACACATGTAAAACATTTAGTGCAACATCAGTTACACTGTAAATACATATAGATGTTAGATGTTGCTTAAACTGTTTGGACTTCTCAGGGCTATTATAAGAACTGAATGGAAGAATATGAGTAAAACTCATAGCATAATGCCTGGCACTTACTAGTGCTTCCATAAATCTTAATTCCACTGCCCCTTTTCTGTCTCCCCTACTCTTTACTCTTGAACATTTAATTAATTTTCTAAATCTTACCAGGTACCGTGTTGAGTATCTTTGATCGCATTTGACTTACGTTTTATTCCTAACATTTATAACTGTTTGGGGGCAAAGAATGTGTTTCTTTATGCTTTTATCATAGCTTGAATTTTGTAACTATCGCTTACAACAGAGAAAAAATTATCCATACTATTTTTTCCTGTTTCTTGACTTAGGACACATACATGGAGTGCTAAGAGTGCCTGTTTGGCCTCTGGTTGTATGTAGGAGAAATGTACTTTTTTCCCTCAGATTTCCAGAACAAGTTTATAGCACATGAAGAAATTTTTATTTATTCAGGCATTTTTTCATATGTGGGGCTGGCAGTGAGATTTCTCTTCATCTAAAAGTGAAGATGATGCTGAAATCAAAGGAGAATGCATAAGCTAAGAGTAAAGTAGGTAGCTGGGAGCAATGAGTCAGAGCGAGAGGGCTGAATAGGTCACCAGTCTGAGGAGGGTGGCCAGGAAACATTGAAAACTGGATAAGGAGAGCCAAGGAACACAGGATCTTATAAAGAGCATGAAGTGGCTGGTTAAAGGAGTTTGATGGGTAGGGGTCATAAATAGGGATGGAGTTTTTCCCCTATGGCTGGATTTTCCAGATTCTTTATGGCATGATGCCAGAGGGTTGGGTATGTTTAAACCAGGTGTATGGGTGGGTACCGCTTCTAACAAGAGGTGAATTCATTAATCTGTTGAGTATTACTATTTTAAAAGGGCAAGGCTTATGGTGACATCTTTCTTAGATTACTTTTGAAAAACAGGTAAAGATTCTCTTTGTATTTCTATAAATACAGAGAGTAAGTTGGGCACATATTTGAGAAAGAGCATGTGACTTGCTGTCTGATTTCAAGGTGAATAATCAGGACTCTGGGTTCTGACTAACTGGAGCAGTGTGAGAAGGAAGGAGTCTCCATATACTCCCTCTAAAACAATCAGCAGCCTAGAGCAGCTCTAGTAGCAGGGCCTCCAATTGCTAATCAAATGAAAGGAATGTTTTCCTAAAATTCTTCCTTCAGATTTGAATAAAGGGAATGTATTTTGATGTACTAAATTTCATGGTATAATGAAAACAGAGCCAGTTGCTGTATTCTGATTTTATAATAGGCATGACTGACAAATCCTTTGAGAAAATTGGCAAGCTAATGTTAATGCAATCTGTATTAACCTACAAGACTTACGTAGTCACTAATTTATTTTTAAATGAGTGCAAATACATTTTCCTAGGAAGGAAGCAAGGAACTTCTGACAATCTCAGTGTTACCACAGAGAGATGGAATAATTTGAAAAGGAAGAGAGTAAACTAAAAATTCCCTTGTGCTTAAGAATTAAACACATCCCTCTCATCCCACCATAGTTAATCTAGTATTAATAAGTCATTCCTAATAAGTGTGGGTAACTGTAGTTTTGTCCCCTAGCTCATATTTTATTATTAATTTATTCTTTCTTTAAAAAGAAAAAAGTTGGAGACAATATGATATAGTATAAAAAGCAAAAGCTTTGGTGTTCAAATCCTTTCTTTCTTAGCTATCTGAACTTGGACTATTTTAAGTTAAACTTTCTGAGTCTCAGTTTCCTCATCTCTTAAATTGGGATAACAAAAAAATCTTACCTTTGTAAAGCTGTGCCTTCTTAAATTGTATACCTTGGGCACCTCACTCTTAAAGAGGCACTTACTTTCAGGGTTATGCGTGTATAAGGTTGGCACCTGAGAGTGAATGCCTCATTAAATTTTGCACCCTTGACACCTCATTTGCCTCACCTTGGTCCTAGACTTGCTGTCCTATATGGTTGGAATGTGATTTGTGGGTGGGGGCGGTAGGTAAGAAGTGGGGAGGAGAATGGTGCTAAGAGGAAAGAGGTATGCAGAAGCCATATCACAAAAGGCCTTGTAAGTGATGTTAAGAGGTTTGAATGCTATCTGAGGGTTAATAATTTAAAAAAAAAGATTTCCTGAGAAATCATTAAAAAGTTTTCACAGAAGAGTAACTTGTTCAGAATTTCACTTGAGAAAGTTCATTTTACCGGATGGGTGAGGAAAGAATGTTAGGGAACAAAGACCCAATCAGTGCAATCCAAGTAAGAGGTGAATACAATTCTTCAGGTGAGAGATGATGATGGACAAGATTGGCATAAAGACAATGGTATGGAGGGAAGTGGAAGTGCTTGAGATATTTAGCAGGTAGAATCAACAGAACTTGGTTATGATTAGACATAGACAGTGAATTAAAAGTGGTAGAAAATGTGAACCAAGTTTTTGGCTTGGGCAGCTAACTGTGTATGTTGTGGTGTCATGTCCTGAGAATAGGGAACAGTGAAGAAATAAGATTGAAGAGAAGAGTATAATTTCAGTTTGGACATGTAGAATTTGAAATATCTGCAAGACATCAAGTAGAACTTGTTAGTAAAGAGTTCACTCTATGGGACAGGAATTTAAAAGAGTGATCTAGGCTGGAGATACAGAATTGGGAACCATCAGTGTTTAAGCCATGAATGATATTGCCTTGTAATGGTATGTTGTTTGAAAAGAGGGCCTAGGAAAGAACCACAGTGAATGCCAGCTTTTAAAGGTTAGGTATAGGAAAAGAAGCCAACAAAGTTTGAGAAAGTTTGTCCAGGAAGATAGGAGGAAATCTACAGAGCCTCACATAAGAAACTTTGGTCACTCCTAACCTGTGCAAAACTCACCACTATGCCCCTTCCTAGAATGAAGTATGCAGGCATCCATTTCCCTTTACTTATAGCTTTTTGCCCTCATTCTGAAATGTGAAGCCTGGCCTGCCTCAAATTCCTTTTCCTAACCTATTTCTTCCTTGCATCAATTCCGGGCCTCTTGCTTCAGTGCCTACCTTCATCTTTGCACTATCCTTTTAGATCTGATGCTTGATCTTCTCCTTCTGGTCCTGACTTTGTCCGTTATGCTTTGCTGCGATTTCCAATATGCTCCTAGATCCCATCTAATTCTCCTATCAGGTTTGCCTTGACTCAAACAGAAGGAGATCAGACAGCTCTTTCACCAGGTGCTAGGCCCAGTGGAGGCAGCATTTCAACATTATCACTGGGAGGTCACTGGGAGGTAAGCATTGGCTTACTGCTTTCGTAGTCCCTTTGGCTGGTACATTACAAACCTGCCTAAACAAGCCCATCCCATTGAGCTTACTTGCCTGAGGTATTTTCAATAGACAAAGTAGAGTGACAAGTGCTTAACTTACATAATAAGTTTGTATTAAATTCTATCTGAATTATATATAAAGTGGAGAGTATTATATATTGAAGAACATCAACAATTCTAAATATGCTAAAACGAAGAGAGAGAAGATAGCATATATATGAATCATTGTTTAATGAGCTTAAAATCTCTCCAAGAGGGAATCACAAATTCATACAATTTCCTTAAAATGTGTTCTTTAAACTTGTATGTCGGTTGGTGGAAAATACCATGAAAAAGACAAACTTCTGGACCTGACCTTTTTCTGTTGAACCTTGCTCTCTAGGAAGGTCAAGCTCTAAGAGAAGTTGAAAAGGATATTTGGCTCTGAAGCTACTGGTTTAAGTAGTAACAAAATCTGTCTTCTGCACATGGCTGATTCTTTTTGAAGAGATGCAACCCAGTATAGTACACCAACCTAAGCATCAGGACAATTTAATTCTAGTTCCTGTTTTTACTGTAATCCACTCTTTGAACTTGAGGAATTTGCTTCCTCTCCTACGGCCTCAGTTTCTCTATTTATGAAATGAAGGAGTTAAAAGATTGGACTAAATTATTTCAAGAGCCTTTCTAACTAAGAATCTACCATCTTTGGTCAAAAAATGGTGCCTCACAGATCTTGATCAAAAAAAAAAAAGAAAGATGAGTTCTGGGAAAGCCAGAATTTTTTTCTGAACAGGTTTTATTTGTTTGTTTCTTTGTTTTTGTCACATGAATGTTGAAATAGAATCTCAGAGCTAGAAGGGAATTCAGTGTACAAGAGTTTCCTCTAAAATGACCTGACCCAGTCGCTATTCGGCCTCTTCTTGGACATATCTAGTGATAGGGAACTCACTTTTTCTAGAGTCAGCTCATTTTATTGTTGGACTGATCTGATGGCTACTAAGTTCTTTCTTATATTAACCTGAAACCTGTCTCCCTATAGCTTCCACCTATTATTTGTGCCATCTCTCAGATACACATACCTGATTTAAATCCCATCTTCACTACTTACTAGATTTGTGAGAGTAGGAATATCACTTAACATCTTTGAGTTTCTATTTCCTCATCTAATAATGGATATTTTGATTCCTATGTTCCATGGTACTGTGATTAATGAGATAGTGCTTTAGGTTGTCTGTACTAGGCTCTAGTTGGGAAAGACTTCATAGGGTACTTGATATTTGGCAAAGATCATGACGGATGGATAGGAATTTCTATAGAGGAGGGTGCAATAAGGAGGAGACAGGTAGATGACAGGTTGGTCATTTGGGGCAGAGAGAATAGCAATGAATGAAAAAAAAAGGAGGCATACAAATCAAGTTCAGAAATTCTCTAGTGGTCAGGTTTCGTTAGATCTTTCAATGCCTAGGGCCGAAGAGAGAGAGTGATAGGAGATGATCCAGGAAAAATAAGCTGCAGGCAGACTGTGAAAGGACCTGTACACCATGCTACATTCAAATATGCTACTTCCAGAGGTTACTGAGTTTAAAGAAAATCATAAAGAAAGAGTGGATAGCTGAGCTAGGATTTAAATTCATGCCTTCTGAGACTATGTCTCATAGAACCGTAACTTTTGAGACATTAAAAAATCATCCTTTTATTGTTACAGAATTACAGAAAAACAATTCCTTCCTTCCGGCACTATGCACCAGAATCCAAGAAGAGCTCTGACCTAGTTCCTGAGGCCTTCCAGCAGGATAAATCACAGTGCTGTTCTGTCAGTGAAACAAGTGAATTTCTTTGCTTTCTAGGAGCCTAGGCTTATAATAGGAAACAAACATTAGGGAGAAAGAAAGGAATATTCTGCCCACTTCTCAAATAGACATGGCTGTACACTGTAGTAGAAAGCGCTCTGACTATGCGACAAACAAGAGTTAGGTTCAAATCCTAGCTCTGCCATTTACTAGCTGTGTATGTAATATATTTCTCACTCTTCCCCTAAGCCTCAGTATGTTCATCAGTAACATGGGAATTATGGTGCTTCCCTGCCTATTTTTTCTGAAATCATTATAAGGGAATTCTATTATGATTGTCAAAGTCCTTTGAAAATCATAAATTGATACTGTATTACTACTTTTATCAGGAAATCACCAAAGTGAGAGGACACCAGTACAGATCAGGATGGCCCTGACATATGCTGTCTGGACTTAGGGTAAAATCAGTAAGATTTGTCTACAGTGACTCTGACTTTTCCTCTCTGTCACTTTCCCTTTTTTTCTTTTTCTCCCACTCACTTCTGTTGGTTGAAAAGCCTAGTGTCCTGTCTTTTTCTCTTCCCTTCCCTTCCCAAATGTTTCCCGGATAAACTCTACTGGTATGTCATTGAGAAACAAGGTCTGAAGGTCAATAATAAGATCTTCTGTCTTTCATAAAGGTTCCCATTGGAACCTCATCTTTCATTGAAAAGGAAAAAGTAGTATTTATTTATTTTTCATTCAGAATTACTTGTTCAGCACCTAAAGTGTATTTTACACATGGTGAAATATTTTGAGAGATCAGACAATCAAGAAAAGTAAGAACTTGGTGGAATTCAAGGACTTTTACTTCATTTGTTGATTTGTTTGTTTGTCCTTTATTCTATCTTGTATTCATTTAAAATTATGTGCTTTAGCACCGACTATGTATTACTAGGCATTGTGTTAGGCAACATGTGAGGCACCAAGGACCCAATGGTACCATTTAGATCATCACACATCAGGTTCATGCTGGTTCTAAATGTTCTTAGTTTATTCTTAGGCATAGGTACTAGGAATGCAACATCTTGGTGTGATAGCAAGAATCAAAGAAAGTGAGACAGTGTAAAAGAGTTGCCTTTTCTCTACATCCTTGCCAATGTTTGTTATTTGTGTTCTCTTTGATGATAGCCATGCTGACAGGTGTGAGGTGATATCTTTTTTTTTTTAAACATCTTTATTAGAGTATAATTGCTTTACAATGTTGTGTTAGTTTCTGCTGTATAACAAAGTGAATCAGCTATTATGTATACATATATCCCCATATACCCTACCTCTTGCTTCTCCCTCGCACCCTCCCTATCCCAACCCTCTAGGTGGTCACAAAGCACCAAGCTGATCTCCCTGTGCTTTTCAGCTGCTTCCCACTAGCTATCTATTTTTACATTTGGTAGTGTCTATATGTCAATGCTACTCTGTCACTTCGTCCCAGCTTACTCTTCCCCCTCCCCGTGTCGTCAAGTCCATTCTCTACGTCTGCATCTTTATTCCTGCCCTGCCTCTAGGTTCATCAGAACAAATTTTTTTTTTTTTTTAGAATCCATATATATGTGTTAGCATACGGTATTTGATTTTCTCTTTCTTACTTCACTCTGTATGACAGACTCTAGGTCCATCTACCTCACTACAAATAACTCAATTTCGTTTCTTTTTATGGCTGAGTAATATTCCATTGTATATATGTGCCACATCTTCTTTATCCATTCATCTGTCGATGGACATGTAGGTTGCTTCCATGTCCTGGCTACTGTAAATAGTGCTTCAATGAACATTGTGGTACATGACTCTTTTTGAATTATGGTTTTCTCAGGGTATATACCCAGTAGTGGGATTGCTGGGTCATGGTAGTTCTATTTTTAGTTTTTTAAGGAACCTCCATACTGTTCTCCATAGTGGCTGTATCAATTTACATTCCCACCAACAGTGCAAGAGGGTTCCCTTTTCTCCACACCCTCTCCAGCATTTATTGTTTGTAGAGTTTTTGACTATGGCCATTCTGACTGGTGTGAGGTGATACCTTACTGTAGTTTTGATTTGCATTTCTCTAATGATCAGTGATGTTGAGCATCCTTTCATGTGTTTATTGACAATCTGTATATCTTCTTTGAAGAAATGCCTATTTAGGTCTTCTGCCCAGTTTTGCATTGGGTTGTTTGTTTTTTTGATATTGAGCTGCATGTGCAGCTTGTATATTTTACAGATTAATCCATTGTCAGTTTCTTTGTTTACAAATATTTTCTCCCATTCTAAGGGTTGTCTTTTCGTTTTGTTTATGGTTTCCTTTCCTGTGCAAAAGCTTTTAAGTTTCATTAGGTCGCATTTGTTTTTTTTTTTGTTTTTATTTCCATTTCTCTAGGAGGTGGGTCAAAAAGGATCTTGCTGTGATTTATGTTGAAAAGTGTTCTTCCTATATTATCCTCTAAGAGTTTTATAGTGTCTGGCCTTACATTTAGGTCTTTAATCCATTTTGAGTTTATTTTTGTGTATGGTGTCAGGGAGTGTTCTAATTTCATTCTTTTACATGTAGCTGTCCAGTTTTCCAAGCACCACTTATTGAAGGGACTGTCTTTTCTCCATTGTATACTCTTACCTCCATTATCAAAGATAAGGTGACCATATGTGCATGGGTTTATCTCTGGATTTTCTATCCTGTTCCATTGATCTATATTTCTGTTTTTGTGCCAGTACCATACTGTCTTGATTACTGTAGCTTTGTAGTATAGTCTGAAGTCAGGGAGCCTGATTCCTCCGCCTCCATTTTTCTTTCTCAAGATTGCTTTGGCTATTCAGGGTCTTTTGTGTTTCCATACAAATTGTGAATTTTTTTGTTCTAGTTCTGTGAAAAATGCCATTGGTAGTCTGATAGGGATTGCACTGAATCTGTAAATTGCTTTGGGTAGTATAGTCATTTACACAATGTTAATTCTTCCAATCCAACAACATGGCATATCTCTCCATCTTTTGTATCACCTTTAATTGCTTTCATCAGTGTCTTATAGTTTTCTGCATACAGGTCTTTTGTCTCCTTCAGTAGGTTTATTCCTAGGAATTTTATTCTTTTTGTTGCAATGGTAAATGGGAGTGTTTCCTTAATTTCTCTTTCAGATCTTTCATCATTAGTGTATAAGAACGCAAGAGATTTCTGTGCATTAATTTTATATTCTGCTACTGTACCAAATTCATTGATTAGGTCTAGTAGTCTTCTGGTAGCATCTTTAGGATTCTCTATGTATTGTATCATGTCATCTTCAAACAGTGACAGTTTTACTTCTTCTTTTCCCATTTGGATTCCTTTTATTTCTTCTTCTTCTCTGATTCCTAGCAGTGGCTAAAACTTCCAAAACTATGTTGAATAATAGTTGTGAGAGTGGGTAACCTTGTCTTGTTCCTGATCTTAGAGGAAATGTTTTCAGTTTTTCACCACTGAGAACAATGTTGGCTATGGGTTTGTCATATATAGGCTTTTTTTTTTTTTTGTGGTAGGTTTCCTCTATGCCTACTTTCTGGAGAGTTTTTATCATAAATGGGTGTTGAATTTTGTCAAAAACTTTTTCTGCATCTACTGAGACGATCATATGGTTTTTATCCTTCAATTTGTTAATATGATATATCACATAAATTGATTTGCATATACTGAAGAATCCTTGCATTCCTGGGATAAACCCCACTTGATCATGGTGTATGATCCTTTTAATGTGCTGTTGGATTCTGTTTGCGAGTATTTTGTTGAGGATTTTTGCATCTATGTTCATCAGTGATATTGGCCTGTAGTTTTCTTTCTTTGTGACATCTTTGTCTGGTTTTGGTATCAGGGTGATTATGGCCTCCTAGAAAGATTTCGGGAGTGTTCCTCCCTCTGCTATATTTTGGAAGACTTTGAAAAGGATAGGTGTTAGCTCTTCTCTAAATATTTGATAGAATTTGCCTGTGAAGCCATCTGGTCCTGGGCTTTTGTTTGTTGGAACATTTTTAATCACAGTTTCCATTTCAGTGCTTGTGATTGGTCACTTTATATTCTCTATTTCTTTCTGGTTCAGTCTCGGAGGGTTGTGCTTTTCTAAGAATTTGTCCATTTCTTCCAGGTTGTCCATATTATTGGCATATAGTTGCTTGTAGTAATCTCTCTTGATCCTTTGTATTTCTGAAGTGTCAGTTGTTACTTCTCCTTTTTCATGTCTAATTCTGTTGATTTGAATCTCCTTTGTCTTCTTGATGAGTCTGGCTAATGGTTTATCAGTTTTGTTTATCTTCTCAAAGAACCAACTCTTAGTTTTATTGATCTTTGCTATTGTCTCCTTCATTTCTTTTTCATTTTTTTCTGATCTGATCTTTATAATTTCTTTCCTTTTGCTAACTTTGTTTTTTTTTGTTATTGTTGTTGTTCTTCTTTCTCTGATTGCTTTAGATGTAAGGTTAGGTTGTTTATTTGAGATTTTTATTGTTTCTTGAGGTAGGCTTGTATTGCTATAAACTTCCCTCTTAGAACTGCTTTTGCTGCATCCCATAGGTTTTGGGCCGTCGTGTTTTCATTGTCATTTGTTTCTAGGTACTTTCTGATTTCCTCTTTGATTTCTTCAGTGATCTCTTGGTTATTTAGTAATGTATTGTTTAGCTTCCATGTGTTTGTTTTTTTTACTTTTTTTCCCTGTAATTGATTTCTAATCTTATAGCATTGTGGTCAGAAAAGATGCTTGATATGATTTCAAATTTCTTAAATTTACTGAAGCTTGATTTGTGACCCAAGATGTGATCTATCTTGGAGAAAGTTCCATGAGCACTTGAGAAGAATGTTTATTCTGTTGTTTTTGGATGGAATGTCCTATAAATATCAATTAAGTCCATCTTGTTTAATGTGTCATTTAAAGCTTGTGTTTCCTTATTTATTTTCATTTTGGATGATATGTCCATTGGTGAAATTGAGGTGTTAAAGTCCCTTACCTCTATCCCCCACTGTTTCTGTTTATTACCCCTTTTAAGGCTGTTAGCATTTGCCTTATGTATTAAGGTGCTCCTATTTTGGCTGCATAAATATTTACCATTGTTATATCTTCTTCTTGGATTGATCCCTTGATTGTTGTGCAGTGTCCTTCTTTGTCTCTTGTAATAGTCTTTATTTTAAAGTCTATTTTGTCTGATACGAGAATTGCTACTCCATCTTTCTTTTGATTTCCATTTGCATGGAATATCTTTTTCCATCCTTTCACTTTCAGTCTTTATGTGTCCCTACGTCTGAAGTGGGTCTCTTGTAGATAGCATATATACAGGTCCTGTTTTTGTATCCATTCAGCCAGTCTATGTCTTTTGGTTGGAGCAATTAATCCATTTACATTTAAAGTAATTATCAATATGTATGTTCCTATTACCATTTTCTTAATTGTTCTGGGTTTGTTTTTGTAGGTCTTTTCCTTCTCTTGTGTTTCCTGCCTAGAGAAGTTCCTTTAGCATTTGTTGTAAAGATGGTTTGGTGGTGCTGAATTCTCTTAACTTTTGCTTGTCTGTAGAGGTTTTAATTTCTCCATCGAATCTGAATGAGATCCTTGCTGGGTAGAGTAATCTTTGTTGTAGGTTTTTCCCTTCCATCACTTTAAATATGTCCTGCCACTCCCTTCTGGCTTGCAGAATTTCTGTTGAAAGATCAGCTGTTAACCTTATGGGGATTCCCTTGGATGTTTTTTGTTGCTTTTCACTTGCTGCTTTTAATGGTTTTTCTTTGTATTTAATTTTTGCTAGTTTGATTAATATGTGTCTCGGCATGTTTCTTCTCCTTGGATTTATCCTGTATGGGACTCTCTGGGCTTCCTCAACTTGCATGACTATTTCCTTTCCCATGTTAGGGAAGTTTTCAAGTATAATCTCTTCAAATATTTTCTCAGACCCTTTCTTTTTCTCTTCTTCTGGGACCCCTGTAATTTGAATGTTGGTGCATTTAATGTTGTCCCCATGATCTCTGAGACGTTGTCAATTCTTTTCATTCTTTTTTCTTTATTCTGTTCTGTGGTAGTTATTTCCACTATTTTGTCTTCCAGTTCACTTTTCCGTTCTTCTGCCTCAGTTATTCTGCTATTGATTCCTTCTAGAGAATTTTTAATTTCATTTATTGTGTTGTTCATCATTGTTTGTTTGCTCTTTAGTTCTTGTAAGTAAGTCCTTGTGAAACGTTTCCTGTATTTTCTTAATTCTATTTCCAAATTTTGGATCATCTTTACTATCATTACTTTGAATTCTCTTTTCAGGTAGCTTGCCTATTTCCTCTTTATTTGTTTGGTCTGGTGGGTTTTTACCTTGCTCCTTCATCTGCTGCATATTTCTCTGTCTTCTCATTTTGTTTAACTTACGGTTTTGGGGGGTGTCCTTTTCACAGGCTGCTGGTTCTTACTTCCCATTGTTTTTGGTGTCTGCCCCCAGTGGGTAAGGTTGGTCCAGTGAGTTTTGTATGCTTCCTTGTGGAGGGGACTGGTGCCTGTGTTCTGGTGGGTTGGGCTGGACCTTGTCTTTCTGGTGGGCAGGGCCATGCCCAGTATTGTGTTTTGGGGTTTCTGTGAAGTTAGTATGATTTTAGGCAACCTCTCTGCTAATGGGTGGTGTTGTATTCCTGTCTTGCTGGTTGTTTGGCACGGGGCATCCTGCACTGGAACTTGCTGGCCGTTGGGTAGATCTGGGCCTTTGTGTTGAGACAGAGATTTCTGGGAGAGCTCTTGCCAATTTATATTACATGGGGCCAGGAGGTCCCTGATAGTCCAGTGTCCTGTACTCGGCTTTCCCACCTCAGAGGCTCAGCCCTGACATTAGGCCTGAGCACCAAGACCCTGTCAGCCACACGGCTCAGAAGAAAAGGGAGAAAAAAGAAAGAAAGAAAGAAAGTTTTTTTTAATTATTAAAATAAAGAAAAGTTTTAAATTATTAAAATAAAAATTAAAAAGTAATAATAAGACCAAAACAAAGAAGAGAGCAACCAAACCAATAAAGAAATCCACCTATGACAACAATTGCTAAAAACTATACTAAAATAAACATAAAAATCAGAAACATGTCAGTCACAGACAGCAAACCCCAAGTCTACAGCTGCTCCCAAAATTCACTGCCTCAGTTTTGGGATGATTCATTTTCTATTGAGCTATTCCACAGATGCAGGGTACATCAAGTTGATTGTGGGGATTTAATCTGCTGCTCCTGAGGCTGCATGGAGAGATTTCCCTTTCTCTTGTTTGTTCGCACAGCTCCTGGGGTTCAGCTTTGGTTTTGGCCCCACCTCTGCATGTAGGTCTCCCTCAGGCCTCTGTTCCTGCCCCGACAGGACAGGGTTAAAGTAGCAGCTGATTAGGGGGCTCTGGCTCACTCATGCCAGGGGGAGGGAAGAGTATGGTAGTTATAGTTGGAATGCGGGGCGAGCCTGTGGAGGCAGAGGCCGGCGTGATGTTTCAACAGCCCGAGGTGCACCATGTGTTCTCCCAGGGAAGTTGTCCCTGGATCATGGGACCCTGTCAGTGGTGGGCTGCACAGGCTCCCGGAGGGTGTGGAAAGTGACCTGTGCTTGCACACAGGATTCTTGGTGACTGCAGCAGCAACATTAGAGTTTCATGGTATCCGTCTCTGGTATCCAAGCTCATAGCTGTGGCTCACGCCTGTCTCTGGAGCTCATTTAGGTAGTGCTCTGCCTTCTGTGGGCAGACGGGGAAGGAATCCCCTCTTCTGGTGCACCCCAAAACAATGGTCTCTTGCCTCTTAGGCAGGTCCAGAGTTTTTCCTGGACTCCCTCCTGGCTAGCTGTGGTGCACTAGCCCCCTTCAGGCTGTGTTCTCACAGCCAACCCCAGTCCTCTCCCTGGGGTCTGACCTCTGAAGCCAGAGCCTCAGCTCCCAGGCCCCACCTGCCCCAGCAGGTGAGCAGACAAACCTGTCGGGCTGGTGAGTGCTGGTCGGCACCGATCCTCTGTGCGGGAATCTCTCCGCTTTGCCCTCTGCACCCCTGTTGCTGTGCTCTCCTCCGTGGCTCCAAAGCTTCTCCCCTGCCCACACCCCGTCTCCACCAGTGAAGGGGCTTCCTAGTGTGTGGAAATCTTTCCTCCTTCACAGCTCCCTCCCAGAGGTGCAGATCCTGTCCCTATTATTTTGTCTCTGTTTTTTTCTTTTTTTCTTTTGCCCTTCCCAGGTACATGGGGATTTTCCTGCCTTTTGGGAAGTCTGAGGTCTTCTGCCAGCGTTCAGTAGGTATTCTGTAGGAGTTGTTCCACACGTATCTGTATTTTTGATGTATTTGTGGGGAGGAAGGTGATTTCCATGTCTTTCTACTCTGACATGTTGAAGGTCCCCCCAGAGTGATATCTTATTGTGGTTTTGATTTGCAGTTCCCTGATGATTAGCCATGTTGAGCATCTTTTCATGTGCCTGATGGCCATCTGCATTTCCTCTTTGGAAAAATGTCTGTTCAGTTCTTCTGCCCAGTTTTAAATCAGGTTGTTTGTTTTTTGTATATTTAGTTAATATGAACTGTTTATATGTTGGCTATTAATCCCTTATTGGTCATATCATTTGCAAATATTTTCTCTCATTCAGTAGGTTGTCTTTTCATTTTGTCAATGGTTTCTTTCGCTGTGCAAAAGCTTTTACGTGTAATTAGGTCCCATTTGTTTATATTTGTTTTTATTTCCTTTACTTTAGGAGACAAATCCAAAAAATATTGCTGTGATTTATGTCAAAGAATGTTCTGCCCATGTCTTTCACTAGGAGTTTTATAGTATCCTGTCTTACATTTAGATCTTTAATCCATTTTGAGTTTATTTATATATATGGTATTAGAGAGTGTTCTAATTTCATTCTTTTACATGTAGCTGTCCAGTTTTCCCAGTACCACTTACTGAAGAGACTCCTTCCTCCATTGTATATTCTTGCCTCCTTTGTTGTAGATTAATTGACCATAAGTGTGTGGGTTTATTTCTGAGCTTTCTATCCTGTTCTATTGATCTATGTGTCTGTTTCTGTGCCAGTACCGTACTTTCCTGATTATTGTCACTTTTTAATGTAAATTGGGATAGCCACTGTGGAAAACATTATGGAGGTTTCTCAAAAAACTAAAATAGAACTGCCGTAAAACCCAGCACTTCCACTCCTGGGTATATATCTGGAAAAAGACAAAAACACTAATTCCAAAATAGACATGCACCCCAATGTTCATAGCAGCATTATTTACAATTTCTAAGATATGGGAGCAACCGAAGTGTTCATAACGGATAAATGGATAAAGAAGATGTGGTATGTATATACAATGGAATACTACTCGGCCATAAAAAGAATGAAAATTTGTCATTTGCAACAACATGGATGGACTTGGAGGGTGCTGTGCTAAATTAAATAAGTCAGACAGAGAAAGATAAGTACTGTATAATATCACTTATATGTGGACTCTAAAAAACACAACAAACTAGTGAATATAACATAAAAAAAGCAGACTCACAGATATAGAGAACAAACTAGTGGTTGCCAGTGGGGAGAGGGGCAATGTAGGGGAGGGAGAGTGTACAAACTACTGAGTGTAAGATAGGCTCAAGGATGTATTGTATGACATGGGGAATGTATCCAATATTTTATAATAACCATAAATGGAAAGTAACCTTTAAAAATTTTATAAAGAAAAAAAAAGTGAGACAGCCTTAGCTTTCTTACTTCCAGCTCTGTTTGAATTCCATCTATGTGAAGTTGGCATGCTACTTAACTTCCCTGACTCTGTTTTCATGGCAAGAGACATGAAGGCTTAATGTATGTTAAAGCACATGGCTCAATTCCTGGTACATAGTAGGTGCTCCACAGATGTTATTTTTTCTTTCTTCCCTTTTTTATCTTCTCTTCTTGTGTGCGAATATCCCTGTTCATCCTGAAAAACATAAAAAGAAGTTGTGACTAGCAAGGCTGAAATATATCTGCTCCAAGAGCAGTTTTGCAGATGGTCTAAAGCAGAGCATTTGCAAAAGGGTATTTGTTGTTCGTTATAATTTCTCACACACTTTCCAGTTTACAAATCACATTTACACACATCATCATAATTAATCCTCACAAAAACCATGCAAGATGAAGCTTATTATCTCATTCTCTAGGTGAGGAAACTGAAGCTTACAGAGTCTTAGTGACTTTCTAAGGACATATAGACAATCAGAATTGGCTTTTGGTCTTTTAATATGCTGTCTTTTGGTCTTTATTTGTTTTGCTATCTCACACTGAATTTTGAGCTTAAAATCTTCCACCAAGCTTTCCCATTTTCCTGGCTACAGGCATGTCTTTAAGACTACAGGGCACTGATACAACTTCCTTTTTCTTATATTCCCTCCATGATGCATGAAACTGATGCAGTCTTTGTGGATTCAGAAGTCCAGAGATTAGTTTGGCTGTTTAGGGAACAAAACATGTAGCCCACTCCTGTTGCCTTAATTCTGACCATCATCATCTGTTACTTGGACTATTGAAATAGGCCTCCTTCCTCTCCTTGCCTTAATGTTGTCCTCTCATACCCCTGAGGATATTCTTAACACTGCAAAACTCAACTCTACTCAGATCCTTCCTATGCTTAAAACAAAATAAAACATTGTTTCCCCATATCCTACAGAACTGAGGTCTGAGCAACTTGGTCTGTGTCAAGGCTCCTCAGCTCCCATCATGTCCTGATAAGCATCCTGCCTTTTAGTAATACTCGGCTTGCCTTAAGAGCATTGCAGATATTTTTCCTTCCTTCTAGAAATTCCTCCCTCCTTTTCATCTCCCTTGGTGAACTCTTTTTTCTTTTGCACTTCAAAACGTGGGTAGGATTAGATGACACTCAACTAAATCATGACAGAATTCCTCCCTATGCACTGCCATTGCACTTCTTATACTGCAGAGTAATTGCCTATTTTTTATGTCTGTATGCCTTGAGTGCAGGGTCTTTCCTTATCTCCTCTGTATTCCTATTGCTATCTCTAGTACCTGACAGTTTTTCATCATTAAGTATAATAATACCTGTAGATTTTTTGTAGATGTTTGTTATTGAGTTAAATTCATTCTCCTTTATTCCTATTTTTCTGATAGTTTCCATTATGAATGGGTGTTGAATTTTTTCAAATAATTTTCTGCATCAATAGATGTAATCATGTAACTTTTCCTGTTTAACTCATTAATATGGTGAATTACATTGATTGGCTTTTGAATACTGAGTCATCCCTGAATAAATTCCACTTGGTTACAGCATATAACCAAATTCTTTTTACATATTGCTGAATTCTTTGCTAATATTTTGTTAAGGATTTTTGCGTCTATATTTACGAGGGATATTGGTTTGTAGTTTTTATTTTTGTATTGCCTTTATTTTGTTTTGATATCAGTTTAAAATAATAGCTTTATAGAGTGAATTATGAAGTATTCCCTCCTTTTCTATTTTCTGTAAGAGTTTATTTAAAATTGGTATTAAATCTTATGTAAGCATTGATAGAATTCTCCAATGAAGTCATTTGGGCCTGGAGATTTCTTTTTTAGGAATTTTTAAATTATAAATTAAATTCCTTAATAGTTATAGGGCTATTCAAGTTATCTATTTCATACTGTGTAAGTTGTAGTAATTTGTGTTTCTCAAAGAATTGATCTATTTCAGTTAATTTGTCAAATTTATGTTTGTAGAGTTGTTCATAATATTTTCTATTTTCCATTTGATATCTTTATTTGTTTGTCACTCTTGGGAGAGGTTTATCAATTGTATTGATCTTTTCAAAGAACCAGCTCTTTGTTTCATTGATTTTCTCTATTATTATTTTTCTGTTTCAATGTCATTTATTTCTGCTCTTATTTCCTTACTTCTGCTTTCTTTGATTTAAAATTTTGTTTCTTTCTTTTTCACGAGGTCAGAGCTTAAATTACTGATTTGAGACTTTTCCTCTTTTCTAATATGTGTATTTAGTGTTATAAAATTTCCTTTCCACATTGCTTTAGCTATGTCTCATAAATTTTGCTGAAGTCTGTTTTCATTTTTCATTCACTGAAATATATTTTTAAAAAGTTTCCCTTGAAAATTCCTCTTAGTCCCATAGATTATTTATAAACTTGTTGTTTAGTTTTTAGTTTATTTGGAGATTTTCCTGTTATCTTTCTATTAATCATTTCTAGTTTAGTTCCATTGTGGTCAAAGAACACACTCAGTATGATTCCAATTCTTTTAAATTTGATAAAATTTGTTTTATAGGCCAATAGATGGTCTATCTTTGTATATGTTGGTAGGCACTTGACAATAATATTTATTCTACTGTTATTTGATAGAGCATTCTATAAATGTCCATTTTGTGTCCTGTTGATTGCTGGCATTGTTGAGTTCTATACTGATTTTCTATCATTGTTGTATTGTTGAAATATCCAACTGTAATTGTGGATACTTCTATTTCTCCTTTCAGTCCTATTTTTTATTCTATTCTGTTTTTTCTTTCAGTTTTTGCTTCACTTATTGCAGCTCTGTTATTTGGTGCACGGACATTTATATTTATATTGGTATGTCTTCTTGGTAGATTGAACCTTTAACACTGTATGATAATGATAATGTTCCTCTCCATTTCTGGTAATTTTCTTTGCCCTGAAGTGTACTTATCTGAAATTAATATAGGTACTCCTGATTTCCTTTAAATTACTGTTTGCCTGATACATCTTTTTTCCATCCTTTTTCTTTCAACTTGCCCATATTTTTATGTTCAAAGCAAGTTTCTTGTAGACACTGTATGGTTAGGTCATATTTTCTAATCCACTCTACCAATCTCTGTCTCCACAGAACTACTGACATTATACCAGTTAGGAGGATGAGGGACTACTCAATGTGCCAGAGTTAGTAAGAGTCCATGCCCCCACCCCCCAATGTCTCTACTGAAACCACAGTTGGTAGGTGGATGGGAGGTTCATTACTACCGAGAAAGAATGAAAATATCAGCTCCTTACTGAGCCTTCTCTGATTTACCCTGGCAGTGGAGTTGGGGTGCCTTGCTCAGCCTGGAGAAGATGGAAATCTAGGCTCCTCACTATTCCTTTGTTGGTATAGATGGGGTAGGTCCACAATTTTTTTCTATGGTGTTTGGCTATAGTAGAACATTTATTTTCTAAACGTTTTCTGTGTGGTTAGGCTGCCTTTTTCCTACTCGTTTGTCTAGAGAGAAGAGATTTTTGTTGGGTTTTGTTTGTCTGCACCTGTTGGCCTTTCAGGTGTTTCAGCTTCTCTAGCACATATTCTGACATATTCTGGCATATATGAGGCAAAAAGAAAACCCATGAAACCCACCACCATATCATTCTTTGAGTCCTGTCAGTCTTCTGCTTCTTTCCCCAGTTAAGAGGGTTCTTGTATTTGTTCTATGTATAATGCCTAGGATTTTTAGTTGTGTTTAGCAGGAGAATTAGGGAAACCTATGAATATCATCTTCCTAGAAGCAAAAGATTCTGAATGGAAATAGTGCAAATGGGGTTTGGAGGTGCTCACAGGGACAAAAAATCTTTTAAACACAAGGTAGCTTATTACATTTAAAAACTAGACATAGCTCTGAGATTCCTAGCTACCAAGACAGAAGTAATATACTGACTTAACATTTTTTTTCGCTGTATTTGGGGAAAAAAACCAGATCTGTTAAATGAGAAAGTTTTCCCTAGCCCCACATTCTAGGAGGGAATATTATGTGTATTCCTTATATAAGAGAACTGTTTAAATTCATGGTTGGATATTTTTAAACTAGTATTTTGCAAAAATATTAGAATGTTTCTCATAAGTAAATATTTCTTACACTAACCATTTATAGAAGCTGAAGGCGTGACCTATTTGGTCATGACAGTTCTAATGGTAGTTAAGCTAATAAAATTCAAGTATATTGTTTTTGGGTATTTATCTTATTGTTTAGGGGTCAGAGAAATGGATAGTAAATTAGTTCCTCTTGTTGTCTTTTTCAAATACTGGATATCTTAGTTGTTTGGCATGAGTGTTTGGCAGGCTGAATTGCCAGAAATTTTCAAGTTAGTCTCTTGAAAATTTTCAAGTTAGTCTCTTGATTAGTGCATGGAATGAGTATAACCTGGTGTGTTATTTCATAAATATCTATAGTGCATGTTTGATATAACTATTATTTTAATACTCACATATCTAGAACAGAATTTTCAGGTTAAATAAATACTCGTTTCCAGAAAAAATCTTTTTATCTATAGAGAATGTTATGGGTGAGGTGTAGTGGGATAAAAACAAAATTTGTAGTGGGATAAAAATAACATTATGGAATACCAACTCTGCACCAGATATTATACTAGACATTGTATGTATATTACTCTTAACTTTTAAAATAACTCTGTGAAGTAAGTTTTATTATTCCCATTTTATAGATAAAGAGTCTATCTGACCAGGGGAGGTTAAATCCTTTGCTCAAGGACATACAGCTAGGATGTGTCAGATTTGGAATTCTATATCCAATCCTGTCTCCTACTCATACCCTTATATATGGACCCTATGCTTTAGCCAATTTGCTTTATTGAAGGTGAAATTGGAAGAGAAAACAGATGTGAAATATTTGATAAGAAGGAAGTGAATGGAGGTGAAAACACAGAGAGAGACTCAAATCAGTGAGTTTAGCTTCTCAGAGGCAGTTTAAATGAAAATTATGACAAAGGAGTTTGGAAGAACTGGCTCAATGGTAACTTAATCTTTCTGTGAATTTAATTTTACAACCTTTATTTGGTTCAGCAGGAATCATCAATTATTTGTAGTACTTAGGGGTGCTTTACAAGATGTCAAAAAAAGTTTGGGCATTTTTCATATAAGTGTATATTGCCAACATATGTATGTGTGTGTGTACTCTAAAATGAAATTATTACTTTGATAATGGATTAGCTAAAATATAGATCTCGTGTAAGCTCAAAGATCATTGGCCCATTCTCTTATTTGATCAGTAGGGAGCTGATGCCACAGGAGAATAAGTGACTTGACTAAGGTTTCATAGTGATTAGCAGTAAAGCTGGGACTGGAGCTCAATCTTTCTGAATCCCAGTCCATTACTCCCTATTAAAACAATCTAATGACTTTCAGAATAATTCTATTCTTCTCAAGATAAGACTTTGCCTAATTTTAAATGTTATTTAAAATTTCCAATTCCTTATTCTTATTAGCTTAATATTTTACAGTGTTATAATTCAATCATTGTGCTTGAAATTAGGGCCTAGGAAGATACAGTTGAAAAGTACCAATTGCCTTACCTAGAAGGACCTTATACAGTATAAAGTCCACTCAACTGTGAGCTCCTAGGGGAAAGGAATATATCTCAATTTTTAAAAAATTTTCAGCACTTGGTTTAGGGCCCAGTTGAATTTTGGTTGAATGACTGAATGAATGAAATTCAAATAAGTCATAACACTATTCAATGTTAGAATTGAAAAAGACCTTAAAAAAATCATCTAGTCCAACACCTTAACTTTAAATATGAAGAAACAGAAAAAATAAAAGACCGTATATGACGTATTGCCATGCAAATTAAAAATATAATTCATTTATACATATTTTTTACCATAAAAAAACAACTGGCCTTTTTCAGGCCATATTCAGATTTCACAGTAATCTTGCACTGCACAACTCCAGGTAGCACTGCTCATCTTATAGTTGATGTGAATGTTGCTCTCACAGATGTGTAGCTGTGCATAGTGGTGCAGTACATGAGATAGGTATTATTGCTCCTACTTTACAGATAAGGGAACAGGCCTAAACAGGAAGTTACTTATCCAAGATCAGATGAATTATGTGTAGCAGAACCAGTATTAGACCCCTGTTTTCTTATAATTCAGTACTCTTTTTTTCTTATACTGCTCCTGTCTGAAATATGCCATTTAATCCCCCACGCCTTACCCTATAACACATTCTAGACAACATTTAAAGCAGAGACCCAAACACGCACTGTTTATAGCTGTATTTCTGAATCTGTCTTCTTGGTTTTCAATCCTTTTCCCACTTTCCCATTTCTAGTTTTGCCTTTTCTCTATGGCTCCTGCTATCTTCCAACTATAACCTTGGCTTGCCTTCATCTTAGGTTTTCCTTCTACCTTTGGCTGCTTTCACAATTCAGCCTCATTCCCTGTCACCTCCTACCTTAGTTTACTTTCACTCCAGCAAATGCCTTCATTGTCATGATTGGCTTTTAGCCATGATATCATTTTTAATTCTAATGTAAGACTTAACAGAATTTCCCTTGTATATTCTCCTACTTTTTCTGACTTTCCTCTTCAAGTCCTCCCTGAGAATCATCTTGCCATCTAGCACAATTTCATTCCCCACATGCTGTCTCTGGGTGATTCATCCTTCCCATCACACAGGCGGGCACACTAACACCTACACACGCAGGTGAATCTGCTCCAGTGATATATTTTAATTACAGATTTAGCCAGAAGTAATTAAGCCTTTCTGTAATGGGGATGGGCACCGAGTTTTAAAAATTCATGTTGTTTCATACATCCCAAGTGTGGTTTGTGCCACCCTGGTTTGCAGAGTAAGAAGGAGCCCCTAGTGTAGTTAGATTAATTAATAGAAAGAGAATAAACTTAATGTAGCCAGGGAAGTGCAAAAAATGGTGCTTCCCCCCTATATCTCATTCAGATAGAATGGCCATCCTGGGATTGCGGCAGGGGATGGCAATTGCATTTTAATCACAGAGCTGATGGTTCCCTGCTGCACCAGCTGGAAGGGCCTTTGTAGAGCGAGTCCCACTCACCGCCTCTGTCGATTTTTCCTCTGATGCTGGTTAACAAAACCCGACAGGAGACAAAAGTGATGAGATTGTGTTTTGATCACATGGATTTTATTCCCTATTCTGCTGCTTGACTTGTGACCTCAGTCAGATCTTGACTCCTGTGAAAAAGATACTTCTTCAGGCACTTTAACAAATGAAGGGGAAAGGATGAGACTGGAGGAAAGAAAAGATTCTTCTTCCTCTTCCTGTAGCATCCTTGTGGTTACTTTATTGCCTACAAAGGATTTTCACTTCCATTATATCATTTAACCATTATGATAATTCAGTAACAGAGGTACTGTTATCCCCATTTTAGTGAAATAAAAAATTGAGATTAGGACATTTAAGCTGTTATAGATTTAGCAGTGATAATCAGTGACTTACTAGTATTAAGGCAATAATAAAGTAAAGGAGTTATTTGTTCTCCAGCTATTCAAAAATACAGAATTATGGATCTAGAAGCCTTCCAACACCTCATCTCATTTGATGGAAATGGAAACTAATATTCAAGCGGTGTAATGGAGGGCAGTGTGGGATATTAAAAGAGCATGGGCTTTGGAACTAGTACTGGTAAAGTTTTACTTCTACATTTATGTCCTTGGACTCTGGGGGCAAGTCCAAGTTTCACTTTCCCTATTTGTAAAATGCAAGATTGGACTGGTATAAACTGAGAACCCTTCAGCCTTGAATCCTCTCCATCCCAGAGCCCAGATTTCTCTCCATGTAGGCTAAAAGTCTTTTTTTCATACTTCCTGTGAGTGGTAGTGGCTCATTTCGGGGAACCCAAATTCTTTAAAATGATTCTCAAGAATGTAGACTGGAAGGATGAGTCCTGAATTGAAATTAATAGAGAGCAAACACTTGAGGAATTTTTAGAATGTTATCACACAGGAAAATAGCCAGAATATTGGGAAATTACAATAATGCACACATGCGAAGATGGGATTGATATGAAAATTTCATTCTCAGGCACAAAGTACTACTCTACCAAATGCCTTGCCAAGCCTTGGAACAAGGTTCTGAAATAAAGAGATGAATCATTGGAAATCAGTTCCAGTGTCTTCTGCCTTCATCAAAACCATTTGATTTAGTGGTGCTTGTCCCTCAAAATCTTCTCCTTCGACTTTTTCTCCTTCAAAGAAGAATCATTTGTTACCTTTTCAGTATAATTAGATGATTTGAAGGGGATAAACATCAGACCTTCACAGCTGTCAAGGCCTTGATTTATAGGAAAATTATTTGTTCTAATTATACAGAATGATTCATAGCTTATGCAAATGTGTGATTTATTACTAGACCATGTCTTTTATATGTAGGCTCCATTCCCTTTAGTTTTTAGTTAAGTACTTCCTAGAAATAGTAATATTATTTAGATCAAGCTGCTGGATTCTTTTCGTCCTACTCCTGACAGCCTATAATAATAATGGCATGCATTCATTCATTTGACAAAAAGTCACTGAGCAATCTCTGTGAACAGAACACTGAGGATAGAAATGACGGTCACTTTTGCTGATAGAGAGGACATGGGGAGAGGGCCTATTCTACAGCACTGTAACATCCCTTATCTCATGTGAACCTCACAGCAGCCTCGTAAGGTAGATAAGGCAGCTCTTATTCTTAAAGTTTTACAGATGAGAAGACAGACTCACAGAGGGCAAGTGACCTACCCAAAGTCACTTAGTATAGGAATTACAGGAACCCACTGGAGTAATCTACAATTCCTGGCAGCCAATATCAGTCTGCCTGTACTCAACGTGTGTGTGTGTGTGTGTGTGTGTGTGTGTGTAGAGGTTGGACTGGGCATGATATCAGGGCTGGGGATTATTATTTCCATGTGTGAAAGAATGGAAAATGTATTAAATTTTCTCAAAATGGCTCCACAGCTTATCTACCTGACACAAAGCCTTACACTCCACTTAAGGTATATTAAGGCTGGTATTAAAATGCCAGTGTTCTTTGGGAGGGATGCACTACTTAATCTGTTACTTGTTATTCATTCATTCATTCATTCATTTCTTCTTTCATTCAGCAAGCCTTATTAGAAACTTTCCAGTGCCTGGTCTTGAAGTAGGAGCTGGGTACCAGAAGAGGAGTGGAAGGTGGCAGTTGTTGTGGGATGTGATACAAGCATCAGTTGGACATGGTGTGTCTCTTTGTGGAACCCACTGCCTATCTTCAGTATTTCCATTTATTGACATGCTAAGCCTTCTATGTTCAAGCTTCTGAGAATTACATGTAGGAAAATGATTTTTTTTTTCTATTTCTGGATTGGGTATCAGCTCCAAGCCTCCCTCCTTTCTTCCTCTGCTGGTGTGCACCTGTGTTACCTTACTAGACATTGAGTTCTTTGACATCAGAGACATGTTTTCCATCTCTGTCTTCAGTGCCTGATACATAATAAGTTCTCAACAAATGTCTGATCTGGGAATGACAGAATGCATTAACACACTGTTAAAGTTACCTTCACTTCTTTCTCTTAAAGCTTCCTCCATTCTGGCCCTGACTTAATTCCTCTTTGTTCTCCAGAGTCAAAGAAGGTGTACTCAGACATAGAATCTCTTCTTCAATCCAAAAATATCAAAAAATCTTCCTCTGTTATTTGTAAACCTTGCCAAAGGTCCTAACTCTCACCCTGTGACTTTCTGAGCGCTAAAGAAGGAATATAAAGGAGTATATTAATGTGAACATAGTGTAACCTTGGACAAGTCACTTAGCTTCCCTGAGACTTAGTTTCTTTCTCTGTAAAATAGTAAGAATCTCTACTTCTTGGTTTGTATTTGTAACCAAATGGGAGTCTATATTGCCAACTTCTATTTCAAAATTCACCCCAGGGATCAGCTCTTCCAGGAAGTTTTCTCTGACTCCTACCCTCCAGGCTGTCTTGGTTGCCTTCTCATTTTTTCAGTTACCTGGTTTCCCTCCGTTAGATACTTACAGCATTCATTCTCTGATTTAATTTGTCTTTATCTTCTACTATACAGTAGAATTTCAGACCATCTCTTATTGTTCTTTGTGTTCACTCATATTCATCCAGCATATGTTTATTGAGCACCTTTTATGTGTCAGGCACTGTGCCAGATGTTGAGAGTTCAGCAGTGAGTAAGACCAACACAGCCTCTGTCCTGAGGAGTTATAGTATTTAGTTTATAGTCAGCACAGAATAGGACTCACTAAGTGTTTGTTGGATGAATTAATAACAACTGAATGAATGCATAAATCAATTAAACTAGTTGGTAACTCTAGAGAGCTATTTGGATGTTAGTTATTTATACTCTAAGTACATTCAATTGAAATGAGGATTTGATTCAATGTTCAATATAATCTTCCCAGAGTCTTCTTTAAATTGATGTGGCCCTCCCCATGCTTGTGGTTTGCTTATCGTCTGAGAATTAGGTGAGACAGAATCCCTTTCCTAGTTTAATTAGTCCCCATCTCCTTTTCTAACTAATATCTTTCTCTACTGATAACTTTTGAATTTTGGATAAGAGAAAGCCTAAGAAAGCAGATGAGCAGAACAAACTTTTTTTTTTTTTTTATCTTAAAGAAAACCAATTTTCTCTGAAGATCCATTAGTAATAAAGGAAACTTCATGGACACACAGCTCCTGAGTCTCTAAATTTTGTTTGAAAGAAAGTGAAAATTTCCAATTCATGGTAAAAATTAGGTTGGTCATATAATAGTTGCTTTACAATGTTGTGTTAGTTTCTGCTGTACAATGAAGTAAATCAACTATATGTATATGTATATCGACCTCAATTCTTTTATCTGTAAAATACATGGGACTGAAATTAATATTCATTATCCCTTCTCTGAGTCTATGTGCAAGGTCTGAAGAATATTTGAAAATTTCCATGCAGCCTCATTAATTAAATGTTCTTTATCTGATTGGGCACATTTGAGGAGGCTGTAACTTTTTTCATTATTTCATTTATGGCCAAACTCTGACATAAAAGAAAATGAGAAATTTTAGTGGCAACATATCATTAACTTTATTGCCCCAAAAGCATGTGAAAGATTCTATTTTATTAATTTTATTGTTTTTCTTACTGTTAGCTAAAGTTGATTGAAGGGGGTGAAGTAGGGTCAAGTGAAGAGGGCTAAGGCTCTTATTTAGAAAGATTTCTGGAAAGATGTCCTTGCTAGTTGCCATATCATACCATAACTTTGTAGTTGGTTAGCCATATTAATTTTGGAGTACATCTGCTGCCTGTGTCATCGTAAAGGGTACATCAGTGGCATAATATTTGCCAACTTCTGATTGGAATTTAACATTTTTTCTCATTTTTAATGGCTTAGGAGGGCTATAACATTATTTAAAAATCATATCTTAAAGAATGTGTCAATGAATGGTGACACTGTATGGAAAATAGCCCTTAAGAAAAAGTTCTTTTTGGTGCCCTTAACTGCCTCATCCATTTGTGCAGGATCATTCATTTGTCTCCCATTCATAAACATTTATGAAGCACTGCTGCTTGCCAGGCTCATTGCTAGATGCTGTGGATACGAAGACAAAAATGGAAGAGTTAATTCATCTTAAACTGGCTTTTCCTGGTATGTGTCCCTACATGAACATCTACTATGTGCCTAACTATATTAATGGCAGTGGGGGATGGTAGGAATGAGTACCACTGAGTACCTTGGGAGGGTTCTTCTCTGTGTCTCCAGCACGCACACAGCATAGTACCTGGAACAGAGGAAGCACTCAGCAAACACTTGAGAGAGGGAATGAATGCATGAGTGATCATTCCTTTAGGGGTCCTTATCCTGTTAGTTCTGGGAGTTAATCCTTAATATACAATCAGAGAGCCCACAATCAGAGGAGAACATGTTTTATATGTGAAGTGCTAAAATAGAGTCATGTGCATGAAGAGAGAACAATTAATTCTGCCTGTGAAGATATCAGGTAGATGAAAGAACATGAGAAAATATAGAAGAGCACATTCTCTGTGCTCAGAGACTACTGAGGCCTCATATAATCATAGGGTAGATGTGGGGGGAAGGGGTGACAGATGGGAGAACACAGGAAATATCCCAGAAATACAGATTACATAGAGTTTCAAACTCCGTATTAAGTAGTTGATCTTGACCCAGTAAGTGATGAGAACATATTAAAGAGTTTTAAGCAGAGGAATGACATATCTTTATTTGTGTTTTACAATTCACTCTAGCATTGGTGTGAAGGGTGGATTGGAGTAGGGCAAAACTGGACGCAGAAACATCATTTAGTGCAGATGGAAGGGAGACTAGAACGATATCAGTTGGGACGGGAGAAATGGATTCTACTTTGAATTGGAAGCATACTCAAACAAAAGATTTGGCTGAAGAGAAATTGAACATGATTTTAGAGTGAAGTGAAAGAGCCAATGGAGGGCATATGATTGAAAATGTATGAGGGAGAGGGTATAATAGATGGAGGATGTCCCAGGAAAGACTGGAAGGATTGGAATCCAGAACATAGGGTGAAGGGCTAGTATTGGGCAAAAGGAGAAAAGGAAGAGAAAGATGTGATTTAAAAAAAATTGTTTCTTATTACAATAAGAGACTATGTCTATGGGTCTCAGTATTTTTTGTACTACGTTGTTCAGCCACCCCTCTGAATTGTTTCAAAAGACAGTGTCCAGGTTCACCAATGGGTGATATCATCTTTTTCGTTCACTCAACAATAGTCTTTGAACACCCACTCTGTACTGATCTCCACGCTGGGCACTGAGGGTATAGCAGTGAATCAGACCCAATCTCTAGTCTTAAGAAGCTCCTGGTCTATAAGGGAAGACTGTTGTATAAATAAGTCAGTGTACTAAAATGTTACAAGTGCTTTAACAAAACTCAGAAATAACTATTCCTACCTGGGTTGAGGGGTAGGATAGACAAAAAGCTTCATAAAAGGTAGATGTACTAGAGCTGAATTTTGAAAGTGTGATTGCCTTGACTTTTACTAGTTTAGGATAGTGTGTTTGGCAGAATTCTAAGATGCTCCCCATGACTCTTTATATCCTCCCATGATGTACATGTCCTGGATAATTCCTTCTCCTTGAGTGTAGGTGGAATCTGTGAATATGATTAGAAATCACTCTCCCTGATTATGTTAGGTTTTATGGCAAAATGGATTTTGCACATGTCATTAAGTTCCCAAATCAGTTGACCTTAAAATAGGAAAATTATCTGAATGGGCCTGACCTAATTACATGAGCTTTTAAACTTAGGTATAGAGGTGAGAGATGGAAAGAGTCAGAGGTTCTAAGTACCATGAGAAGGATTTGGCATGCTGTTATTGACTTGAAGATGGAGGGGTCCATGTGGCAAGAAATGTGGGTGGCCTCTAGGAGAACAGCCCCCAGCTGGCACCCAGCAAGGAAAATAGGTACCTCAGTTCTATAACCAGAAGGAACTGTATTTTGCCAATAACAAGAATGAGCTTGAAAGCAGATTTTCTCCCAAAACTTCCAGCCCAGCTTGATTTCAGCCTTGTGATATTCTGAGCAGAGAATCCAGCCATGCCATGCCATGCTTATGACATACAGAACTGTGAGCTAATAAATGAGTGTAGTTTTAAGCTGCTAAGTTTGTGGTGATTTGTTACACAGCAATGGAAAACTAATACAGATGGCTTTGCAACTGAGTCTGCCCTAGTGAGACCTGAAGTGTTGTTTTTTTGTAGAGCAAACTTGGAATTGGGCAGATTTACTGAACGGTTTATTCTTTCCTTGCAGGTTATTTTTGTTATATAACTAACCTCTCCTTTTTTCCTCAAAATGTTTGAGCCAAATATTTCTACTTTATTGTGGCCAGCAAATTAAACTATTCCTTTGAAAACTTCTTTTTGAAATAATAGTTACACAATTTGAAGATGTTGTTCACTTTTCCTCTTATTGCTTTTTGTAAGCTCCCAAAACTATATGTTGAATGAATAAATGAATGATCCCATCAAACATTTCTGAAAGATCTGAAAGAATAGTGATTAATTCCTCCAGCTATATGGAGAACTACAACTACTTGTGCAAGAATTTATATAAAGTCAATTTAGAGCTTTGACTGGTATTACCTCATCTGTACTATTTCCCATGTTGGACTCAATACTTTGCCCAGCCGTGAAATAGTGTTCCTAGGGGTTCTGTACTCGGCCCTCTGTTCTTTTCACTTTATCTCTTTTCCTGAGTGTCCTTATCTAATGTCATGTCTTTAAAGGCCATAAACTGATGACTTTCAAAATTCTTTCTGTAGCTTCAGATCAGAGCCTGGATAGAACCAGGATTTAAATAGAGATCTTAGATTTTTCCAAACTAGTCTCTTCTCCCTTGATTATTCCCTCCAGAGAGTCCTATATTGAGAAGGGGTTTCTAGCCAAGAAAAAAAGGAAGCATTTTCTTATGTCAAACATTTTAAATTTGAAACCAAATGTATTACTGAAAGATGATTTCTCCAGGAAAGTTTTCATGTGTGTAGGTCTCCCTGGCAGCCATATGAGGTGACCAGTCTGCTTGGAGTAGATTCCACAGAGTTGCCTATAATTTGCATTCCAAAATTATTCTGAGGTGCGCCTCAGTCTCTGAAGTAAAATTTAGATTTGGACACTCAAGGAAGGAGTGCAGAAAACCCAAGAGGGACAGTTTGATAATAGATGATACTGGAGTAGTGAATAATGAGGCAGACACTGTCTATAGGAATTTGAACAGTGTAAATACCAAAGAGAGAGGTACTGGCCCTCTGGGAATGAGTAGGTGAAGCCAGATAAATCCAGAAATAATGTGTAGGTTGATTTATCAAGGAATATAACCATATAACCTGCTGCACCTGTGTCTATTGGTCTATGACAGCAACTCCTTCTAAAGTTAGTGGCTCCCTCCCAGAAAATTTCTCTGTGGATCCTACACCAATAGCAGTCTCCTGTCCACCAGAGAACACAGTTACTTCCCACAATGTCACATCACATCTTTTCCAGAAAGTGTGGGGCACTTCCTGCCCTGTGCACAACTACTGAGGGAATATGTGTATACATTCTGAGATGGCGAGGCATGGTCCAGTTTCTACTAGTGAATATAGCCTTAAGTATTCCACATTTTAAATACCTCATCCTAATAAAATAATTCCCTCCATCTTATATGACCTAATTTTATCCCAAATATCACTGCTGCTCCTCCTCCATATCAAAAACCCTCCCTCAATGATAAATATCTTCCATTAAAAATACCCTCATGTAACACAGTATTTCAGAGAATGGGCTTTGAAGTCAGGGAGGACTAGGTTTAAATTCTGCCTCAGCCACTTATAGATATATAACTTTAGGCATCTTATTTCCTCAATATGAGCCTCAGTTTTCTCATCTTTAAAATGGAGACAATACATATTACCAGGCTTATAGTAAGTATTAATTTAAATTATATATGTATACATGTATCACATTTAATATAATAACATACCTATTGAAGGACTTCAATAAATTCCAGTTTTAAATTATTTTATAAATATTATTTTTCATTTTAACAATCCTCATTATAAATATTGACTAATCTTATGTATCCTCACATCAAATACCCTAGTTTGACCTCAAATATTATTCCTATCTCTTAACTATTAACCATATATTCAAAATTACCTTAAATTTACTTAATTTTAAATCCCTATGTGTTTTATCTTCCATCTTACATGTTCCAACCAAAATACATCTTAAATAGCATGCATTTTAATTGTCCTACTTTAGTCTTAAATATGTGCTACTTCAAATCCCCATTTCAGTTTAAATAACCTTCACCATAAATACCATTTGTAGAGGACATCTACTGTTTTAGTTTGCTAGCATTCTTTTCTCCCTTCTTGTAATGATTCATCTTACCTTTGGATAACAGTTCTTCCTTTATGCCTTGTGATTCTGATGGGGTTTTAAATTGTGATTTTCCATCCCTTCCATCACAGAGGCTGCCATTTGACCCTGGCCTCACCTATCATTGTCCCCCATCCACTTGGCCACAGTGATAAGTTCAGGGGTGAGCAAGTGACACATGCTGGAGGGACCAGTAGGGACTTTTTGTTCTGAAGCTGGGAAGGAGAGGTCTCTCTTTCTCTTTGAAGTATAAGCCATAAAGGATAGAAACCTGGAGCTGCTGACAGTTATATCTCCTTTGTCATGAATGAGACTGAGAACATGAGGCCAACATAGAGACAGAATCTGAAATGAAAGGAAGAGAGAGAGAGTTTTGAGGGCATTGTTTGTGTCTATGATCCAGTTCTTCAACTTGTTCTCCCTAATTTTAAGAGCCAATAAATATTCTTATTTTAAAAGCTGGTAGCTGGGGACTTCCCTGGTGGCACAGTAGATGAGAATCTGCCTGCCAATGCAGGGGACATAGGTTCGATGCCTGGTCCAGGAAGATCCCATATACTGCAGAGCAACTAAGCCCGTGGGCCACAACTACTGAACCTGCGCTCTAGAGCCCATGTGCCACAGCTACTTAGCCCACAACTACTGACTCTCTGGGTGCCTAGAGCCCATGCTCTGCAACAAGAGAAGCCACCGCAAGGAGAAGCCTGTGCACTGCAACAAAGAGTAGTTCCCGCTTGCCACAAATAGAGAAAGCCTGTGTGCAGCAACGAAGATCCAATGCAGCCAAAAAAATAAAATAAAAATTAAATCAAAAAAAAAAAAAAAAAGCTGGTAGCTGGCCTTCAGTCATGTGCAATGAGAATAATACACATGTATTAATCTTAAAGATATTTTCTAAACTTAGGTCTCTTATCTGAGGTTTTCTTCTGGACTCAACCTTAAGAGATTATGCTAATGGTGAAGATTATTTTAAACTAAAATCATGATTTTAGAGCATATTTAAAGGAATTCTTAGCTGTGTCAGTTGGAAACAGAGTTGGGATTATAACAGAACATTGTTTCTGAGTTTCAGACTCCAGGTGTAGTCATATTTAGGGACATATATAGATTCAGGAATATCTGATATTGCACCTGTTGTGAATATAAGCCAGAATGTCAGGCAGCCTGCATTCCAGGACCAGCTTTACTCCCAATTTGCTGTGGGATCTTGAACAAGTGCTTTCCCTCCAGGGGTTTCAATTTCAAAATAAAGTGGTTGGGCTTGATTTTCTCTTCCAGCCCTAATAGACTGAGTTTTTGAGGCCTAGATCGGTTCCTAGGCAAAAAGGTAGTGATATCAACAATATTACCTGGCAGAACGTGCATTGACGCAATCTGAGTTGACTTAAAATCTAATAAGATAAAAGTTTTGAAGTATATTGTCTCAAAAGATTTTTTTACATATACATCTTAAAAGTTGTATAAAATAAATCATACCATTAACCACATTCCAATGTACAGTCTTGCTTGTAAGAAAAATGACTTTGTAAACTTCAATATATTCTCAAATAAATTGGCTATTCATAAATTATATATACACATATACATGCATATACATACACATATGCATGCATATATATACATGTATGTATATAGGCATATGCATGTATGTGAGAGAGAGAGAGAGATGCATTCAGGCTGACATTTCATTTTGCTCCAAGTAGAATTTGTGACTATTTCCATAAACCCCCAAGAATCACCTATTTGTGAATGCCCCATGTTTTTTCACATGATGTTACCTCTGCTTGAAATAGTCTTCCCACTTTCAACCCTCAGCAACTCTATTATTGAGTTTTTCATATTACATTGTAATGTTGTGTATAATCCTACTTTTTCTACTAAATCATGAACTCTTTGAGACTAGGATTATGTTTACTCTATCTCTCAGGCCCAGTTAGAAGCCTGGCAAAGAATATTTGCTCAGTGAATAAGTGTTAACTACCTTTAAACTTAATCAAGCCACTCCTGGTCTCCTGTAGTTGAGTCTTGTCCATATACAGTTCCACTGAGAAAGATCACGTTATGTTAGATAGAAGTCCATGGTTAGAGGGAGGGCTTCAGAGACCCAGAGTTGGGTATCAGAGTCTGAGCAAGACCTTTGCTCCTCCAATTCAACAGTCTTCCCAGGGTTCTCTGTAAGAAGGAAGCTTCTTCCAAGCATCTGATACAGGGATAAGAGTATGTTGCTCCGGGGACAATTTCATTCTCCCTATGCAGTGATTCCTCTTATAGTAAAAATGAAAGTGTACAGCATGGCCCTGGACACATAGTAGGCATTCAATCAATGAAAATGCATTTCTTCTTCTTATTGATTTGTGTAACAACCCCAATCTGCTGTTAGATTATGAGTTCTTGAAGGATAATGGTAGTTTCTTATAATTTTTTGTGCTTCCCACAGATTCAGATTCAAGCAAATTTATTGAATACCTTTTATGTGCCAGTCACCATGTCAAGTATTTCCTTATTTATTATCTCATCCAATCCTCTTGACAAATATCTGAAGTACATTTTTTCATTTTATTTTTTGATGAGCAGACTTAAGCTTAGATATATCAAGTAACTGGTTCCAGATAACACAGCTACTTAGTGGTGGGGTTCACCCTGTCCTTAAAGTGATGTTCTTCCCAGTGACATAATACCAATACCTAACCAAGTGCTGTGGGCATTTTATGCTTTCATAATTGTTGTGAAAGAATTAGAATCGATCTTTTGCTGAAAGTGATAAATACTTGTTAATGTGCTATACAATTTTGTTTGAGCTTTAAAATTTATGTAAATTGATATGGAGAGATTTATAGAATATAAAAAGTAAAACCAGGTGATATGTGTGTATAATACGATTTTATTTTTTAAATACATACATATGTACAGGAACATCTAGGAAAAATATGGAGGAATATGTATTGAAGTTTTAACAATCTTTATGAAATGTAATATTACCAGTGATTTTTATCTTCTCTATGCTATATGTTTTCTCCCTTTTTCCAAGCATATTTTATGTACTGAGTATTATTAGTATAATAACAAATTTAAAGTTTAAAATAATTAATGCAAAGAGGTGAATCGTCTACTCCATGGATATTCATAATGACATAAATTCTAGGGATTGGTGGAACAGATTTTTTACAAAATCTGAATACTGCAAAATGTACAATGGGGATGTAGAAAATACTGGATTTGCATGTCCTTTCCAATCACTTGACAAACCAGGATATTTCTAAAGAAAGTGTTGACATGATACTGAACATGTATGACCTAATATGCTTTTAAAAACAGCACACCAACATTTGTCTTTCCATTGACACATTTGAAAACGTGTCAAAATCTAATTTTGATTAGAGAAAAGAGTGTGACACATCTAGATTATAAATGCAAATCCCAGTAGATATTTGATTTCATCTAATCAAAGATGTTATTTTTAATTGCCATGGAACAAGATGATTTTGTGCAAATGAGGCATTGAGTTAATGACAGAACTTTGTATTTACATAGAGATTTTCTATGAGCTTAACATACTTCATGAATTAAAAGAAGTTCTATGTCAGTGCAATTACTTTGGAAACCTCTTTGACAGTGTCTTCTAAAGCTGAATGCATACCTTGTGACCTAGAAATTACACTGCTAGCATATACTCAACAGAAATGTATATTTATGTCTACCAAAAGACATGTTCATAGCTGCACTATTTATTGCATCCTCAAGCTGGAAAATACCCAAATGTCCATCAACAATAGAATGGGTATAGAATGGATAAATTATATTATTGTCATGTCATAATGGAATGTTATGCAGCAATGAGAATGAATGATCAATACCTACAGGTAACAATATGGATAAATCTCACAAACATACAATTGAGTGAAAACAGCCAATACAAAAGAGTACAAACTGTATGATTGCATTTGTACGTTGTGCAACAGCATGCAAAACTAAACTATGCATTAGACGTCACAACAGTGTTTACCCTTGGTATGGTTGGTAATGTAAAGAGAGCATGAGTGGAGGATATGTAAGGTGTTAGTAACATTCTGTTTTTGGATATGAGAGCTAGTTTCACAAATGTGCTCAGATTATGAAAATAATTCATTGAGCTTTACACTTATGATATATGTACTTTTTTCTGTGCATATTATAATTTAATGTACCTTAAAATATACATTTATTGATATAGATTTAGACATCTTCTAACTCTGCTCTTCTAGATTTGAGGTGTTGTCCATTGGCACCTAAAGTTACTATCATTAATTTAATTCATTTATTCAAAATCGTATACTGTGTACTTATTCTATATCAGGTCTACGTAGGGTCTGCTGACATGAAAAGAAAGGAAAGGAAAGAAAAGGAAAAGAAAACAAGAAAAGAAAAGAAAAGGAAAAAAGAAAAGGGGGCTGAGACCTCAGGCTCGGGCTTTGGAGGTCAGATCCCAGGGAGAGGACTGGGGTTGGCTGCATGAACACAGCCTGAAGGGGGCTAGTGTGCCACAGCTAGCTGGGAGGGAGTCTGGGGAAAAGTCTGGACCTGCCTAAGAGGCAAGAGACATTGTTTCCGGGTGTGCAAGTAGAGGGGATTAAGAGCACCAACTAAACAGGCTCCAGAGACGGGCATGAGCCACGGCTATCAGCGTGGACACCAGAGATGGGCATGAAATGCTAGGGCTGCTGCTGAAGCCACCGAGAAGCCTGTGGGCAAGCACAGGACACTATCCACACCTCCCCTCCTGGGAGCCTGTGCCAGGGTCACGTGATCCAGGGACAATTTCCCCAGGAAAACACAGGGCATGCCCCAGGCTATTGCAATGTCACGCCGGCCTCTGCTGCCACAGGCTCACCCCACATTCCGTACCCCTCCCTCCCCCTGGCCTGAGTGAGCCAGAACCCCCTAATCAGCTGCTACTTTAACGCCATCCTGTCTGGGCGGGGAACAAACGCCCTCAGGTAACCTACACACAGAGGTGGGGCCAGATCCAAAGCTGAACCCCAGGAGCTTTGAGAACCAAGAAGAGAAAGGGAAATTTCTCCCAGCAGCCACAGGAGCAGTGGATTAAATCTCCACAATCAACTTGATGTACCCTGCATCTATGGAAAACCTGAATAGACAACGAATCATCCCAAAATTGAGGCGGTGGACTTTGGGAGCAACTGTAGACTTGGGGTTTGCTTTCTGCATCTAGTTTGTTTCTGGTTATACGTTTATCTTAGTTTAGTATTTAGAGCTTATTATCATTGGTAGATTTGTTTATTGATTTGGTTGCTCTCTTCCCGTTTTTTTTTATATGAATATATAGTTTTCCTTTTTCTCTTTTTGTGAGAGTGTATGTGTTTGCTTCTTTGTGTGATTTTGTCTGTGTAGCTTTGCTTTTACCATTGGTCCTAGGGTTCTGTCTGCCTGTTATTATTATTATTTTTTATAGTATAGTTTTTAGGACCTGTTTTCATTGATAGATTTGTTTTTTGGTTTGGTTGCTCTCTTCTTTCCTTCTTCCTATATTTTTTATTACTTTTTAATTTTTTTATATTTAATAATTTTAAAAAGTTATTTTAATTATTTTATTTTATTTTTTCTTTCTTTCTTTCTTTTTTTTTCTCCCTTTCCTTCTGAGCCATGTGACTTACAGGGTCTTGGTGCTCCAGCCAGGTGTCAAGCCTGAGCCTCTGAGGTGGGAGAGCTGAGTTCAGGATATTGGACTACCAGAGACCTCCCAAACCCACGTAATATCAAACGGTGAAAGCTCTCCCAGAGATCTCCATCTCAACGCTAAGACACAGCTCCAACCAATGACCAGCAAGCTACAGTGCTGGACACCCTATGCCAAACAACTAGCAAGACAGGAGCAAAACCCCACCCATTAGCAGAAAGGCTGCCTAAATTTAATAAGGTTACAGACACTCCAAAACACACCACTGGATGCGGTCCTGCCCACAAGAAAGATAAGATCCAGCCTCATCCACCTGAACACAGGCTCCAGTCCCCTCCACCAGGAAACCTACACAACACACTGAACCAACCTAACCCACTGGGAGCAGACACCAAAAACAACGGGAACTATGAACCTGAAGCCTGCAAAATGGAGACCCCAAAAAAAGTAAGTTAAGCTAAATGAGAAGACAGAGAAAAATGCAGCAGATGAAGAAGCAAGGTAAAAACCCAGCAGACCAAAGAAATGAAGAGGAAATAGGCAGCCTATGTAAAAAAGAATTCAGAGTAATGATAGTAAAGATGATCCAAAATCTTGTAAATAGAATGGTGAAAATACAAGATATGTTTAAAAAGGATGTAGAAGAACTAAAGAACAAACAAACAATGATGACAACAAAATAAATGAAATGAAAAATAGTCTAGAAGGAATCAATGGCAGAATCACTGAGACAGAAGAATGGAAAAGTGACCTGGAAGATAAAATAGTGGAAATAACTACTGCAGAGCAGAATAAAGAAAAAAGAATGAAAAGAATTGACGACAGTCTCAGAGACCTCTGGGATGACATTAAACGCCCCAACATTAGAATTATAGGGGTCCCAGAAGAAGAAGAGAAAAAAAAAAGGGACTGAGAAAATATTTCAAGATAATATAGTTGAAAACTTCCCTAATATGGGAAAGGAAATAGTCACCCAAGTCCAGGAAGCACAGAGAGTCCCACAGAGCATAAATCCAAGGAGAAACACACCAAGACACATATTAATCAAACTATCAAAAATTAAATACAGGGCTTCCCTGGTGGCGCAGTGGTTGAGAATCCGCCTGCCAATGCAGGGGACACGGGTTCGAGCCCTGGTCTGGGAAGATCCCACATGCCGCGGAGCAGCTGGGCCCGTGAGCCACGATTACTGAGCCTGCGCATCTGGAGCCTGTGCTCCGCAACAAGAGAGGCCGCGATAGTGAGAGGCCCGCGCACCGCGATGAAGAGTGGCCCCCGCTTGCTGCAACTAGAGAAAGCCCTTGCACAGAAACGAAGACCCAACACAGCCAAAGTAAATAAATTAATTAATTAAAAAAAAAAATTAAAAAAAAAAAAAAAAAAAAATTAAATACAAAGAAAATATATTAAAAGCAGCAAGGGAAAAGCAACAAATAACATACAAGGGAATCCCCATAAGGCTAACAGTTGATCTTTAGACAGAAACTCTGCAGAAGGGAGTGGAGGACATATCTAAAGTGATGAAAGGGAAAACCTACCACCAAGATTTCTCTACCCAGCAAGGATCTCATTCAGATTCAACAGAGAAATTAAAACCTTTAGAGAAAAGCAAAAGCCAAGAGAATTCAGCACCACCAAACTAGCATTACAACAAATGCTAAAGGATTTCTCTAGGCAGGAAACACAGAGAAGGATAAGACCTACAGTAACAAACTGTGAACAATTTAGAAAATGGCAATTGGAACATACATATCAATGATAACCTTGAATGTAAATGGATGAAATGTCCCAACGAAAAGACACATGCTGTCTGAATGGATACAAAAACAATACCTGTATATATGCTGTCTACAAGAGACCCACTTCAGACCTAGGGACACATACAGACTGAAAGTGAGGGGATGGGAAAAGATATTCCATGCAAATGGAAATCAAAAGAAAGCTAGAGTAGCAGTTCTCATATCAGACAAAATAGACTTTAAAATAGAGACTAGTGCAAGAGACAAAGAAGGACATTACATAATGATCAAGGGATCAATCCAAGAAGAAGATATAACAATTGGATATATTTATGCACCCAACATAGTAGGACCTCAATGCAAAAGGCACATGGTAACAGCCCTAAAAGGGGAAAACGACAGTAACACAATAATAGTATGGGACTTTAACACCCCACTTTCACCAGTGGAGAGATCATCCAAAATGAAAATAAATAAGGAAACACAAGCTTTAAATGATACATTAAACAGGATGGACTTAATTGATATATATAGTACATTCCATCCAAAAACAACATAATACACTTTCTTCTCAAGTGCTCATGGAACATTCTCCAGGATACATCATATCTTGGGTCACAAATCAAGCCTTGGTAAATTAAAGAAAATTGAAATCATATCAAGTATCTGTTACGACCACAACACTATGAGACTAGATATCTATTACAGGAAAAAATCTGTAAAAAATACAAACACATAGAGACTAAACAATACACTGCTAAATAGCCAAGAGATCACTGAAGAAATCAAAGAGGAAACAAAAAGTTACCTAGAAACTAAGGACAATGAAAACACGACAACCCAAAACCTGTAGGATGCAGCAAAAGCAGTTTTAAGAGGGAAGTTTATAGCAATACAATCCTACCTCAAGAAACAGGAAACATCTCAAAAACACAACCTAACCTTATGCCTAAAGCAATTAGATAAGAAGAAGAACAAAAAACCCCCAAAGTTAGCAGAAGGAAAGAAATCATAAACATCAGAGCAGAAATAAATGAAAAAGAAATGAAGGAAACAATAGCAAAGATCAATAAAACTAAAAGCTTGTTCTTTGAGAAGATAAACAAAATTGATAAACCATTAGCCAGCCTCATCAAGAAAAGAAGGGAGAAGACTCAAGTCAACAGAATTAGAAAGGAAAAAGGAGAAGTAACAACTGACACTGCAGAAACACAAAGGATCATGAGAGATTACTACCAGCAAATATATGCCAATAAAATGGACAACCTGGAAGAAATAGACAAATTCTTAGAAAACCACAATCTCCCAAGACTGAACCAGGAAGAAATAGAAAATAGAAACAGACCAATTACAAGCACTGAAATTGAAACTGTGATTAGAAATCTTCCAACAAACAAAAGCCCAGGACCAGATGGCTTCACAGGTGAATTCTATCAAACATTTAGAGAAGAGCTAACACCTATCCTTTTCAAACTCTTCCAAAATCTAGCAAGGGTGGAACACTCCCAAAGTCTTTCTATGAGGCCACCATCACCCTGATACCAAAACCAGACAAACATGTCACAAAAACAGAAAACTACAGGCCAATATCACTGATGAACATAGAGGCAAAAATCCTCAACAAAACACTATCAAACAGAATGCAACAGCACATTAAAAGGATCATACACCATGATCAAATGAGGTTTATCCCAGGAATGCAAGGATTCTTCAATATACACAAATCAATTAATGTGATATACCATATTAACAAATTGAAGGAGAAAAACCATATGATCATCACAGTAGATGCAGAAAAAGCTTTTGACAAAATTCAACACCCATTTATGATAAAAACCCTCCAGAAAGTAGGCATAGAAGGAACTTACCTCACCATAATAAAGGCCATACATGACAAACCCACAGCCAACATCATTCTCAATGGGAAAAACTGAAACCATTTCCTCTAATATCAGGAACAAGACAAGGTTGCCCACTCTCACCACTATTATTCGACATAGTTTTGGAAGTTTTAGCCGCAGCAATCACAAAAAAAAAAAAAAAGAAAAGAAATAAAAGCAATCCAAATCAGAAAAGAAGAAGTAAAACTGTCACTGTTTGCAGAGGACGTGATAATATGCATAGAGAATGCTAAAGACGCTACCAGAAAACTAGTAGAGTTAATCAATGAATCTGGTAAAGTTACAGGATAAAAAATTAATGCACAGAAATCTCTTGCATTCCTATACAGTAATGAAGAAATATCTGAAAGAGAAATTAAGGAAACACTCCCATTTACCACTGCAACAAAACAAATAATATACCTAGGAATAAACCTATCTAAGGAGACAAAAGACCTGTATGCAGAAAACTATAAGACACTGATGAAAGAAATTAAAGATTATACAAACAGGTGGAGAGATACACCATGTTCTTGGATTCGAAGAATCAACATTGTGAAAATGGCTATACTACCCAAAGCAATCTATAGATTCAATGCAATCCCTATCAAACTACCAATGGCATTTTTCACAGAACTAGAACAAAACGTTTCACAATTTGTATGGAAACACAAAAGACCTGGAATAGCCAAAGCAATCTTGAGAAAGAAAAATGGAGCTGGAGGAATCAGGCTCCCTGACTTCAGACTATACTAAAAAGCTACCGTAATCAAGACAGTATGGTACTGGCACAAAAACAGAAATATAGATCAATGGAACAGAATAGAAACCCAGAGATAAACCCATGCACATATGGTCACCTTATCTTTGATAAAGGAGGCAAGAATATACAATGGAGAGAAGACAGCCTCTTCAATAAGTAGTGCTGGGAAAACTGGACAGCTTCAGGTACAAGAATGAAATTGGAAAACTCCCTAACACCATACATAAAAATAAACTCAAAATGGATTAAAGACAGAAATGTAAGGCCAGACACTATAAAACTCTTAGAGGAAAACATAGGCAGAACACTCTATGAGATCAATCACAGCAAGATCCTTTTTGACCCACCTCCTAGAGGAATGGAAATAAAAACACAAATAAACAAATGGGACCTAATGAAACTTAAAAGCTTTTGCACAGCAAAGGAAACCGTAAACACGACGAAGAGACAACCCTCCAAATGGGAAAAAATATTTGCAAGTGAAGAAACTGACAAAGGATTAATCTCCAAAATTTACAAGAAGCTCATGCAGCTCAATATCTAAAAAACAAACAACCCAATCCAAAAATGGGCAGAAGACCTAAATAGAAATTTCTCCAAAGAAGATCTACAGATGGCCAACAAACACATGAAAGGATGCTCAACATCACTAATCATTAGAGAAATGCAAATCAAAACTACAGTGAGGTATCACCTCACACCAGTCAGAATGGCCATCATCAAAAAATCTACAAACAATAAATGCTGGAGAGGGTGTGGAGAAAATGGAAACCTCTTGCACTGTTGGCGGGAATGTAAATTGATACAGCCACTATGGAGAACAGTTTGGAGGTTCCTTAAAAAACTAAAAATAGAACTACCATACGACCCAACAATCCCTCTATTGGGCAGATACCCTGAGAAATCCATAATTCAAAAAGAGTCATGTACCACAATGTTCATTGCAGCTCTATTTACATTAGCCAGGACATGGAAGCAACCTAAGTGTCCATCAACCGATGAATGGATAAAGAAGATGTGGCACATATATACAATGGAATGTTACTCAGCCATAAAAAGAAACGAAATTGAGTTATTTGTAGTGAGGTGGATGGACCTAGAGTCTGTCTTAAAGAGTGAAGTAAGAAAGAGAAAAACAAATACCATATGCTAACACATATGTATAGAATCTAAAAAAAAAAAAAAAAAAAATGGTTTTGACGAACCTAGTGGCAGGACAGGAATAAAGAAGCAGACTTAGAAAATGGACGTGAGGACACGGGGAGGGGGAAGGGTAAGCTGGGACAAACTGAGAGTGGCATGGACATATATACACTACCAAATATAAAATATGTATCTACTAGGAAGCAGCCGCATAGCACAGGGAGATCAGCTTGGTGCTTTGTGTCCACCTAGAGGGGTGGGATATGGAGGTTGGGAGGGAGACCCAAGAGGGAGGAGATATGGGGATATATGTATATGTATAGCTGATTCACTTTGTTATACAGCATAAACTAACACACCATTGTAAAGCAATTCTACTCCAATAAAGATGTTAAAAAAACAATAAGAAAATTCAATCCCTGTTCAAGGAGTTCATATGAGTGGGTGAGGACAGAGACATAATCAATTACAATTCAAAATAGCATGTAGAAATAAGTGCGGGTTATTTTGCTAATATCAAACAAGAAGACCCACGTCAGACTGTGTGGGCTTGGGGATCCGAGAAAGCAGCCTGGGACAAGTGATATATGACCTTTTGCTGAAAGATAAACAATTACACAAACAAAGGCTAATAAGAAATGCATTCCAAGCAGGAGGAAACTCCATTTCGGGAGTATCTGAGATGAGTGAGAATATGGTCTCTTCAAGAAACTGCACATATTTACTATCTCAGGAATATAGGCTGTGAGGAAGAGGAGAAGTGGCAGAGCATGAGGCTAGAGAATTAAGAAAAGGATTTTTAATATCATGCTGAAGAATTTGGATGTTTCCTGTACCCAAAGGTGAGCTAGTGAAGGATTTAAAACAGAAGAACAACATGATAAGATTTTCATTAAAAAATATCACTCTAGTATGGATAGGGAGAATAAATTGGAGAGAGAAAGGACTAAGTAGCAGGAAGATCAGTAAGGCATTAATGCAAGAAATGCTGATAACCTAAATTAAGGTAGTCAAGTTCCCCAAAACTCCACTCACATATGAACATGAAGCTGATTGGGGGAAACAGAAAGTAGGTTTATATTGTACCTTAGACAATTTCAATTGAATATTAGATCTACCTGTTCTTAAAATTCTTTAGTTGAAAGGATTAATATTACCCATTATTATCTACAGCACCCTGTACTTCTTTCTAGGTGCCAATAACCTAGGCCAGAACTAAGCCTGTTGTCAAGATCATTGCCAGAGTGATCTTTGACTCTAATGGAACCCTATCTATTGAGCTAGATCTTTATACTGGAAAAGTCTCTTCAGTAAAAAGTCTCTCTGTCAGGCTCAGCTGGTCTTTGTGATGCCCTTGGATGTCAGGGACAAAAGACCAGCTCTATGGGAATAGGTATCTCCAAGACCGCTGAGCACATCAATAAAACATTGAGTGTGTGGGATAGGAGAAAAAAAGAATGGCACCAAGAATAAATCTAGATTGGTGCAAACACACATTAAGAGTATCTTTTATTGTTTATAAGGCTGGATATACTCAAAAGGGAGTTTCACTATACTGCCACATTGCTGACCTGGCTGGCAATTCAGATGTCATCCTGCTTGTTCTCTCATTCAGTGTGAATCATAATAGTTCTCACAGTGACAAAAATTGGCAATTCAGGATTTCACAGTACTCCTTATTCATGCTCTAAACTTCGAGAAAGCCATGGGTATTGGAGCTGAAGCCTACCATACTCTGAAGAATGTCATTAAAGATAAATGAGGGAAAGAAGCTACCAAGGACAGGCATGAGGCAGTTTTCTACTAACAACCTAGATCAGGGCTCAGCTAACTAAGGCCTGTGGGCAAAATCCATCCCACTACCTGTTTTTGTAAATAAAGTTTTATTGGAACACAGCAATACCGTTTGTTTACAAATTGTCTATGGCTGATTTTGTGCGTTAATGGCATAGGTGAATAGTTGTGACAGAGACTATGCAACTCACAAAGTTGAAATATTTATCATCGGGCTCTTTATAGGAAAAGTTTGGCCACCTCTGTCTAAGTGTAAAGAAACCCTAGAACTGCTAGAGGATGTTATTGGAAAGGCTGACTCTAAGAGATGAGGTTTTAATTGGAATGGACTCTGAGTTCTTTGAGTCTGCCATGTCTGATCTAGAATTCAACTCTCTAGTTAATTTAGCTGATACAACAGACCTGTGGTAGCTTATAAAGAACTACCAAGTGGTATCTTATAAAAAGCTCTTTGACCAGAATGACTGGGAAATTTGGTTTAAAAACAAAAAAGAAAAGAAAAACACTGTTAATACATATACCTAGGTGGTAGGAGATTATCTCAATCCAAAGCAAATCCCCAAGGCTGTGGATGAGAAATAATGCAACTGCTTCCTGCTTAAAGTGAACCAGATTTGCTCTGAGTGCCTTCAGCTGACCTAATCCAATGAGAGGGGCACCTTAGGTTTTCAGTATTCTGGGGCAACTGAAAATGCTTTTACTGCTGACCTGGTGGTAGAGCTTTGCCCTGCACATATCAAGATCATTGGACCTTAACAATCTGAATCTGCTTCTTAGAATTAAGGAGGTTCTGGATGGAAGATTCAGAAACTTCTTAGCCATTTAAGCCCTAGGCAGGAAAGCCTTTGAGCCAGTTTGGGTCTGTTCAGCTGGTTAGACCTCTGTTGCTGTTCTAATCAGACAGCCCAAAACATCAAACCAGTATTTTACAAGGTCCTCTGGTCATTTTCTCCCCTTTACTCTCTCCCCTGTGATATTCTCATTGGTTTATCTGAAATGATATATCAGAAGTCAAACTTATCCATCTGGAATCTTTTTGGAATATCTAGCGTGTAGTCAGGTGACTAGCTCAAAATTATATTTTTTCTCCCCTTTACCCCACCATGAGTCTGTGAATTCATATAATTATGGTGTGGTCCCCTGAGGTTCATAGGCAAGCTCTCCAAAGTTTTTATGTGGTAGAAAAGTCAGTAACTAAAAACAGTCTATTAGCTACTCTGCCACCAGAGATTTTTTTCCCACTGTCCACATTATCCTTCATGGTATTCAAGTCTTTCATCCTCTGCTGGTATCTTTTTCCCTCCTCCCAGATTAACCTTCCTTTTCAAATTCCAAACCCTCCCTCTATTGTGCAGAACATTCAACTGTCTCCAGATCCTGGCCCACATTCCCTTTCAAGTTCTACCTTTGAGGTGCTCAGCAGAACCAAATATCTGGTTACTTAATGAGGTCCACCCCTCTCTGTAGGACTTGGGGTTGTAAACAACAATACATTGCATATGTCAAGTACCAAGTACAGTCAGTGTTCAATCAGTGCTTTTTCTTCTTTTCCTTTCTGCTTATTTTATTGTTGTTATATTCTTTTTCTTCTTATGTCAAAAAATAAATGCCTCATTACATCAGTTGACATTTGTGTTCTCTTATTTTGGGTTTAAGCTCATAAAAGGAAAGATGTGAGCCCTTCTGGCCTTGCACAATACAGCATGTATCAGAAAGACATGTAATGTGTATTCTTCAGATTTGGTGTGTTATATCAGAGAAAACTTAGGGCCATTTCCTTCACTTTTACAAAACGTATTTCTCCTCCAGTTAGGTAATAGCCTACTGTAGCTTGATATCTTCTTAGAATATAAAGCAGAGTCTGGGAAGCAGGTTACACTGTGGTTAAGGTACAAGATTTGAACACATCACTTAATGTAGACTTTGATTGGGTTGCTTAATCCTCCTGAACCTCAGTTTCCTTATCCATAAGTACTAAGGCATACTTCATAGAGTTCTTGTGAAGATCAAATGAGACAGTGAAAGTAAATTACTTTGCACTGGAACCAGCACAGAACAAGTTCTTCAAAAAATGGAGGCTATTGTTCTTCTTATTAATATTGTTGCCATACCATAATGATATTTGACTTGTACAGTTATCTCAAAAATTGAGAATAAATGGAGCAAACAATAAATGCTAGGAGGCAAGTTGAGAAAGGGCTGGAATAAAGCCCCACATGCATCTAGGGTGGTATTCAATAACTCATTTTTTTCCACTTTTTACTCTAGAAAATTTCCACTTTATACAAAAGCAAATAGAAATAGTGTAATGGCCCTCATGTACTCATAATCCAGCTTCAACAATGATCAATTCATAGCCAATAATTTTTCATTTTTATCGCTACTCATTTCCTTCTAACCCCTCTCCCATTGTCTTATTTTGAAGCAAGTCCCATATTGTTATAATTTATTCCATAAATACATCAGTATATATTTCTGAAAGATAAGGACGTCGTTAAAAATAGCCTTAAGTACTAACTAAATCTTGGTTGACTTGAAGCTAGCAGCCCTGGGTAATCCATTCACTTCCCCAATGATGTCAACACATGAGCTGAGGCATGAGATTGTACCCATCAGGAACGGTAGCAAGACTGTTTGGTCGAGGGGAATAGAAGAAAGATAAATGTTACATTTTGATTTCATGAATACCCTAAATCCTGTCCATCAACATGAGTGTGGTACAGGCAAGGTGTGATTATTCCACGAGGTATCATGTTATAATGGGAACAGGCATGTGCCTTGGTCCAGAAAGATCTGGGCTCCAAATCCTAATTCTACCACATATGGCTTGAGCCAAATTATTTGCTCCTAATACTCTTGTATGCAACAATTTGCAATTTATCAAATGATTCTTTTGCAAGTGTTAACTCATCTGTTCCTTATCATCTTGGGGGAAGGAAACAGGCTCAGTGAGTTTAAAGAATTTGCCAAGGGTCATAGAGCCCCAGTTTCTTCAGAGATGATAAGGAACAAATGAGTTAATAGTTGTAAAAGAAGCTGAATTCAAGCTCAGTTCCATCTTACAGAAACCCTGCACCCTTTGTACTATGCCAAGCTGCTCTGTGTATGCTGGCTTCAACCCCAGAATTCCTGCCCGTACCCACTCTCCCCTGGTCTCTGGTTTGGTGCAGCAGGGATGAGAGGGACTCTAGCTAAGTTGGGCTAGGCACTGGCAGATCTGACATTGCAAGTGATGAATGCATGTGAGCAGGGATGCATCCAAGTTTGAGGGGCCTTATGCTTATTCAATTTGGTGGGCTGCTTTAAGACAATATGACATTACAAATACAAATGTAGATATGAAAGCTAGAATTGAGTTAGAATAAGAAGAGAAAGCATCACAAATTACACAATTTTTTAAAGCTGACAAATTATTAAATTATTTTAAATGCTACAGACATCACAGAATATTTTTAAATAGCATAATATTTTTATTAATTAACTTCCTAACATACTTCTATAATATTTTCCCCCATATTTTGGGCTGCATACTCTGATATTCTCTTTATATGACTATGATTCTGTAATATTTTCTAAAGAGAAAATAGAAAGCTAATTCAGTCTTTCCTCTAGTATGGTTGATCAGATATGTTTTTCGTTATTGATGTTTTTTAAAAATGTATTTTACTGTCATGATTTATTATCAGTAATGTAATATAAAACTTTAGGATTGCTGTGAAATTTGGGAAAATTTCTATCAATGTTTTTCATATGTAAATCTTAGGATTTTAGTTTTCATGTTTTCTTGTGCAGTTACTAATCTTAAATTTGCTTTGATTGCTGACATTCTTTAACCACATTACCTGGGCCCATCTTGGGTCCTTAAAAGGATCCTGTGCAGGTAGAGAGTTTCTACTTGCTCCTACTTCCCCCTACCCCATACACACATCACGCTTGAGTTTGATTAGCTTAAGGGAAAAGCTGACTCTGCAGATTAGTTGGTTACCTATTGCCTCTTTTACTTCCCCTGGGGTCAGATCTTCATTTCCTCACCAGGTCTTCTACCCAACTGGAAAGCAAACTCTGCTCCAACCCCAGGCACAGAACATTCATTCCCCTGACCCTGTCCCTTTCAAAAGATGGTGTTGAGGGCCCCTACCCTTCCCCTCAGTGACTGAATTAGGCCCCAAAAGCTTTCTGACCCCCTGAGTATCTATAGATAGGAGTGTATATTATAAATTTATGGGCTTTGAGACATTGGTTACCTCAGCTATAGAAGACAGAGCCCTGAAGATGAGGAGCTTCCATAAAAATATGTGGCTTTGCTAGAGCTGGGATCAGTTCATTTCCTTCCCACTTTTTCTTTGTATAAATACGTTTCAGATGTTCAATTAAAATAAGTACCCTTAATTTCAAGGCTTAGTCAGTTGTGTGCTATAATTATTCACTGGGCTGCCCGAGATATTTCTCACAATTACTTTTCCTTACTTCCCCAGTGAAATTACTGGTAATTTTTGGTTTCTCTTTTATTTAACAGGACAAAGCAAAGCATTCTGGGTCTGCCTGAGGCAAGAATAATGTGACTTTCTTAATAATGGCTACCTCTTGGTAAGGACCATCTTTAAGAGAGGAGGAGGGGAAAAAATCCAGGATTTATCATTCTTTAAGGGAAGAATTTGGCCCTATTTAACTGTTTTATTTATTTATTTTTCTCATAAGAATAGACAGA